>NC_046334.1:32869300-33172857 GCF_000738735.6 Corvus cornix cornix | reverse complement strand
ATATGTGAAAGTATAGTCAGGTGAGTAACTAGATAATTTGTGTTTCTACATGCCAATGCAATGTAGAAGTCATGGCAAGTGATCAAGCATCTAATTTCACTCTAAGGAAGGACTTTTTTTTTTTTTAAATGCGAGCAAACAATACTATCTGCTTCCACAAGAGAAAGTAAAATATGATTATGAATGATCTGTTGGACATAGGTAGATCACAGGCTGCCACATCTGATTTTTGACTAACTAATAGTTGGTTTCTTCTGAATTATCTCCTTATTTGTGTAACTATTAAGTAGATTTTATGAATGAGGCTGCAGAACCAGCTAGGAAATCCACAATACCTTACCTACAAAATTCTTTATAGGCACTGGTTTTAAAAATATAGTAGTCAAGCAATGTGTAGCTGTGAGTGAAAATGTGGAAGTGAGAGATTATACAGAGAAATGTAATTCTAAAAGGCACAGAATTATTCACCAGTACAGTAAATTTCATGATTTCCTGAAGTATCTCTTCATGTTAAAGTTATGGAAACTGTTCCTTGTACTGTAGGTGTTCCACATCCTTTTGCACAATGCAGCATGCTGCCCAGCAGGGCAATTGTTTTAACTACGTATTGCTTTCCAAATTACAGGATCAGCCTAAGCTGCCAGTGGCCTCAGGAGCCATGCTACCCCAGGCCAATCTTGTTGATTTCCTTATATTTAAAGCCAATTAGCAGTTGTAACCTTGGTTACCATTGCCCTCTACCTTCTCAACATGAATGTGTTAATAAGGATGTAAAGTTGTTAAGAGGTCATTTATGTTCCTTTTCTATGCATACATAAACAATCAGAGCAGGGTAGATGTAGGCCAAAGCTTTTGGGTAAGTCTCCCCCAGTGTCATTAATTTAAGAGTGAGGCAGATATGGTGAAGTTTTTACTTGTTTGACCAGTGATTTCAGTTAGACTTCCCCTGTGGCAGGCTTAAAATGACAGTCCTCACTTAAAGAATTTGCATTTTGCTTTTTCTGACCAAAAATGGAGGCTACACAGAAATTTAATATTACTTTGGATTTGTATACACAAAAATAGCTTAAATGTAGGAGGAAAAAAAAAAGCTTATCTGAATGCTGGATTCAATAAGGGAATAAGGTTTTATTGTTTTCATTATTATTATTAATAATATTATTGTTATTTTAAACTGTCATGTTTTATTTAGCTTTATAACCCAAATGATATTTAAGTTTTTTAGCTGTTAGGTTTCTGCATTTATTATCAGTGAAATTTGCAAGAAAAAATTTTTTTCTAGATAAAATTACTACAAGACATTGAAATAAAATATGTGTTAAATTTCTGTGTAACAGGAATAGTTTGAATAGGTTGTATTCAACCCTTTATTTTCCCCAGAATATTTCATGCATCTTGTGTCTCACAGCAACATGTGCTGACAAGATTGGTTCAAATCTATTTCATATAAATTGTTCGCAATTTGTTTCTTTTTTGTATAATTGAAGATCTCATTAATCTTTCACTTAGGGAAAAGGAGCATCATTTCGATGTAGAATTTAACACCTATTAATTTTTTTTAGTTTTGAAGAGGAGAGAGAGTCTGACTACATTAGGGTTAATCACATGAATTTTGACTGAAAGGTCAAGAAATTATTTTTCTAGCAATTTTTGATACCTTCATAAAAATCTTACATTTAGTTTAAAGTATGTAAAACTCCAGGTTATGTGATGTAGGGTTGCAGACAGTGAAACAACGAGGGAACTGCTGGATCACAATTTAGTTTCTATCTGGCAAATGAGTTCTTGAAAATGAGAAAATCAGACAGGGCCAAGTAATTAACCTAAGTTTTTTATAAGGTGAAATGGGTTATTCTCATTCTAGCTCAGTGAAGCCTTCAGTTCCATCATTAATTGAACACGTACACCGCAATGGGGAAATCAGGATGATAGGAAGCATCAAAGAAATGTGTCTGCTCATTCATTTATTGCCAGAGTAATACCAGCAAGGAAAGCTATGAAAGCATATTTTGTTAAAAAAAAAAAGAGGAAAAAAGGTAGTGGTAGAAGATGATAATGCAACTTTACCTTGTTAAAAATGTTAAGGTAATATTAAATGTTTAATTTAAATTGCAAGTTTACTTATAGTCCCATTCCTGAGGCTCCCTAATTTTTATGTGGTATTTTGATGTCCAATAATACTTGAATTACAAGATCCAGAAACAGTTTAAGGATACACTCTCTACTGTGCTGACTACTGCAGTTTGTGTATTTCTGTGAACAGAAATATGTATGCATAATTTGTTTAAATATTCTGTACTTATACCATTTGCATGCTTGCAAATATGTGCATATGTGCATGTAAGTTTGTGTAGTGTGTATATATATATATTTCAACCCTGCAAGTTTAAATTGTACCTAATCATGTAAGTTTGTGCAGTTTCTGTAACAGGATTCATTTGTACTCCTAAGTGGTTTGCAAAGTAATGATTACTGCAAAATATATTCCAAAATATATTCTTAAGAGGAAAATAGGGTTGTATGTGCACACCTAGAAACCATTTTATGCACTCATCTTAGTAAATAAGTTTTGTTACAGACAGGGATGGAAGAAGAAGAAAGTAGTAAAGCTACAGGGATCTGTATACCTCCCTAGACGCATTTGTAATGTATTCTTCTGCTTTGCTGTCCTCAGGAAAAGTCTTCCCAACACTACAAATGATTTGGTGTTGGTTTTGTGTCCTAGGAGGCTAAGCAGTGCAGCACATCTCTGCAGCTGTTCTTCCACTGCAATGCTGTGCCAAAGTGTCGTGGAGCCATTTCAGCGCACATTCAGCACCGTGTTCCACCCAGGCTGTGGGCTGGTTTTCCTGCAGATAATGAGCCTGCACATATCAGGGCTGTCATGTGAGCACCTAGCCTGGGTAGAGACAGCTTGAGTCCTCATTGCAGCTCTCTGTCATTCTTCCTTTTATCTAATAGAGGCATCTGTAGCATAGAAGATTAAGTAGGGCCTCTTGAAATCTTCGGCATGTACTATTTCCCTTTTTATATGATTTTGATGGAGAACTGAAGTGGAATAGGGTCTGGGGGGATATCAGACCTTCAGATAAAATATAACCTTTATAAGCTGATTCTTCCAAAAATATGCTCCAGGAAATCTCTGAAATCTAATGTCTCTGTTTCGTAGTTGTCAGTGTCACTGAATACTTGCCATTTCAGCTGGAATTGTGGTGTCCCCTTTAAACAAAAAACTGCAACAGAAAGTGCTGGAGCAGAAAAGGAATCATAATTGTTGTGTAGGGTATGTAACTTCCATGTAGCTTTGTGAAAGTAATTTCTACTATTATTTCAACCTCATTAATTTGAACTAATGAACATGCGGGATGAAATTTCACTTAAAATTGTGAGGTGCTTAAATCCTCTAGAGACAAAGGTGTTAGACTTATCCTGGTTGATAGTGGAAGGATTTAATAACTTTGGATAATTAATACAAGGAAGGAGGAGAAAATATAGCCAAAGACCTGGTTTTTTTCTCAAGATTAATCAACGGACGGGCTGCAGTTTAGTGTTTTCTCCACAGGAGATGGAGGTAACAGCCTGAACCAAGCACCCTGCTGCAATATCAGAGGTGTTAGTTCAAATCTTTGTCTTCAAAATGCCAGTCCTATCAATTTCATTACAATGGGCACGTGGTCAAAGATGGTCTTACGTGGATGCTGACCATATCACTTGTGTTGGCTCTGCTGACTGAGAAAACTGCTTGTGACCTTGTTAGGCTAATTTCATCTAGGGTTAATCTGTTATTCCCTCCCCCTTGCCCTTTCATAAAGTATGAGATGAGAGTAATAGGATAAGGTTAAGAAGGAGAAATTTAAATTGAATGTGAAGAACACAATCTTGCGAACAATATGTCTTAGGCTGCTGTGTGGTTTAGTGTTGTGGGTTACAGGAATTCCATGTCTGTGATCCTTGAATTTGGAATGGAAGTTGAAAGATTTGCTATGATATTTTTGTTAGCTTTTTTCCTGTTTCTCATTTTCTGTGCATGTAGGCTTTTTTCCTATTTCTAAAGGAAATACACCCTGGCTTTTCTTGCCCTACTAATTCTTTAGAAAAAAATCGATGGTATGAAAGGTACAACTTCTGTACTAGATCCGTTGACTGATTTGTCTGATAACTAAGCATTGTTAAAATAGAAGTGTTTGGGTTTCATCCTTTTCAAAGATCTTTTTGTTTCTGATAAAGTGTTTGTTTTCTATTTCTGTGCCCGATATTTCAATTTTTTTTCTCTTTTTCAATCTGCATTGACACTGGCAATATTTACTTCTTAACCGTGTGGGTTGCAATTTGTGTAACTGAGGTATTGGTTTTTAAAAGGTATTTTAAATAGCTCACATCATTACAGTAAGAAGAGAGGCACAAACTGTAGCTATGCTTTCAGCGTTTTTATACCTAAATGTTAAACACTACTTCTCTTTCATGATGGATGGGGAGAAAAAAAAGTAATTTTTTTTTTCTTGTGACAGTTTTATCTTTTCTGTTGTTTTGGAGAAACAGAATTTTATGACATACAACATAATCATGACCTGACAGAAAAAGATGAAAAGCATGACAAAAATCTATTTCATAGATGTATTGATATTGCAAAGAGGAGGTCTTGTTTTCTATTTATTTTCTACTTATGAATAAATGATACAGTCAAATTTTAAGAAGTGTTTGTTATTCTTAGCTTTAATGTGGTATTTATTTCATGTAAAAGAATCACGTTTCAAATTGCAGTGGGATATGCTCACATGTGTATTCTGCACCTTTATTATTCAGGCTGTAAATGCCTCGTTCTAGCAGTATGTAAATGTGATAATAAATGTATTTTGAGTTTTATTACTGAATTGGAATACTGTACGTTTTTTCTCTGCTGTGAGAGAGAAGAAGGATTTTCATCCTACACATATGTTGGATTTTTTTCATTTAGAACTATAGAATCATTTGAGTTGGAAAAGACCTATAAGGTCATTGAATCCAACCATAGACCTAACACTGCCAAAATGGAAAGTTTCCCAAAATGACTAACTTTTCTGTCAGTTTGAGCTATTCTTCTTCTTTGATATTTGCTAGTAGTCCTGGAAAGACTTTGGTTTGTTAGTTTTAAGATTAGGATTCTAAAATATGTATCGGAAAACCACATTAAAATTTCTTTTTTTAAAATGTAGCTGTAATTTTTTTGTAATAAAATATTTGAATTGGGAATGACAGATTATGTCATTTTTCTATAGATTTGTATTCCTTCCACAGAAATCAATTTGGTAGCGTATAGAAATTTTGCCTCCCTTTGTTTCCTGTGTTAAAGAAAGGGGAAAAAAAGGTCAAAAATGAGAAGGAACAAATACTGGGGGAAAAAAGTAAAATTGAAGGACATAGAAGACTGTATTAATTCCATGTAATCCCATTTTACTCTTCTTGGGTATGATTTGGCTCTTTACATTGTCTTGAGTCCCAGAGAAGGATCTCTTCTAGGGCTATCTTTACTATCAATCAGTCTGTAATTGGCATTTTCAGTATAACCATTGGAAGAAATATGTAAGGGAAATAGGTAAATTAGGGGAAAAGATGTACTGTGGAACAAAAAGTGATTGTAGATAAAGCTCATTTGCTGTATAGGCCGTTAATTTGAACTTGTGTTCTCCCTAGACAAAGAACCCCCCAAACAAGCAAACAAAACAAAAATCCTCAAACCTGAAATATCTGCAGACTTGTTATTCCTTGTGTTTCATAGAGTACAGGCTTTGACTCGTGTAAATTTGAAGGGAGGCAGAGTAAAGTTATGTGTAGGGAAATTTATGGTGATGAGATCATTGTGCAGAGGTGCGTTGATGCTGCTCCATCTAATGACAAGCTCATGGTGGGTGAAGACAACAGCAGCAGTGCAGGTGCTTCTGGGGGCTCCCAAGGTGCTCTGTTGGTAGTGTGGTGCAGCAAAGCTGTGTACTCAGACTTCATGTTCAGTGAGGAAATATTTTACCTATTTGATGCTGAAATAATTGAATTCATTTTTGTATTATGGGAAACTTGTGTTTATTTAATCACGTTTGATGTTTGTTTTCTCTGGGTAATAATATTTCAGAATGTGTTAATTGCTTCATGTAATCTTTTTAATCTATAAATATTAATGCTTGTGAAATGTTAATAACAGCTGATAAAAACAAAATGCAGAAAAATGAGCTATTCAATTAATCAATTTTTAATTGCTTGAATAATTACTAAATTGTCAAAACATTAGTAATTATGTGCGTTGAACTACAGTAGTGTGGGATAGGTTGGGTATTTCATACCGACTAACTATGATTTACCTTTAATTTTCTTGCTGTTTTGGGTTAAGGCCATTTTATTTAGAACTGAGATTATAAAATGCTGAAGGTCTCATCTTGTGAATAGCCAACTCAAGACAATCATGTCATATTTAAAGAAGTGCTAATGTCCCAGTACTTTAAATGTCTCATGGTGCTCCCTATCTGAAAATCCTGGTCTGTAATCAAAAAAGGTGTTTTCAAAAGTGTGAAGATAAATTTTGCTTTTAAATCACTGGTTTGGGATTTCAATAAAAATGGGCTGATTTTCAGGGAACTGATAGAAGTTACATGCTTAGAATATATGAAGGGATGCATCTCAGAGTTGATGTTACTGATATCAAGGTCCTACACTGGAATTTTTTGAAATAATGAGAAGGTGATTAATACAGGAATGTATTGTGATGATGATGATGACGATGATGATGATGATGATGATGATGATGTAAAGGAGAGAGAAATGGAATGAGGAAGACAGTGGAGGAAAAAAGGGAAAAAAATGAATACTGTATAAATAGAGATGTCAACTCCACTTTGATAAGTATCTTGTACAACTCTGACTTCACTTGTTCTCAAAAGAAAGTTTATTTTCTTCATGCTTTATCACACCATATTCACAGTTCACCTTGGCTTCTGTATTAAGCAATATAAACTAGCTGAATATTCACTGTGTTGGCACTTCCAGCTAAGTGCAGTTTTAATGTTCTGTGGGTGCATACCCTTTTGGCATGCAAGTAGGTTTAAAATACAGTGTAAAATTTTTTTGAGATATCTATCACTAATCTGTTGGTTTTGAAGATCTGTTCTAAGGAAACTGAGTTTTTATGTGCACCATCATTGACAGGAATCACTAGTAGTCATCTTGCTGTACTTCAGTCGTTGGAACATTAATTTTTCCTGCTTGATCTTGAATGTTGATCATGTTTCTTTCTCAGAATAGGCATAGAGAGCATACAGCATGACATAATTAATATAAATGTGGTTTTTTGGAAACCTTTTTCCCATGGATCCAAAAAGTGATTAAAATACGAAGAATTCTGCAAAGTGCAACATTAAAACTTTGCTTTAATGCTGTAAGTGACCTAAAAGCTTTTTGTTTAGCATGCACAACAATTTTTCATATAATACATCTCCATTTATAGGGTTGAAACAAGAAATGCTAACTACAGTACCATCTTGAAAGTATGGTCTCTTCTTCTTTAAAAGAAAAAAAAATCATCTTTTTCTTAATGAGTTCAGGTATGAAAGATTTTTCAACTCAATGTTTAGAGTTTGAAGGACCATTTGCAAAGAGATAGGTTTTTAACAATGTGGATTACAGTACCATGAGTTAATGCTTTGGTCAGTCGGTGCCTGCCACGGAAAATGTGCTGCTCATCAGCTTCTCAGATGCATAAGATGTGCAATTACGGTAGCAATTTTGTATATTTATTCTCAATTCAAAGTGGTTGGTAAAGCAATTGGTTTCGTACAGGGGAAAAAATAATTGAAGTGATTTAGTTTTGTACATGAGAAAATTCAATATGGTTTGGCTATCTATGTATTTATTTTTGGGGGGCAATTAACCACATAAAGGCCAATCAGAATGGGATCTGTGCATTCCTACATATTCATGCATTCTGGAGTGACTAGCAAATTGTCTGCATTAAAAATGTGGTTTGGAGTCCAGAATGTACTTTAATTAAAAAAAAAAAAAAACCAACACTACATGCAAAGACCCTCTTTTGTTTTTCAAATCTTTTAATTTTTGTCATCTAGAGATCATATTATTAGGAATTTTGTTTCTATGGGCCATTTTCTGGAGGTTTTGTGTTCTATTTTTCATTTTCTAATTGCATGGTACAGGTAAACTCTTTCTTTACCAAAATATGTATAAAGGTGGAAGAATATCTGAGAATTTTGTTTTCTGTTAGCTCATAGGGGATCAGACCAAGTTCACAAGTAATTTTTTCAGATTTGAAACAATGTAGTAGGATGGATGTGACCTTACCTGAATGCTTTTTCTAAATTGAGAGGTTACTAACCCAGTATATGAATTTATTTGATTACAGGTTTTTATTTTGCTTTAATACAGATTGTCTCCTGCAGAGAAATAAGCTAAAAAGCATTCTGGCAAGCTTACAGACTTGCTGCATAGCTCTCTGGTAAAGTAAATATAATTTTTAAACAAATCTGTTAGAACTTCTCTTAAAAAGTTAATGTATTTGCTTGAATTAAATAAAGTAATGCACCTTTGAGTATTTTTCTGCATTATTTTATTAGATACAGTTTAAAAGCAAAGATAAATGGAGTAGACTTTGTGGAATGAATTCCATTGTGGCTTCATGTAAAATAATAAGCAGAATGTATTTCTTTTAATTGAGTATTGCTAAAAACATAGCAAGACAGTTCTCCAATGCAGCTTGGTAGCTTCTGGTTTACCCTGCAGGTAGTAGAGTGTCTACTTTGATTAACAGCATTTTATTTTTTTTTCCAAATAAATTGAGCAGCTTTACCTACCAAATAATATCTGTGTTACCACAAAATTGTCAGTGGTGGTGTAGACATTCCTGTTCCAACAAGCTGAGCACTTCTTTTAGGGCTTTCTGCACACTACCACAGCCTTAGGTTTAGTGCTCAGACCCCTTTAAAAACCCAAAAAATGATAAAAAAAACCATGACATAAGATAACCGAGACTCAGTAACTTGTGGCAGACAGGAATGATGTAAACTTTTGCAGTTTTTGTTTTAGTTATTTCATAAACCTTTCATTTGCCTTGGACTGGTTGCAGCCACCAAGAAATGTAACTGCTTCAAGATTTATTGGCTGAGTGTTTACATTATTCCATTAAACATCTCAAGTTGCTTCAAGGACATTACTACTGCTAGTATTACTGTTGTTATTATTATAATTATTGATATAAAACAAGAAATCAGAATATTTGCATTATTTTTTCGATAATGTTAAATTTATAAATACTTTGGGAAAGGACAAATATTTCCATATTAAATGTGAGAATTAAATTACTGCTAAGTTTTCTGTGCCATGAGAAAGAATGAGGAGAGAAACTATATTTTACTATTCTTTTTTTCTAAATGCGGTGTGTGAGGAGAATTAGATGTGTGATACTGAAAACCAGGGGGTTTATATGTTCACTCCTTTCCCCTTCAGCCCCAATACTAAATGAAGCCCAAGACCCAAGACTAAGAAAGGACGGCTTTTTAAATACATTATTTAGAAAGCTGAGACTGAAAATTTAATGTATTTCAATGCATTTGACCTGTAGGTTATCTTTAGAACAATATAAAAATAAATCCGATTCAGCAGGATGTCTGTGAATAACATGTCTGCTCAAGAAAGCTTATTAGTTTTCTCTAACGGCCTTCCAGTCACTGCCTCTGGATTTGGATGTCCTGAGATTGTTATATTAATGGAAACAATATAGTTAAAACTGCTTTATAATCTTCAGTAAAACCTATGCTGTCAAGAGATATCTGTGATGAAACTTTTCACAGTCATGAAGCTGTTTTTGACATTCATGCAACTGCTTTTTTCTTGGAAACATACATTTTTGTATTGTGTTCTGTAAAGCTCACCTTTTGAACAAAACCATGAATTTTGCTTTGTCTTGTAAGAAGTAAATTTATTTTTAATAGAAATCAAGTAATTGTTGAGGTTCTTTGCTTTAAAAAGTTTTTTTAAAAAATTAATTGAAGTCCAAATTTATTTTAAGTTCTCAGAATTGTTCTAAGTTCTTATTTTAAATAGCAAAAATTAAAGCCTTTCAAATATTTTGAACTTGAAAATCACATTTAGAATATATATATGCTACATTGCATTTCCTGATTCCCCATCATTCTCCATCCCATTATTTCCCGTCCCAGTCTTGGCTGTGCACATCTGTCTTCCCCAGATCTAAAGGTCTTTTTCAGGAGGGAATTATTGTAGAATTTGATCTTTAAAATTTCAAAGCCTCAGTAATGGACAGCACAGATGGCTTTGGGGGAGAGGGATGAGGGGAAGATTTTGAACACAATTTTCTACTATTCTACCTTTCATCTCATCAACTGTGTACAATTTTTCAATATAATTCAAGTCCCAGATATGATGTTTTCAAGATAAATACATTTTTAAATGAGCCTCACTTTTAATCAAAGCTTAAATACTAAACATTAGAAATATTTTTGCTCTGATTTGAAAAATCTTGTCTGATGTTCAGATTAGAATAGATTTGGGCTAAACCACTATGCATGAAAATCCGCTGTAGAAGGATCAGTAATTAAAGGCACATGGCTGATTTTGATGGAGCACCCAACTCTTTCTTCCCTGAGTAGTCCTCTTGGTTGCAAGATGGTAATCATATTAATGCTTGGTGAGCTAAGATGAGAAATCTAACCAAATGTTCATTTTAGTGCTGTAGAGGGGCATCTTTTTCAATGGATCAGGTAAATAAACATATTCGTAACCATATTCCTTGGCTGTTTTGTTGAAAGCGTGTCTCTAAAATGGTATGCACATGTGACCTGAGGGATGAGAAAAGCTGAATATACTTGGACTTACCAGAAGTACTTTTATTTTTTTTTAAATTCCTTTCCTCTATTCCATTTCTCTCACTCATTGCAGTAGCAATGAGCACGTTAACAAAGGAAATGAACCTTTTATATTGCCATGAGGAGGTGGAAGTTCAGTGTAAATAAAAACTGCTGACTTTTTTTAAAATAATTTTTTTACTGTGAAAGTACTGAATGTGTTTGGGGGATGATTTTGGATTAAAATTTAACCAAGACTTTTTGGGTTTTGAAAATGTTTAGGCAGAAAGATTCTTGGAATCAGGTCAGAATCTCTGGAGGAGTAGTTTGTCCTTGATTATCACTTCTTGTAAACCTTTCTCTGAATACATGCAGGAAGAAGTTAAATTAATAAGTTTGTTCCCAGGTTAGTTCTTTAGGTACTTGGCAGTCGAATTTCTCACATCAGGCATAATCAAAGGTGAAACAAAAAGGTTCGTGACTCTATTTGAAGACAGATCTTCTATGATTTGTTTGTACAAAAAGCATCAGTAAAAGACTGATCCTGCCTTCTATCTGTAAATTCAGCAGGGCAGAATAGCCATATGTGTTTCAAAAGTAATTGTTGTGCCTCACATAGCCTGAGTTTGAGATGTCTGAGCATTCCATGTTGCTTACAGAGTTCTGGATTCTTTGGCATTACACAGTACACTTAGCTAAAAGTCAAATTTTTATTTTGGTGTGGGACAGAATAACTTATGCAGACCCTCTGCAATAACTATGGACTGTAACACTTGCTGGGAATTTTTCCTCCCAAAATCTGATCTAAATCTTAGTTTCATTTCAAAGTAATTATTTTTATATGTTACATATTTATATGGGAAGTAGTCTTTCATTTGTCTTCATGATTTAGGCAAACAGGTGATTTACCATGCAGACATGGAAAAGGCTTTATATTCAAAGGCTTTACTGGAGTCACGTGCTGTCATTGAAAGCTCTCTCCCTGGAAAACAATAATTAACATTTTTTATGTGATTTTGATGTGATGAAAAGCTAAAAGGGTGGAGATCAAGATGTGCAGCTGTGCAGGGAGAAAGAACTGAATGCAGGGTGTATATGAAAGCTGCAGATTATTGTCAGACTACTTCTGAATCCAGGGCTGCAGGTGACCTGTTTAGTTTACACACTTTTTAACTTAATTATGCCTTACTTAGAGGCATGATTTTTTTCTTGTTTGATAAACTTGCATAGGCAATTAATATAATATCACAGGGAAGAGTTTTTCTACGATTCCATGTCTTATGTTGTTTTTTTCTGCCTCTTCTTACTTGAAGAGTCCTTTAATTAGTATCCTTGCACTTAAAAGCATATTTTTATTTACACCTTCCATTAGTTGTGTGAATATTATTTTTGTATCTTTTAACATCAGCCTCAGAATATTTTAAAACTAAAGGTTTTAAGTGGGATAATAGCAATGAGATGCTTATGTTTTGTCACTGGGTGTTCAAGCACTTTTGAAACATTCAACCTGTTTTAGAAATAGCTTGGGACTTGATAGATTAGGAGAAATGTTAAATGTGCTTTTTGTTGTTCTCTGTCACACAGGCATTAGGATGTATAAATGCAAGTACTTAATAAAAAAAAAAACACTAGATGTTTTTTAATAATTTTATACTTATGTAATAATCTCTTGTTCTGATGTATGCTTATTATGCTGAAGTGTGCTGGGTTCCTAACTTCCAAGTTAAGTTGTCAAGGTTCCTGTTAACCATAATACTATTTCTTTCAGGTATGCAGTAAGATATTGGACTATAAAAAACCTATTAATTCCACTAATTTAGTGAGCTAAAAAAAAGACATTAAGTTCCTGATAGATTGCTAAATATGAACATATGCTGTATTGTTTGTGTGTGTTAAAATGTCAACACTGATTTGTAAGTAATGCTGCATCCAGCTATGTGATCAAATACTTTAAGTAATGTAATACTTCAGTGGCTTAAAAATAACCCCACAAATAAACTATTTGGGTATACATTGCTTCTCTTTATGACTTCTCTTTTCAACTACTCAAGTAGTTGAAAGTAAGCTAAGATACAAATTTTACATTGCTTACATCTAGTGAGAAATTTGCAATTCTCCCATGGCACCAGCAAGATCATCTATCCCAAATTCCCAAATTTATCCATGAAAATAAGAAATAATTTTGCCATATTATATCCTACTTTTTAAAGCTCAGTCAGCACATGAATTTGCAGAGTGTTATAAGTACATTTTTGAAAAAAAGGCATTTTTGAAAAAGGAAAATTATGGTTTTGCATGAAGGTAAACAAAACCTTTTACAAAAATAAAACATAGGAAAAAAAAAAGATTCAGTTTACTAGGGAAATAAAAATTAACTTTTGAAATTAATATTCTAACTTTAGTAGCTTTAAGCATGCTTAGGCTGTCAGAGTAGGGGTTAGGGTATGTTCAGAGTCATTAATTATTTTTTTTCTTAAAAATGTATCTCAGAGTTTTCAGGTCATGTTCCAGCCTTCTGACGGGCTGGCACAGGACTCATTATGAACACTGGTAGCAGCATTCACCAGGAGCACGAGTATATCATCAGGCACTTTCTATTATTTTGTGTGCTTCCAGTATGCCAAAGACTTCATTACAATTTCGTGTCTGTCTAGCCATGCCCACATAGCAGGGTTCAGTTTACTAGTGAAATAAAGGAGACCAACGATAAGCAGTTCACATCATTCGAGCAGAGGCTTTACACTGAATGCGTAGATTTGCATTAAAACTTTTGATGTTGCTACCAAATTGAATGGGAATTTTAGATGTTATTTTCTCTATTGTAAATCAAGCCTGAATGAATCACCATTGCATTTGGCTGATAAGATAAGCAGAATGCTGAGCATAGAGAGGAGATAATGCACTAATGGACAAATCTTCACGTGTCCAGCATTGCAATCTGCACCACAACAAGGCAGTATATATCAGCAGAGCTAGTTCCAGTGCTGCAGATGTGGAACCAAGATTATCCTAGAAAAGAAAAAAAGTCAGCCTTGCTGGATGTCCTTCATTTAGAGAAGAGTAAAATGGGTGTTTTTTCAATTTCTTACTTCATCATATGCTGCAGAGTCATCGCAATCTCACATCAGCTGTGTGTATTCAAACACATGACATCAGCTGAACTTTTTTATTTGTCAGAGACTGTAATTTTGGAATTCTGCTAGGTTAAAGGAGTGTTGTGATGCGCTGGCCATTGGACATGGTTTCATTTGGAAGGTAAAATTAACTTTGCTGCTTATAACATTGCTCTGGTGTCACAAGTTAAGCGTGTTTCTCATTTCATTTCTGGGTTAGGTTGGGGGCAATCAGAGTTCTAACAGCATGGCAGATTTCAATTTTTTTAATTGAGTGCTCATCATTGCACCCAAATCAAATGAGGAAATCCAATGTTATATCCTATAACCAAAGCTGAATAGAATAAAGAGATTAGAGTTTAGATATTCACCAGTATCCTAAGGTACAAGGTTTATGGTTTAACTTGCAACTTAGTATGTTTTATATCAATATACTAGTGAAATGCATGGTGTTACAAAATCAAAGCGGATTATTTTGGTGTTTGCATCATTTATGAAATTTGAATATAAAGTGATCCAGATTTTGTAACAGTTTGTGTTTATAACTTCATGTCAACTGAGCTGACAGTTGTGGAATCATCTGTGAAGTATAGAAATACTGCAGGGGAAGAAGAAACTTTTCCCCATAAATAAAATACATCTTTTTTATTAATGAATGAATGTGCTCTAGTGAAGTTTCCCTTACAGGGTTTTTGCTGCTTAGTTTCTCCTATAGGTTGAATTGAAAATTGTGCTCCTTCAAAGTATTGAAGTAATAGTAAGATGTAAAATTCACTACGAAAAATTGGGATTCAGTCCAGTTGGTCATATTTACTCAAATGGTGGTATTTAAAAAAGAGCAGGCCAGAATTTAGTTTATTTTTATACCTTTTAATAATAGCTTCTTATAGTAAGATTTAAATAATGGAATTAACTGTCACTTTCAAATGAAGAAGGAATCAAGGATTCATAGAGTTATAAAATTTTAATGGAAACAGCTTGCAAGGTGCAAATATTGTGTCATAGCTGGGGATAATTTTGGCGTAGGGAATATTTTGAATAAAAATGTCTATCTGTATAAGAATAGTTTTATTGACAACTATTCTAAGGAAAACTTGAAAAAAATGCATATTTGTTGAAAATACTAGTAATTAGTTTTAAAATTTAACAGTAAATTGCTGTACAAGGCAATAAATACTTAGCTAGCTAAAGTAGCTAAAGTCTCAATGTTCATTTGAGTGAATATTCACAAACTCAGTTTTGAAGCTCAGTTTTGTTGGAGTGCTTAGTGTGTGAAAGGCAGAATGAAAAGTCACAAATGTGTTTGAGAAAGAAAAGGTAACAATGAATGGAAATAGCCTTTGGATGAACAAAGGGAAATGACAGATTCGAGAAGCCCAAATCCTTTCTGTAACTAATAAGGTCCTTGAGCAGTTCTGAGAACACTGAGGAGATACAGAGTTAAGGATTATGTGTTTGTTAATTATTTTGATACTGGCTAACTAAAAAAAGGGATAAGTTCTGTTGATACTAAAGGATTATTCAGTGTACAGGAAATAATAAATTATAAAAGAATTAACTATTAATCTCAGGTTTGATTTAGTACTATATTTCCATCTTGGATACTGTATGTAATTTTGCGTCATGTTCCTGAAGAATGCTCTTAGCATAATACCTAGTGTTAATTAATGTGGGTTTCTTGCTGAAAGCGCAGCTCTTCTGCCCAGTTTAACAAAAAAGTGCGTCTAAGCTTTCAGTTGAAAATTGAGCTTCTGTGTTTGAAATAAAGGAACACGGAGCCAGGTTTTTGATATTCAAGTTAGTTGCCACAACTGCCTTGCTTATACTGTATTTTGCATATTACATCAACAAAATCTTTAATAAGCTGTCTAGGTACATGTAGTCTGAGGTCTGAGAGGTCAGACTTATACACTTGCTTGAGAACAGAAGGCAATAAAGTGCTTGTGCCATTTTGTGCTTCATAGGAATTTCAAAACCAAAACTTGCGTCATTTTTGCATTGGAAGCATTGCTCAGGCCATTCATTCTTCTAGAATAGTTCTTCTAGAAAAGTTTGAAACATTAATAATTTGAAGCTTTAAAAAGTTGTATTTCTGGTGGACGGTTGATTGAAGGAAAAAAATTTCCTACTAAGCAGCAATTTTGGTGAAAATGAATCGCCCTCTCTAATGAAAGCTACAAACCATTCTTTCCAAAATAAAATATAGGTTTAGATGTGGCTTACTCCATCATGGAGTCCATTAGTGTGCTGTTACAATTTTCGTGTTATTCTTTGATTTATCGTCAACAGTCACCTTTTTTCTCCCCTTACTGGGAAATTGTTCTTCTAGCAATTAAGAATATTCTGTGTCCTGCCTAAATTTACTCTGTGGATGTTTTAAACCCATTTATTTTATGCAAACTGTTGTTTATCTTATATTTTCCCACCCCTAGTTACCTATTGCAGCCATACCTTTATACATATCAGCTATCCCATTTTGGCCATAATTTTAGTAATCTAAACCAGTCAAACTCTTTAAGCCTTTCTAGGAGAGTGCTTTCTCTAGTGATTCTTCTGCCTTTCTGCCCCCACTTCAGTTTCAATTAAATTTTTTTATGTTTCTGTCCTTGTACATGCTATTATAGACGTGATCTCATCAGTACCTAGCACAATGATAACATTTCCTGTCAGAAAGGATGCACATTTTTTTTAGTATCAGTTAATAAAAGGGTTATGAAGAAACCTGTCATTGAAGAATTTGGATTAAAAGTTGTTATATATGACATACTGTGCTAAACCAAATGTGTCATGTAATAAGAATAGCAATTACCATTTTAATCTTGAAAAGAAGGAATTGTTCAGGCAAGAAAAGAAGTAAAGTTTTCAGCTAGAAATTAGTTGCTTTCGAAGATACTGAAGCTGAAAATTCAGGAAGGAGCTTCCATGAGCTTTACATGATATGAAAAGCTTTATATGATACAAAAAGTGAAAACAACTGGGACAAAGCTAGTTAGGTTTTTGTTTGTTTGTTTTGTTGTACCACTGCAAATACTGAAAGTTAGATATGGCAATTTAAAATAGGTTTTATAGCATCCAAAATTAACACTTTCAGAAAAATGGTCAGTATGCGGTTATGAATTCCTCAGGAGAATCTTCGTCATGATTAAAATCTAGATTCTTTGAAACCGTAAGTATGAGAGTAAATCACAGGAATGAGACCATGTAAATCAGTATTAAGGCCTAGACAAAAATTCTAGAAAACTTTATACATTTTTTCCACATTTCAGAAATTGCAACTCAAAAAGATTTAGATTAAATCTTGAGACTCGAGCCTAATCCTCAAGGCCTGGGGGGAAAAAAAAAGAAAAAAAAAGAAAGAAATAGGAGCAAAATTGGAAATAGCAGTTCAGCTCAAGGAAAGATAAGGATAGATTACTTCAGCAGCAGGGGAAGACCATGCACATACTGGATGTCATAGCAAACTGGTTTAGAAGTATAATAACTTTCTCATAATGCAGGATTTTCTGTTATGATCTGATTAACAATTTCAAGATGCTACTCAGCTTGGGTAAGGATGGAAAAACGTAGAGTTCCAGAAACGGCAAGTTGACTAATGAGCTATAATTCAGTTCCCAGAAGAACGAGTTGAGAGGTACTGTATGGAGTGCATGATTTAATTTCATGGTTGGGCTGAATTATCGTTTTGTCAGTACCAAAATGTGAAGATCTTTCCTTGCTTTACATGGAGTTAATATTTTCTTTCTTTCCCACAAACAAAGTCAAACTTGGGGCCAAGAGGCTGAAAAGACAATTAATATTTGTCCATATTGTTGATAGTTCCCTTTCTTCTCCCAAAGCCCCTGAGACTGTATATCCTTCCTTAAATGTTTCATCTGAAGTCTCTTTTCATCCTAGGGGCTTGTGGGGCTGCAAATTAAGTCTCCAGGACCAATAGAGGTCTTTAGGACTAATAAAGATCAGCTTTTTCTTTTATTTGTATTTTATCTTGTTCTTATTTCTTGCTTGTTCATTCAGTTCCTTCAAGTTTTCTGTATAATACTCAGTGTAGTGTCTAATTAAATTTTATAGCACTAATCTACTCACCAGGGTTTTCAGAATAATTATTCTCAGGAGTCACAACATGAAGCATGTATGGCATAACTCTTCTCCCCCTCCCCTCCATCCCTCTTTGCCGGCATCATATAAAATTATATTCCCACGTCACTGTTTAGCATCTGGTTTCATTTATCAAAATGTATCTGGAAATCTTTTCTTTACTAAGTTCACAAATTCAAAGGTCTTTTTAAAAAAAAAGTTGAAGTGTTTAAGTAAACCTTTCTGAAACTTCTGCTAGATGAGTTAAGGACATTAAGAAAGGAGGGAGTTATTAATATGCTATGCACTAGTTTTCTCTATGACCTGTTAATTAGAATAAGAAGGAGAACTACTATTCTTGACTATCCTACCCATTAGCAAGGAACTTATTAAGTGGGTATAGTTTCTGATGATGATTCTCCTTTATCTCATGCAGAAATGATATCTAAATTCAGGTTAGTTCAGAACTATATTGGAGTGTTCAGTAAAGCTTTTCAGTGCATACTATGGTGAAAAAACCTTGCTCACCTCTGACAACAACAAAAATAAATCTGTTCAGAATAAGATGAAACTAGGATTCTTCTGCACTTCCTCCTTTATTTCTTTCTTCCCCAGCAACAGAGTGGTATTATCCCAGGAGAGCTACTAGTTTTGTGGTTTGAATCAGACCAAACAGGGAGTGTCACAGTTGGATAAACTGATTCCACCAACTAACCTCTCTTGTTAGGTGAGTGGGAATCCCTTCCAAATGAAATTTTCTGCAAACTTACAAAATGGTTTTGTTTCAAGGAACATCTAATACATAGAAAATCAAAAAAGAATCTCAACCATTTTTAGTAATAACTCAGTGTATTTATGTTTTTGTGATGGTACCTACATGTGTTTATGTGAGGTTTTGTTGACTAACTTCTGCATAGTAATCATAGGAAGGATGGAAAAGTTGAGTTATTCTTTATATAGGTCCTATTGCATAAATGTTATACAGTATGATGAAAGACTTAGATACTCCTTGCTGTTCTTTGAGTGGTGTGCAGAATAAGGCCTGCCTGCTGTTGTAAAATTCTTTACCTACATGTGGATACTGGGAATTTAGGCCTCCACTGGGGTATTTAGTTTCTGGTTTTGGTACCTGAGATCAAAAAAGGCTATTCTCTACCATGTTACATACCTGGTAATTATAAGTTTACCATCTTAAGTGCAAGAATATGCTGTGTAAAGTGGTACCCTAGGTAGAATGTGCAGAGATATTAGCACTGATAAACTATTGTGTCACAAGTAGGCTGAGATGCTATCTTTTTTGGGTTTGCTACAGGCCTAATACAGATATGTCAACATGCTCATAATTTTTTTTAACTAAAACATTTTTTTCATTAAAAATTGTATTCTAGACAAAGAATAAAATATCATATATCTGCATGCTTGAAAATGTGCATGACAGTGATTTGTTTTCTAAGAAATGTGTATAGGACATTTTGTAGATTTCTCCTACCAGTTTAAAGAAGTAGTAGTGTGGATAATCTCAGTCAGAATCTGTAGAATAAGTTTGTTTACTACAGCCTTTGACTTTTTTATAGTTTGTCAAATTTTTTATGGTTTACTGTGCATTTTTTTAAATTGGCAATTGAAAGAGATCTTGTTATCAAGCACTAAATAGTGGGACCACACTGTCAGAGATGAAGTATCTTGTGTAATAGTATACTCGCTGGTTTGAAAGGAAGAAAATAAACTTCTGAAGTTGAAGAAATGAAAAGCTAATCTAAATGACAGAAAATTTACTAGTCTGTTACTAAAGCTGATCTCTAGCTCTATTTTTTCCACTAAGGACAAATTGTCCAACTGACTTCGAAGTAAAAATATAATCAAAATTAATCCTAGTTACATTATGCAGTATTTGTAACCCCTGTATATATTTTGGGTGTTTTGCTCAGCTCTTGTAAATCATTGAATTTAGTTTCCTGTAAATGGTAAAAAAATTTCAAAATGTCTTAAGTTAAGGACAGTGTTTTATTTACTCTGAACTTACTGAGGAAAAAGTGTAGACATAGCTACAGATGAAGAATTCACCAGGAATTTCCCCACATATAGAAAGATTCACATCACATATGATTTCATCTTACCTTTGGACAGTCTGAATTCATGAAGGTTTTGTTGTATTGCAGGTTTTCACATTTACATTAAAAAAAAATCTCCTCACAGTTTTCAGGGCTGTTGAATTTCCAGTTAATAGAAACTAGTTCCAGTTACTTCCACTAACTTTAAGTTAATGGGAGCTAAATAATTTGCTTTACATTTGCAAAGATGTCTCCCAGGACTGAATTAATGAAATACTGTCATGCATAATGTTGCACAAGAGTTCTATTGCGTGAAAAGTTCTCATTTATCCCAATCTAGGTAATTGAAATGACAAATTTCAGTCTGATAATTATCCAATTTATGTCTATTAATGTAAGAAGGTCCAAATGAAGACAAACTAAATGCCCACGTAGCTAGTGTGCTGTCTCAGACAGTGGCTCATTGTGAATGCCATAAGGGTAAGAGGGGAGCTGTTAGCATGACTCCCCAGAATATTCTCCTGGCATCCAGTACCTTGTAGTTCAGCAAATTCCTAGCCAAGAAATAATTATTTATGTGCTCCCCTGGAATGAACTTTCCTTCTGCTGGTATATTCAGTCACTTTTTAATCCCCTGTAAGCTGTGAAAAATTTCTGATGTACTTATTAAACATTACCCACATACAGTATTTACTTCGTTGTAAATCTGCTGTTATCGTGTATGATTTGGTGTTCTCTAGTTCTTGTACTGGTAGACTAGAAAATAATTTCCTATTTTCTACGTCTCTTATTGTTTTGTAGCCCTATAACGTATTTCAGATTATTGTCTGTCTTCCACTTTGAACAGTTATTTGGTTGTTTCTTGCGCAAAGGCCTTTCCATCTATTAACCACACAAATTTTCCAGCAGATTTCTCATTCTCGGGGGAATAAAGAGGATTACTGTTGTTCTGTTGCTTATTGTCTTTTTTTTCCTTGGCTCATATCTTTTTACATGTAATCACCCAGAGTGATTCACACCCAGAGATATTCACATTTTCATCACATGGACACAACTTCAACTTTTTGTAGGTATCCTTCACAGATGTACATTGAGTTTTTTCAACACTAAAGGGGACTGAATTCAATGTGAAAATTTACCTGAGTCTCAAATTTTGAAGTCAGAAACAATATATGTTTGCTAAGGCAAGAATAAAAAATATCTTTTCTAACTGCTTCATCAGCAAAAATGCAGAAATTTTGAGCTTCAAAGATGTATAAATGAATCTCAATAATTTTCATATGAATTAATATTTTTGTTCATTTCTCTACAGTTTTGGATAGATACAACTTTTTTGTTAGATCTGAATTTGACTTGACAGTGCTAAACAGAACATGAAGTGCTGCAGAGACATAGTCAGACCTGAGTAGGTCACTCATTGCTCAACAATTATTCTACCAGCTAAATAACAGAGTAAGGCTCCAAAAATTTTTTTGTTTGTCTTGGTTAGTTTAATTGATAAACTGTTTCACAGGAAGCTCAGAGCATAATAGAGGAAAAGGCAACTGGTAGCAAGAGAATAGATTTCATGCTGGCTAAGATGAATTTGTGAAGGTAAGACTTAGGGAAAGGCAAAGAGCCTTTGAGAGGAAAGTGCCTTTTGTTTTTATTTTTTTTTTTTTTAATTTTGTCTACCCTAGGTAAAAAATATATTGTACAGTGGAATTTCCGTACAGCAGTTCTTACAGCCAAGCTGACGGCTTACAGTACATTTTGAGTGTATATTGAATAAATATGAGTCTTATCATAATTAATTAATTGAAATAACTGAAACATTTTGTTTTAATGGTGGTTCTGTTTTGTGTTATTTTCATCATTAAAAATATCATGAGCCATTTATCATATTTGTCATTATTTACTCTTTATGCTTTTTAAAGTACCTAAGAGTGAAAGAGGAGACTTGAATTTACCAGTTTTTTTATTTGCCAAATATACAAACTTGTTGTCATGGAAATCAGTGCACAACTCAGATGCCTGAGTCAGTGCTGGTAAAGGGAGTACCGCAGTGGATTACCAGGTAAATGTTTGACTCTTAATAGGTAAATAAAGTACAGGTATTTGAACACATTTATTTGAGGATGCAAGGGAAGTTGCTAATATCCCAATACCTACTCTCAAATTCCAGTAAGTACTTGTAAAAACACAACTTTGCATTCACTGCTCCTGTTCCATGTCACAGATTCTTAGCACCACAAAAGAAATTGTACCAATTATAGCCCTTAGAGAAGTGCAGTGTGAAACTGAACTGAGAAGCTGATGTAAATATGAACTCAAAGCTGCATCCACAGGGACACTCAAAGAGCAGGAGTGTATTGCAGAAGTGATTTGGAGTGGTGTAAAGGTATCTTTTATTTTTATGTTTAAAGAGGAACAATAGATTCTTGGTACTGACTGAGCATCTCAGATGCAGGATGGAGAGTTCTTCCTTGGATCTTTCACATCCTGTAGCTGATTCGGGCTCCTTCGGTGCTAATTTTTGCCATGACACAACTCAGGGACTGACAGCAAGGCCATGTTGTGTTTTTTTACTGTAAGTATTCCCTAACATTTCTGCAATTAGGAGCTAATCTCACTTGTTCTCTGCTTACATTGTTGAGATTCTTACTGATCACCTCAAGTACAGATTTGAGAAGGGAAGAAGATCCAGCTGCACTGTTTCTTCTTTCTGGTTACTTGCAGAAGCCAGTTGAGATGAGAACATATCATAGTTAGAGACTGACTCCAGGGAGATAGTGTTATCTGTTGTATGAGGGAGAGCTGGGACATGTACATGACTTCTCTCCCACGTGGATCTCCTTATACAAAGAGCTGTTATTCTTTGCCTTGTAGATACTTTGCATCACAGAGGCTTAACATATTTTACCTGTGTAGCACTTAATCTTCTGCTTTTATCTGAGCCTTCTGAGCTCATTTTAATCCAATTTCCCTGAAGCATAATGCAGGGAAGGAAGTGATCTCACTTCGTGCTTGCTGTGAGTAGTGCAGGCTGAGAGAATTTAATGGCTGAGATATTCACAGGGACTGTAGTTGTGACTGTCTTTTTGCAAATAATGGGAAGGGGAAGGGGCTTCCACTGTCCTGTCCAACTAGACCATGTGTGCATTGATTTTAAAAGAGAAATCATATCAGAGCTGTTATTGGAGATTATATTTTCATCTTTTTTCACTACTAAAGTTTCTCCATGTAATCACAGTATGAGGTTATATTCATCATCCTGCTAATTGGCACCATTTTCAGAAGTCAGTTTGTCCTTATCTTTCCTCCTTAGTTCGTCTCTGAAATGGATGAGTAAGCTGAATTATGTGCTGTAGTGCTTGGATGTATCACAGTTCAGTGGCTTTAGCACATCTATTTTCTTTGAATGCAAAAGGTTAATTTCATTTTAGTGTACGTTCAATCTGGATACTGACCTTTACAACTGGAAAAACAGATAGAATCATAGTTTAATTAACTTTCCAACCAGGACACATATTTGAAGCATACTCAAGAAGCCTTATGTTTTAAATACTACTGGGAGTCACATTGGAGTAGTGGATCATTGATATCCAGAAACATCATTGTCCTGCATTAAACAAAAAGAGAAGTTTATTACTGAAATGGTGAAGCACACAGCTGAGCTTGGAAAGAGCTAAGGTAAACTGAAAACAGAATATTGAAATTACATCTTCATACTTTGTCTTTATTGTGAAATAGGAACAGCAAAGAAGATACTGAAACTGTCTCATTCTCTATTGACATTTTCTCTAACCTGTCCTCTTTCTCAGATCATTGTTGTAGTTTTCCATGGCCCTTCTAAGTTAAAACACAAACATGTTTTGTGGAATTAGATTTTGTGTGCTATTTTTAAAGAAACTCAGCTCTGGAAGCAAGTAAAGAAAAACAAATATAGATTTAATCCCTTTGCTTTCTGCTTGATCACTCATCATTTCTAATCAGTTAAATGCTTAATAAAAATATCAGGACCTAAAATTGAATCCTTAATCCTTCCTCTGAGGCTCTTCTCTATAATAATTTATTCTCTTCATTTATTTATTGTGAAAGCTTTGTTTTGCTTGTTTATAGTAATAATTGGCAAGATTACTGTTTCTGTACAAGGAAAAAAGTTCATTTTGAGCTAAAGATGGTTTTTTAGACCTAAAAGAGAATCACCTGAGTACCATCTGCATTTTTATATTTGTATAAGCCAATGTTTGCCAGCGTTGGGAGGTGAGGTTTCCAAAAATCTGAAAGGTAACATGTTGCTGAGGATGTTCTGTGAGAATCAGATTGCAAATTGTGGACCACGACCTGAGATGAATGAGCCAAATCTTCAGTGGACAAGTCTCCATTTGACTATGTGTAAGTCACCAGTTAAATACCTGCTTCAGACAAGTGGCAGGATATTGTGTATTTTCTTAAATTGGTATAACTGTGCTTGAACATAGACTGCTGGAAATCTGGAAATGTACTGAGGAATGAAAATCGAGAGCATTTATTACAGTGAGGTTTATTGAAATGTGAAGAAGTATGGTACTTATTATTGTGGTACTTATTATATTTAGAAAATGACGCTAGAGATTTGGGTGTAATGTTATTTCACGTTGTGTAGTGACTAAGCAAGGCAGGATTCCTTGGTGAGAAAGCACAGAAAAGAATAGAATGAAATCACATATGCTTCATTATTGCCTGCAGTAATGGAAAAAATGAAGAGCATAAGGTATTAACTGATGTCAAAGACAGTAATTAAAATGTTTCATGAATAAGAGACTGGATCATTTCAGTGGTGTTTTTAGCAGCTACAACCTTGAAGACAAACACAAGTAAATGCATGGAATATTGTGTGCAAATGCTAAAGTCAATTATAGTGTCAGGATGTTACTCCCAACACATTAGTCTAAATTCTGTGCAGTAATTAACAGATATTAATAAAATGAATGTAGCCTATTCCATATTCTGGTAAGTAGTTATTTATAGCTACCCTGGGAAAGTTTGAATTATTGTCTGTCCTAATTGTTCCAGGGACTTTTTTTTTAGGCATGAAGGTCTGACTGGGAGGAATTAATAACTGCTTGCAAAGTCTTTGCATTACAGTTAATCAGATATCTTGGCAGAGCTGCTTCTTATATTTTGGTCTTATTTTTCTGTTCCTTCATTTGTCACATCTAGAATCAGAAACTGTGCTCTAAACAGTAAAATCTTCTCTTGCTAGTGTAACATTTTGTCTCCACCAGGACAGCGTCATTATTATCTGTTTTCCCCAATCTTCCTCCTCCTTAGCCTCGTGGTGTTCCTCTTCACATCTAAGAGATTTCTGTTTATAACACAAAATCTGCTGAGAAGGAGTAATCAGTAAATACTTTGCTGTATGTGCCCATCTCTCAACACATCTTTGAGTCTAAGTGTAGGTCATGTCTGTCTGTAGAAACCTTCTGTCATGAATATGTATAACTTGCTTGGCAAGTTTGCTAACAAATAGGTGTATTCTGTGTTCCTCACTCCTTTTTGCTTGTATTATTTTATGTGGAAAAAAGAACCAACATTCAGCCTTTTAATTAAACATTAAGGTAGCTATAAAGGAAAAGAACCAAAAAAATCTTTTGTGTAATCGTTTCTTTCCATCCCCTGACTGAACAAATGAATATATAGCAATAATTAGGGCTTGTGAGTAAGCCCAACTTACTGGTCATTTCCACGGCATCCTTTAATTAATGAATATAATGAATATTTCAGAAAGCAGAGGGGAAAAAAATTGCTGTCCTAAAATATTCTAGAGGTAACTGAAACAAGGATCAAGCATTGGAACAGGCTGTCCAGGGAAGTGTTTGAGTCACCATCCTTGGACATATCGTCCCTGGAGTTATTTAAAAGTCTTGTGGATGTGGTGTTTGTGGACGTGGTTTAGTGATAGATATGGCAGTGCTGAGTTAACAGTTGACTTGGTGATTTTAGAGGTCTTTTCCAACCTAAACAATTCTATGATTCAGTGTTTTATGAAGGATGGATTCAAGTACATAGAAAGAAGATTTGAGTTAACTTCAGTGTTAGTTCTAAAGCAGAGACACATAGGGTATAGAGAGACATTTTAACTTGAAGCTGTCTTTTTTCAAATTTTCTACACCTTTTACTGTGAATACATGTATCACTCCAGGAGCTTTCATATAGAGCTTTGTTGAAAATAATTTTATAGAAATTTTGTCATTCAGGCCCTAAAGTTTTTATTGCTTTGATGGTTAAAGAGACATGAGTTGCAATGTTCACATTTACGTTGAAAATTACAAACTACATAATAACGAAATGAATTCTATTAAATGATAAGCCAAAATCTCCTTAATTATTTATTAACCTAATCTCTCATTAAGATGAATTTAGGGATTTCCAGAAGAAGTAGGGAAGTTGCTAATGAATATATCTATGGAATCTATGTGCATCTTGGATTCAACTGGCATAAAGTTTCCTCATGTTCTTACATTTCTTATTTTCAGCTTGTGATTGTAAGGTTTCAGGAATGCTAAGCCCATAACACCAAGATTTCCAGGGCCTGCTGGTAACATTTATCGTTTTTTGTCTGCATTCACAAGTAGGAATCCTGGCCACCAATGTACAACATAAAGACATAAAACTTTAATTAGGTATCAGATATAAAAAGGGTGATATTGAACATACAGCACATAATCAAGTAATGTTTTATAGCTCTATTGTAATTGAGGCACTTTGTGTATTTAATTAAACTTTTGTCCTTTGATAAACGCTTGGCTGTTAGAAAACTACTTGACCACCCAGGTTTCATCTCTGGTACTAATTGATTGGAATACAGGAGGTCACAAAAACACAAAGTGATCCCTGAATTCCAGCTTCTGAAATGTGTTAGTTGGTCTTTTCAGTTAAAAAATCTGCATATTTTCATCCTGAACAGAGATAAATCAGAATGCATACCATGCTGTGAAATAAAAATAAATTACGTGGTCCACACACCACGTCTACTTTCTTGTAAAGAACTTAGAACTATTTGCTGAAATTTGTATACTGACCACCAAGAGTGTTCTTACAAGAGAGAAGTTCACTGCAGAGACCAGATGTTTGGGGTAGCATCCTGAGGGATGAGAAAGGATGTTACTGACAAGAGAAAAATGAAGAGCATTCAGACTGATAATGGAACACACACTGATTGGAGTTCAGCATGGTGATAAAAAGCCTTCTCTTCAGATTCACTGCATCTTATGGAAAAGCAAAGTTGTGTCTTGTACTGAGAGGTTTGGAAAATAAATAAATGCAGTGCCTAGTGTATGTAGGAGGCTGGAGGAGCAGTTGATTGGCTCAAAACAACCAGGTGGGAAGTGCCTTATTCCATCAGAATGTTCTGAAGTTTGCAAGTAAAAGTTGTTTTGAACCTCCTGAGAATTTTGTTGTTTCTCTTGCGCAACTCCCAGAATAAATCCAATTACCTCCTCCCCCTAAATCCACTTAGCAGACTGGGGATTACAGTGTACTAAAGTACTGTCATGTTGTACAAGATAGAATGAAAAGACAGATCTTTACTGATTAAGGATGGAAATGCTTAAATACATCATCTCTAAATGATAGTAATGTGTAAATAATATACCCATTCGATTTAAGAGTGCTACAGTGAAATTTATTGTGTTGTGTTTCTGTTCATCCCAGAGAAAGACAAAATGACAGCTTGATGTCATGGTGAGGAGGATTCTATTTCATTTTCTTGTTCTGTATGTCAAACCCATTTAGGATGGGTAATATGGTGTGAAAATAAGTGATAATTAAAGAGTTGCTTTATTTCATGTCTGAAAGCAAGATATGTACAGTGACATATATACATGTCACACCTGTCCAGAAGTAATAAAACTAAGCTGAACTCCTAGTCTGACATGAGAAAAACAGATTGACAAATTAAAGCCTGCAGGCTGTTAATTGCACTTGTATTTTAGAGAAAAAAAATCAGGGAAGTGGTGGTTGTCTTCATTTTCTACAGCTGAGAAATTTCAAGAAAAAGAAGTATAAAACATTTTCAGTTTTTCAAAGGACCTTTATCAACCACACCCAAACACAAAATCCCCATAGCATGTCTCCAGAGTTAAATAAATGTAAATCAAGTGTTGGTGCAATCATGCAGGTTGTTTATAAGTTCCAGGTAATTTTAAAATTAGCAAAAAAGTAGCAGGAGCTGGTTTTGACGTGGAAATCTATCACAAATCTTCTGGCTTACCTGTTTTACCTAAAGTGCTCTGATTAACATAGTGATATGGTAGAAACTAAACAGAATGCCGTTAGACATTGATACAATGTTAATTAAAAGCCCTGTGTTTTTGCTGAAGAGAATTGACTTGGCAAATAGCAGTGGAAAAAAAAAAGCATTAATAAGATATTTGTAGGCCAAGATGCGTTTCTAAATGTGACAAGTAAATCTGCAGCCATTATGTGTTAGGGAAGCTGGAGCCTTGTATTGAGTGCCAGTAAGTGCACATTTCTCTGGTGAAGAACTTAATGGTAATGAATTAATGCAATTTCTCAGCCTCCCTGTAGGTTTCTCTTTTGTCTCTAAAGAGCAAGCTTTTTTAAATGCCTGTATGCATAGAGGAAATGTTTATAAGAGAAATAGAGAAAACTCTTTATATAGTTCCACATTTTGACAAAACAGGGGAAACATTTTCCCATGTCTATTTTTCATTCCATCTCTTTTCCCTTATATTTGCCCTTTTTTTTAAAATTCATTTATTTTCATAGTATTTTCTTCAGTTGTAATTAATATCATCCCTCTGCATTTTTTTATTTAGTAGCCTTTGCAAATAGTATTCTATATGTCTTGATAATACCAGAGTATGTCATTAGGGTACTGACTAGCAGTTTATTGATTTTTAAATTATAGGCTTCCTATGCTTTTTCCTCTGTGACTTTTTAATAAAAAAGTAATGGCGAGTTTCACTTGTCCAGTATCTGTCTTTGCAGATTTTAATTTTTAGCTATATGGTCAGCTTTGGATAAAACAGGCACCCAAAGGATAATGTAAAGGGCACAGGCAGCTAATTTTACTAGATTTTTCATGCAGTGCTATGCTTAATGCCTGGTGTTCCACCACCCAGTTCCTGAGTCAACAAGGGCAGATACTATTTTAGGTGTGTATTTTTTGCATGCTAAGTATTTTAGAATGCCTAACCACAGAGAACAACTGTAGGTTAGATGCTTGTGGTTTTTCTTAAGGTTAAGGTATGGTCAGTCAGCTGATGGATTCAGTGAGTGAAACTAGCGCTGTATGAAAATTTGACATCTATTTAAAGAATGAAAACAATCATGTGAAACTATGAAGGGTTTAGAGTAGGTTAACCTAGAAACTGGTTAGGATATTGCTGTCCTTAGTCTCTGGTAGATTGTGTCATTTGGAAGGGAGCTGGGTGTTATAGGACTGGGGTTTATTTTAAAAGAGGAGTGCCACAAACTTCTCTGCCAGTAGGTTCAGTCTGCTGTATTGCCCTAGAACAAGGAAGTAGAAAGATCCACTGTGACCAGGCTGTTGCCACACAGCAGTGTGCTGCTTATTGCCCAAGTCAATCCTTAGCCTCCTAGTAGAGCTGAGTGGAGACATTTGTCAAAAATGTGTTGCATTGTATTGAATAATGCAAATACTGGTACTTCCTACTGGCACTTGTTTCTATGAATCCCCTCAATTCTTTTTGTTATTTTAATAATTTGATGCTTTGGACATAGAAATATATCATGTTTCATGACCCTTCAAGTGAGGGTGTGATAGCGTCTTGTCTGCTCCAGATTTACTTTTCAAAGTATGTTCTATTGCTGAAGGATATGTATACAATTTGTGATACTTTTGATACATTAGAACTCAATCAAATAGCTTACATTGAAAACTTGTCCTGTGGTAACTTCTTCAAGTGCTCAAAACTTAAATCACGTGGAATTGAGGCTGGGGCTGGATTGTTGCACAGCATTTTCTGAACTTGGATGAAGTATGTAATCTGAAGCAGGAAAATGTGGAAGATGGTTCTTAGAACAGTTTAATATTCATCCAAGTTCTTTTCTTCGGTGAGGGAAAGGAAATCATCTCCTTCAGCCTCTGAACTGAATCAAGTGGTTCCTCTTTGCATGTGCAGAAGGAAATTAGAGCTATTTCCAGCCCTCAGTTCCTGGTTATCTTAATTGCAGTGGGACGAAGTTCACTTTGCTCCTAGAATGCAGGAGATATGAATGAGCAAGACCTTTTACCTGCTTTGTATGACTTCTTTGTTTTAAGACTCTTGCTCACCTGTACATGTTGATCTTCTGAAATCCTGGCCTTTTTCTGTTTTGTTCCTTTAACCTACTGTTGTTGAAGCCCAGCTGGCAACTAAGCTGCACACAACCATTCACTCACTTCACCTGTGTTGGGATGCAGGAGAGAATTGGAAGACTAAAAGTGAGAGAACTTTTGTGTTGTGGTAAAGGCAGTTCAATAGGTAAAGCAAAAGCCACACACACAAGGAAAGCAAAACAACATTTTCTCCTTCACAACTTTCCATGGGCAGGCAGGTTTTCAGCCATCCTCAGGAAAGTGGGGCCACATCATCTGTTTAACAGTTACTTGGGAAGACAAAAGCCATCACTCCAGACATCCCCTCTTCCTTCTTCCCCCAGCTTTATATGCTAAGCATGACGCCATATGCTATGGAATATCCCTTTGGTCAGTTGGGACCAGCTGTCTCAGCTGTGTCACCTCCCAGCTTCTTGCACAACTCCAGCCTCCTCACTGGCAGGGTGGGGTGAGGGGCAAAAAAGGCCTTGATTTTCTGTAAGCCCTGCTCAGCAACCAAAATGTACCTGAATTATCAACACTGTTTCCAGCACAGTCCAAAACACCCTCCCATACCAGCTACTGTGAAGAAAATTGTCCCAGCCAAAACTAGCACAAACCTCATTCTCACTTGTAATAGGCACTGCCAAAAATAATTGTCCAATAAAAGCCTCTGACTACATTCTTACCTCGCAATCAGTCAAGGGCAACTACGTGACACACGTCTGTTAAGTGATTTGTGTTGAACATATTCCCAGCTTCATGGTTATTTAATTTGTAATTTTGGCAAGGATTTCTAGGACCTTTTCATTTTTGCTACATATGGTAGAACAAATTAAACTCTGGCCCTTTCTGTGATCTGAGAAAGGGGTTTCACTTAGGTCAGGTGAGTGTTTAGTATACTGTTTTCTGACTATTCTGTGCATGCCTGTGCTTTGTTTCAAGGTTGATTGAATGCTGCTTTTTTTTTTTTTTTTTTGTAATGGTGCATTTCTTCCCATTTGACAACAGCTTTGACCTTGAACATCTGTGCAACATAGAGAAAGTAACTGAATGTTGTAACATGGAAGATATGCATGTGATTGCAGGTAAAAGCATCACTGTGAAAGCCTTAACAGGAAGCATGCTATCGACTCATCTTGGCCTGGGATGGAAAGTGCTCTGAGCCTCACTAAAGTGTAATTAGCATTTTCAACTCAAAAGGAGGGTGGATCCAATTCTGATATACTTAGCATGCTTGTTGGCAGCTTACACTGAAAAAAACAGCCATAAGTAACCCAGCAATATGTCTGTGCCATGCAGTTGGTGGCATTGTAAATTTTTGTTCAAAGGATAAAATGCTGAAAAAGAAGATAACTTCCTCAAAATGTTTGACTCTGAACTATATTACAGTGGAAGTACCAATGTAAAAGTGTTATGGTCTTATGGGCTGCGAATCTGGCGACGAGGATTTCTTAGTTGCACAATAAGTGACAGGGCCTATGACAAGTAAAGCACCTGTACATTATTCTTAAGTAAGGTTACTCAATAGACCATGAACAGGTGGGTCCCTAGGATCACTGCTATGTACTCTTCTACCCATGTATAAATGTGGCAAATATACAACTTCTAAGGTAAATAAACTTTTTTTTTTATGTCACACTGGAATATGTAGTCTGTTTCCACAGATTACAGTCAGAATGGCATTTTGAAATGCTTCAGCATCCTCAGCAGCTTTGTTTGTGATAATTAGCTGGTTTTGCACAGTTGTGCTTTACAACAGAGACCTTCGGTCTGTTTAGATTTGCCTTCTCTTTCTGCCTTTCCCCTAGTGACCTTGTAGGTGATTTGAAATTAATGTTGAACTTCTTAGTAAAGTTAAAATGTCTTAGAATAAGCAAGTTATTTGTTTACAAAGAAGGGAGATAGATTTTCTTACATTTTTAAATATAGATTTGACTACCAATAATTTTATATTTGGTGATTCAGTGGTATGATCCATTTGTATGAGGAATTATATGTCTGACTGTTAAATACTGGAAAGTATGAAAAAAATAGATAAAAAATGTAGCCACACAGAGAATGATTGCATGAAAAGAGATAACTGCTAGCTGATGATAGGCTTTTTTCTCAGTATTATTTTAGAGCCAAAATCTTCTTTGACCTCCTTTCAGAATGCAAATTCCCCACATCAAACCTGTTTAGGTATTGCCAGTTTCTCTAAGTTTGCTAGGATGTTATCACCAGCAACTGATTTCCCCCCTCTCCTTTCCCATGGAGAAAAGGCTGTCCAGGTCCAAACTTGCCTAGAGGCAGGGTGTATGCTCTGTCAGTAGTAACATTACCAATATCTTCTTGGCATAAATAGTTACAAATAGACAGTGATTTGCTTGTATTTGTTTTAAAAATGTGGACTCCCAACACAAGAAACTGCAGTAGGTTTTGGGTAATGTAGCAATAGCCACACCATGGGAGACAGTGTTGTCCTGGCTCTGGCTATTCACAGTAGCAGATAACTAGTAGAGAGTAAATACATTTGCATATCTATTCATACAAATAGATTAAGAGATAGTAATGTATTTTTATATGTTTATATATGTGTAATACAGTATATGTGAATAATACAAATGGTAATATTCCGTGTATTTTGTTGATATTTAATTTCATCAATAGATTTCTGTTGTCTGTACTTCATTCTTTTAATGAAAGGTTGCATCTGTATCACAGTCTTTAATATTCACAGTGAGCTTTTTTTTCTGTCACCTGGCACTTTGAATCTAGCAGTTTTGTCATATTGAAAAAATTCTGGGTTCCAGTAAAATTATGCATGATGCCCAGTAATTACAGGGTGTTTATGTCTTAGTTAACTATGGGCATTGGAGTTTTTGGTTAACAGTTAAAGCAGATGTTCCTGGTTTGTGATTTTGTCTTTCCATTTTTATGTTGAGATATTGAAATAAGTGTATCAAGTCCATACGTTAATTTTAATAATGTCAGTTCCTGCTCTTTCAGCAGCTGATGTTCCTGCTTGAGATCATCTACATATGTGATAGGTCAGGCCATAAAGGGAAATCAGTTTCTGCTCCCGTTCAGAATTCTAGAAGTGAAAAGGTGCCGAGAGGAGGCTCCTGTGCAGATCCAGTGAGGGGGTACTATGTGGAGAGGCACTTCAGGCAGGCAAAACTGTGTTCGTTTGGCCTGTGTTGTGCTTACACTTAGGAGGCATTTATTTTTGTGACATGAGACATGACTTCCAGATGAAAATCTGTTGTTGCAGTCATGTGTGGAACTCTAAGCCTGAGGACTGTGCGCACATGTGTGAAGCGGCATGTGGCACCACTGGGATGCAAAGATTAGAGTCACAAAAAAGAAAAGTAAGACAAAATATTTTGTAAAAGAGGTTTTTTTGGGGGTGGGTTGGGTGCAATTGTATGACAGAAGCTGTTGCTTAAGATTCTCCTGTGAACTGAGATACCCTGATTAATTCTTGATGCTTTTGTGCTCACTTCAGAGAGATGAAGTGCAATCCATTAGCAAGGTGCTTGGGTCAGCCTGAGTGATGCTCAAAGCCAGAGCAAAACAAGGGGCAGCTGAGGAAAGAAACCAGACAAATGGATTAGTTTAAAATGTGTTGTGCTGCCCAGCAAGACTTAAAATTGTTAACCGTGCATATGAATATTTATATATGAGCCAGAAAACAACCAGCTAATCTCCTACTTTCCTCTTTTTAATGAGAGCCTGAACTGTTCACAGCAGTATTTTAGAAATTTGCTATTACTAACATCTTCCTCTACCCAGTCAGAGTTTTATCTCTTGCTTTAAAAGCAAAAATCTGTAAACAGTCCAAGTCACATTTCCAAATTGAAAAAAAAACAAAAACCAAGAAGCTGTATCTAAGTATTAGAAAGTTTAATGGGCTTAGATTTAAGATGGTGACTGAAATTAATATCACTTCAAAAACCCAGTCTTGGGCTGAAATGAAGTTTTAGGAGGTTGTAAAAACTGTTGTAAAAGAAAAGAAATTTTGAAATTATTTTTAAATATTTTAATTACTAATTGCATACGGAATTTTTTTTATTATGTGGTGGGACAGGTGCATGTAACATTCCTCCCAAAGCACGTTTATGAACATGTCATAATCTGAAATTTTGTGGTCTTATTTCTCCTTTGTCTTCCTCCCAGAATTTATATTGAAGGCTGAATTTAATTTTCAATTATATCCTTGTAAGTGATCTTGGTAAAACCGAATTCTTGGGAAATTTACAAACAGAGACTGATTCTTCTTGATATTCGAATGGAATAGTTACAGGAACTTATTTTTCTGCTATCACATCTTTGCAAAGATACTTGATGACTGCTTGCAGGATGTAGTGTAGGATACAAGAGATGAGATACTGGTGGTACAGGACATCTGATAATAAGGAGAGGCATTTCAGTGTGGTCTTCATAAGACAACCCAAAAAGCTTGTGCCTGTCCAGGTGGAGTCTTGGGAGGAGTTGTGTTGCTATTTTGTTGACTGGAGGAAAGCACAGTTTAAGAATTTTATTGAGAGGTCTCTGAATATCTTGTTTTCACTTTGTTCAAGGGCCAGAACTGTGTACGTATAAGTTTAGAAAACTCAGTCACGGAGATCAAAAATCCTCTTTACAGACATTAAATAATTCCTGCTGAGAAGTGTAATTCTAGAAGGTGAATGCTACTTTCTTTGAAATAATCTGATTTGAAGATTAAGGAAATTGAATCTGATTTCCTTGATGCACAAAAATATGTATAGATATTTGAATATATATGTCTTTGGTTACTTCTTTCCTCTGCTCTGCAGTGCTGTGGCCTCACCTCGAGTCCTGTGTGCAGTTTTGGGGACCACAATATAAAAAAGATATTAAGACTTTAGAGAGCGTCCAAAGGAGGGCCACAAATTTGGTGAAGGGCCTTGAGGGGAAGCTGTATGAGGGGCAGCTCAGGTCACCTGGTTTGTTCAGCCTGGAGAGGAGGAGGCTGAGGGGAGACCTCACTGCAGTTACAGCTGCCTTGTGAGGGGAAGGGGAGGGGCAGGCACTGATCTCTTCTCTGTGGTGCCTGCTGACAAGACCTGAGGGAACGGCCTGAAATTGTGCCAGGGCAGGTTTAGGTTGGATATTAAAAGTGGTCACAGCACCAGCCTGGCAGAGCTTAAGAAGCATTTGGACAATACTCTCAGGCACATGACACTTGGAGAGGTCCTGTGTAGGGCCAGGAGGTGAAGATCCTTGTGGGTCCCTTCCAACTCAGCATATTCTATGTTTTGTTGTTAACTTTAAAAATGTAAATTAGTGTTGAATCTGTACCAAAAAAAAAATCTTCCCATTTAGCAAGCTTGTAGGGAAAGCATTCTTCAATAAAGATAGTTCCTCTTCATGTAGTTATAACAAAAATCAATTATTCTTAACAATGTGAGTACTTCGTAAACATAAATCGTTAAAACAGAAGTATGCAGACACTCTTTAATGACACATTTCAAAAGTGATTTTGCCATAACTTTTCTGTTCTGTTCTTTTGTTGTATGCATAGTCATGCAAGTTGAATAGGAACTTCAATGAAGAATTCTGTATTTGATTTATGTACTGTTATTTAGTGCAACATTTTTTGTTCTATTTTTACTGTGCTTTTCAGGATAAATTACCGTGAAATTCCTGAACCTAGCAATCATGATTAAATGTATTTATTTGTTTTTCAAAAAAAATTGTTTAGACTGCACTCTTTTTCTCAGTTTAGCCCATTCAGTGTATGAGCAGTACTTTGCAGAGCATGGATGCTCTAAATTTTCAGTTGGAGAGTGAGAATCTTGTTGTAACTCAAGTGAAGGAGATAATGTGCCAGAGAGAAAAATGAATCATGTAAAAAGCCTGGAGAGTTGTAGTCAAGAAACAGATTTTGAAAACGAATCTTGAATTTCAGATTGTTGAAAGAAAAGAAGTTAGAGTTCCAGGGTTCACTACAGTGTCAGAAAATACAGCATATTTTTTAGTCCAAGTGATGGACAATGAAGGCTACATGCTTTTAGCAGGGAGTCTCTCAGCTGTGATCCCCATTCATAATTTCTAACCACAAAATGGGAATTAATTTCATGGGTCCATAAGTTCTATTATTTTGAGGTCAAAGCAGAGCTCCTCTGAATGATGTACCCAGAATATCCAAAGTGTATTTTCTATGGATATAAATGCAGACATTCAAAACTGTATATATTTAATGTTGTTGAGAAAGGATAAGCAATTATGAATTTATTACCAAAGCCACAGGGGATAATATACCACAGAAGTAATATTTGAATCATAGGATACTTCAGGTCAGAAAGGATCATCTACTACACGTCGCTGTTCAAAGTGGGGCCACCCTCAAGGACAAAATGTAATAAATGAATGCATAACTTAAATAATTTATTTTTTTTTAATTTTTCTTTAAAAAAAAGATGAGACTGACAAACCTGAAGGTGGTTAAGTTCCGAGAATTAGTTTCTATGATAGAATAAAACGGAAAATGCTGTGTGGTCAGGGAGCTCAGTGGTGCTCATTTTGATGACAAGTGTCCATTGTGCTACTTAGTGCTAGTGAAGACAAAGGAGAGAGAGTTCAGGGTATTAATATTTAAAATACAAAAAAAATGATGGCACTGAGGGATGGAATAAAAACATAAGCCACGTACAATCTGGAGGAAGAGATATACGTAGGTATATGAAACAACAAGTAGTTTTAAAACTATTTTTTCATACGGGTGTGCTCACTGGGATTGAGATCAAAGTGGCTTTTTAAATACAAAAATGACAAATAAAAGTGGGTTTTTTTATGTTTGCTGATAAATTACCTAAGGTTTCTTTTGGGTCATTTTTGCCACTGCAAAGCTGTTCTGTGCTACAAAGTGTTGGGGAAATACTAATTTCTGGACTAGACATGCATTAACAGAGGAGGAAATTTAGCCTTTGGTAGCTGTCAGCTTCTGTATTTTTCTGTAGTTATATTGAATACAGGTTGAGGAGAGATGGGTTGAATGCCTCTTGTGGACATGTATGCATATATGTGTTTGCATGATGCATGAATTGCAAATAAAGCTACAGAAGTGAAAGCTCTGCTTTGGGTTTCTCCAAGTAGGTTATCTAACAGACTTACACATGATACCTAGTTCAACTCCTTCTAGGTAAAAATCAGTCTTGTTGACATGAGTGTTTCACGTGAGTGTTTGAACGTACATTCTCAAAAGCTGTGAAAAATATTTTCTTGATTCTCTTAAGATACAAGCATTTACTAAGGGGATGAGCCCTGTTTCTGAAATATCTTACCTTTTTAGTGTAAATGAAGCTGAATCAATTGCCAGGGAAGTGTAAATACTGAACAAATTTTTGAACCCCTGCTCCACTCCCTCCTTTGGATTGCTAGAAAAAACCCCACAACCAACATGTGCTCTAGAAAGGTCACTCTTTGACATACACTTTATTAATGTATTTCAGCCTGTGGTGTTGGTTTGTGCATATGTGTTGTTTGCAAGAGTGAGAGGGGATGGAGGAGTAGGTGTTAATTGAACTGCATCTCTGCATGCTTACAATTTGTTGTCCTCAGAACATATCTGTCCAGGATGTCATCTAGTACTGTTGATTTTCCTGAGAGGATTAGTTCTACTTTTTTTTAAAGCAGGAATATGTTCAGTGTGACTAGGAAGTTTTTTTGTAATGAAACTTTCCTTTTCATACATAAGTACTAGTTTTCATGAGGAACACTGATTATTCATTTCACTCAAAATGGTTTTTCTAAAAAACCTCAAAATAAACGGAAATTAAATGCTAGCATTAATTTCTTACAGAACCTTTTAAAAACTTTTACTCATGTAATTCTCAAGACTATTGTGGTGGTTTATTTCTTGAACTGTCTTCCAGTGCACAGTTGGTAGCCAAACTGAAGAAAATAGAGGAAGAGAATCTCTGTGCATTCACAATCACAGAAAAGATTAGGTAGAATCCGAATGACATAACTTTTTTTCATCTTTTAATTTTGTTTTCCAGAATGACAAATCCCCAGGGCGTTCCACAAGTCGATCAAGTAATATTTCAAAGGTATGTGAAATCTGTTTCCTTTTTCTAGGATTTAAAGAAAACTAGGTTATTAAATATAATACAGTACTTAAATCCATTATATTCCTTATATAGTATTTTATTTACAAAACCCAGATATTAAAGTTTTGCTGCAGAACATTATGGTTACCCTGTAAACTCCGTCATAAATACACAATTAGTCATTACTGTAAAATGTGTAATAATAATTAGCAAACAACACATGCACTTTTTTCACCTGCTTTCCCCAAGTGTTTAATGTTACCTTAACACTTTGGCTTAAGATAGAATTACTACTTCATTTTTCTCCTCCTGCCCTACCCAAATAATAACAGCTGTAATGTGTAGAGCTATGAATCTGTCTTCATTTCAAACTGAATTCTGAATTCCTTTTTCAGGGATATATGGTTCCCTGAAGCCAGAACTTTACATCTAGATGCTTTTTGGTTTCTAGGAAACAGAGAAAGGAAACATTAGGAAAGGCAAAATATGATTTGTACTGGAGTTCTCTTGGCTTAACCCCATTTTTTTCTGTATTTTTGGTTCAGATGTGGCTGAAATCTATGCCAAAAAGCCAGTATATACAGGAGGTAAAAGATAAAAACTCAACAATTTTTTGAATCCAAGCCTAAACATCTGCCATGCATTATGCTTGATTATAAATATTAAACATTTTGCATTCAGGGTAAGCACAGTATCCTTAAACCTCTTCCCTACAATATTTTTTTCTGTGGGGTACCCAGTGTAAAACCTTTTTCTTCTCAGAGCCATAAAACAAAAAAAAGACAACAAACCCCAACTATGATTTTAATTTAAAATACTAGTTCTATGGTAAGTTCTGCTGTCTTACATAAAGAAGGGAAAAAGGAAGACAGGGAAAAACATGTAGAATATATCCAGCCTGCTGTAGGATATGGCTGAAACTCTCCCAGATTTACTGCCTATCTTTAAAAATTATATAGTTATAGACTTACAAACTTGATCACTGGGAATTGTAGTAATTACTTTAATTAAGAGTTTTAAATGCATGTCTCTAGCTATAGTTACTGTAAATCTATTATGACTTAGTATGATTTTTTCTGCTTTTTTGAAATACAGGTTCATGGGTTGCACTGTGACAAAGCATAAATGTATTCACTGACATGAGAAACATGCCAGTGCCTAACATTTATTTTGAAGTGATTTCTGCACAAATCAGTATAGTTGCTTATTAGAAAGTGATATTTGCACTGGTTTTAGTTGCAAGCTAAAAGAACAGGTTTTCAGTCCTCTGCACTCGATCTTTTTCTGATTTATAGCATCATTCATTGTTTTGGATCAATTTTTCTATGAGAAGCTACCTGTCAATGAAGTTTTTCAAATGCTGAAAGACATTTGATTAGCATTCCAGTTTCATTTGCTGTCTGACTCAAAATGCTTTTTTGATAAAGCAGGTTTTTATAGGGGTGTGTGTACATAGAAAAGCAAACACCTGACTTTGCAGGTTAATATTGCATGGCAGAAAGTGATAGTAAAATACTGCTCCTCAGAACAAGATTGAAAGCTTCTAGGCCGGATAAACTACATGCCAAAGGCAAGAGCTGTGTTCTGTGCAGTGTCAGATCTTGCACACAATAAAAATTTCAATGGGCAGAAAAATTAGATAGTCTTTATGTAAAACTATAAATTAGTGTCATCAAAACATTGTCTTTCACTGTTTTCCTTTGCCTGTATGTGTAAGTTAAAAGGGTCAAATAGAATTATATTTTAAGAATTACTGTGTGTTGTGTATTCCACCCTTGGCTGGATGGAGCTCCTGCCCCAGAGCAGAGTAGATACCACTGGATTTTGTATATTTCATTTGTGAAATGAAATATAGCATAGATTCTGTAAATAAAGATTCATATTTCATAATGCTCTTAAGTTGTTTATTCGGAGAGGACACCTGACATTTGCAGTGTATGCTTGGGCAATTTTGCATGCTAGGTACATTAACTCTGAATTTTGTGGTATTACAGATTAAACTGAATTGCTGAACATTGAATATGTCTTACTTAGTTATAATGAGAAAGAATGGTTTTGATTTGTTATTTTCCAGATATTAGTTAGTATATACCTATCCAATCCAGAGATTTTAAAATCAAACATTCCCTAGAGAAGTGGATGTGGGGGGGGGGGGGGGGGGGGGGGAATCAACACTTCGATTTTACCATTCATTTTTGCTGTCTGTTGAGAGTACAGGAGTTTAGCATGTTGCAAGGACTTTTCTTATTGCATATATATATATATATATATATATATATATAATTTTCTGGCAAGAATTTCAGTAATAGACTATTTAAGGCAAATGAAAGAACAAAACTTAAAATATTTGACTGACAGCTGTGGCTGTCTTCAGTGAAAAGCCACCTGGGAATTCATTCATTCATTCACCTCAGCCTTTCATTTATTTATATCAAGGAAACTGCCCTGGAACTCCAAAAGCAACTGCTTCTGTTAGTTTTCCAATCAGAGACAATTAGGAAAATGTATCAGTGTCTGTTTTTGCTGCACTTCTGGTAATAACCTAGATTTTTCCTGTGCAATCAATAAATCAAGAAACAATCTTTTTGCATTCTTCCCTGCTAGCGTTAGATTATTAAATCATATTTTGGATTGATCAGTATTTCACATTACTTTGTATGGAAAAAGTGTAGCCCTAGTTAGTAATTACAGCTTTCAAAACCTATCTACATAAAGAAACCTACACATAAATAAAAATATAAAGTATTTGGAAATGTGAGTTATGAACCAGCTTTGATGATTTTAAATTATTACTATTTTTTTAAGCATTAGACTTTTTTCCCCACCTATTTCCTATGTTGCTGGTAGCAGAAGGAACTTTATTATTCTTTGTAAAAGATAGTATTTTGCAGTGTTCTGGATTTCAGAATTGAAATTGTCCTATCTGCATGTGTTTAAAATCTATGTAAGTGAAAAACTTGACCTTGTCCATTACCTACTTGACATTGCTTAGTTTTCTGTGTGCTGTAGCTTTTTTCATTAAAATTCTTATGTCTTCCTAAACACATGTATAATTTAAGAGGAAAGCTAGTCAGAGAAGGATCTGGTGGATTCATTGTTTTCTGTTGTGGTTAACCAGTGGAACAAATCTCATGTCTGAATTACAGTCTGTAGAGGTTATGCTTTATATGTGTTTCTGAGGCTGCCTGGTTATGTTAAAATGCTTTCTGGAAGAAATGTTTCTAAAACATTGTAATTATCTTTCTGTATGTTAATTATGATTCAAGAGCTCATTAGAGAAGGATGCTCTCTCAGCAGCAAGATTAGAAATTCTCTGATGGGAACCTTGGGCTTATTTTTCAGTGCAGGGAAAATCAGGCTTGGAGCAAATTGCCTGATTTTTTTTTTTGCCTCAATTACTTCTCAAAAACCTGGAGCAGGTGTTAGAACACTTTTTATTTACAAGTCTCTGAAGCAGCCATCTAATAAAACTCTGTTGAGTTATATCAGGAAGTGAGGTGCTTGTTTTGGAATATTCTGTGTGATAATGTTCACATTTCTAATTTAGAATATGAATAACAATAGAGGAAAGAAAGAAGGAAAGAATTGTTTTTACTGTATGTTAGCAATTTCTGATTTCTTGTGTCGGGTGGGGCTCCTCTCAGTAAGATACAAACGAAAACCAAAAGGCACCAGGATGCCAAAGTAGTGCTCACTAAAGTTCTAGATGAAAAATTTATTGTTGCCAATGTATTGATTGTTGATTTGAGCCACTCAGTTTGTGACTCTGAAATAAATTTCACAAACTGGGTATCAAATTCTGTAATAAGTAATATAATATTTATCCTTTTGAATTATAAGTTACCATTTAATCTCTTCCATTAAGATTGAATAATCTTTCACATGGGTTTTGATACTCTCAAGTATTTCATCCTCTCTCAGTACAAGGTGAATGTATGAAGAGTCCTGTATGGCAGTGTGGATGGTTTACACAGCTTGAGGCAGAACTGACTATTACCCACTGTAAGTGTGTAATGGGCCAAACATGCCACCATGTCTGAGGCAGTGGCACCAACAGAGAGCACATAATGTCTCCTGTCAGCATTATTGTAAGGAGGAATGATAGGTTTTATGGTGAAAAAAAAACATAAAGGAGCTCAAATGTTCTTTTTAAAGAAGTTCTTACCATGGACTTTGATTGCCAGCACCAGGATTGCAGCATTTCCAAGATCACCTGTTGCATGTCTGAATCCTAAAGACTGGCTGTGTGACCCCTTGTGTTTTGCTACAGGGAACTACAATGCTACAAGTTGATCCATAGTTTTTACTGTTCTCTGCCAATTTCACATTAATCATAAATGAAATCTCTTCCAGATTGGTAGTTGATTTTTTTTCAAGGAACCATGTAGCCCCATCCCTTCCAAGTGTAGGTTCTAGATTACTGTAATGAGCAACTGAGAAGAAAACTTAGGGCTTTCAAAAAAGAAAACAAATCAAGCAAAAAAATAAGTCCTTGCTCTTGTAAAGCGTAAAATGTCATCCTTCAAAAGTGCTTTTACAATAAATAATACCAGGTATACAAAACTGGCATTAGAATATGAGTATAAGTGTTATGTTAGTCATCAAATCGTTCTTCTTGCTCATAAACAGAATCATTATTATGAAAGGTGAAGCCTAACCTAGCGCTTAGCTCTCATTTACTGAAAACAGTGCAAAGTAAACAAGTTAGTGAAAAGATTTTGTTCATCAAAACAGAATTTGAAGGCAAAAATAAAAGGCAGAAAACCAGAAAAACTAGACTTAGATCCATTGCATAGTAACTGTTTCTGCACTTTTTAAATTCCTAGATATGAAAGTTTAATTTTTATGTGTAGAGAATGCTTTGTGGTTTGTCCATACAATTTATTCTTTATTTAAAATTAGCTTAACAAAAGGCAGGACAGCAGAATTTATGTAAGTCTGCCCAAAACTTGAATTTCTGAATAAAATTGCATGAATGTATGCTGATAATAAGCACATGGGGGCAACTATTAGAAAATAATTCAATTTCAGTTTACTCTTGGATACGCTTTTTTTTGGACCTGTTATAAACTCATGTTCTACTGAGAGGGAATACATAAAAATGTGTGATTGTATGTGTACAAGAATGTGTACGGTTTTATTAAATCACTGTTTTTATCAACAGTGTTTTCTGAGTATACCTGAATGTGTCACATTGATGCATCCAGATAAAACTGCATATATGTGTGGAATGGGTTGTGCCACAATTTTTGTTTTTATACAAGCTTACACAGTGTGTAACGCCTGTATATAATTTTAATTTCTGCTATCACAAAATTCAGTCCTATCCTATGATAGCCAATATCATACAGAAGTAGCTGTTTTGTTTTCAGTAAATGGAGGATACAAATTATTACCTATGCTTATTGTGTATAATTATTATAATTATCTCCATAAATGTAAATAATAATGATGATCTGTTACATGTATGCTCCTGGAAGTGTTTGCATGGCATTTAATTTTTCACCATGGCACTCTGAAGCCCATTTCATGTATTTGTCCTAAAAACAATTAAGCAAACTTTATCTCTTCAGAGTTACAAAATTGGGGGTGTTCATGCAGATTTAGGTTTATTGCACTTCATAATAAATATGGTATCTCCTGTTTTTTGCAGTGATGCATTCTCAGGGTTTCACTTATTTAGTTTTAGTCATTTTAATATTCTTACTACAACTCTTTTGCCTTGGCACATTTAGGCTTCTCTCTTCCCTTAGGGATGGAATAAATAGACATCAAATACACACCAGAATGGAGTTGTTCAAATATAACTATATAACAAATATAACAATAACTGATATCCTCACGGATGGGAGTTTATCCAGTCTCCCTCCCGTGCAGTCCACCAGTCCAAAGGAAGAATATGGTGGGTGTGTGCACTCTCATGCATATGCACTTGTGAGAGCATGGCAGGAGCATCATCTGAGTGGAAGCTGTGCAGTATATAGGAATGTTTTGAGGGTTGCAGTCTTGCAGATAGAGAGACATGTGAAAACAGATGTCTGCTTTGGAATAGAAATTCTGAATGGCTCTCTGAGTACTGACTACCTCAGAAATAAAGGGCTGCAAAATCCAGTAACAAAGAAAATACATGTTTTGTGCTTCACCTTTCCTATAGGCTAAATTTCCTTTGAGTTCCCTCCAGACAGTCAAAAGCTGCTGGTCTTGTGGCTCTGCACCTTTTGCATAAAATCTGGTACATCCTTTGTTCCAACTGCCTACATTTTTTTTAAGAAGTATGAAACATTTTTATTAAGAAAGTGATAATGATTAGAATGATGCATCCTTGAAGAGACTCATGAATGAAAAATACTGTGTTGCTACGATACGAAGAGTTTTGCATACTATAATCCATCTGATAATTCAGAGTTTAGCTAGCAGTGCTTCTATGCCTGTAGAAAAAGTGGATTTTTTAGTTGAATCTGTACCTTGAAAATAAAGATTAACATAGATTAATAAGGCAGGAGAAAACAACTTAAGCAAGCTGATTGAATCTACAAGTTAGTGTCATAATTACTAGTTTGCTTCATTTTTTAAATGATAGTATAGATTTGCCATTTGCAATTTTGATTTTAGATTTCAAACCACTTTATAGCGTGATCATACTGACTTTCAAAGGTGCTGAATGGTACTGCTTGGCAGAATCCTAAGGATATTTCTGTTCCTTCCTTGTGAGTTACTTTTCCCTTTATTCCTTCTCTTCAGAGGCAGGTGAAAGGAGGGGAAGGAGGAGAGAAAGAAAAGGTTTGGAGAAGAAATGTGCAAGGAATAATTTACGAAAAAAAGAAAATCTGTGAAAGATAATTTAACAGAAATTCATTTGCCAATTAATGTAACAGTTGCTGTAAAGGCTTCAATCAGATTTAAATAACTTTGAAATCTGAGCACAAAGCAGGAACTCCATCATGAAGAAACAAATAAAGAAAAGAAAAAAACCAAAAAACCAAACAAACCAAAACCCAGAAATCCCCTTCCCCAAACCCATGCACATAAATTTCAGTTGCCATTGAGACCGAGCTTGTAAAATAACACCCGGCTTGGGCCACTTTCACCATCTTGTTTAACTTTTTAGACCTGAGGAAATGTCCACAAAAAAAGTTCATAGAGGTGTATTTTTCCACAAAATGTTGCATTGTTTACAAAGGAGAAATTTTCAGATTAAAATACACAGACTGGGTCTCCTGCTGAGCCTATTGCTATACAAACTGCTCTAATCTTCTAAGGTGTCTATTCCTTTGTGTGCTGTTTTTCAAATAGGATAGAGTTTCAGCTTTTTGACTATAATGGCTGGTGGGATCTGGAGTATTCTATGATGCATCACTGCTATTAGAGCAAACTCAGCAGGAGAATAAAAGCATTAGACATATTCCCTGTCTGCCCTATCACCCATCAGTTGGCTGCAGCTTTCTAGTTCAGCACTGTTGTAAGTTGACCAGCTTTTGGAAATGCCTCTATTCAGAACAGAGACAGGAGAGGATTCACTAGCCTTTCTGGTGGTATCTGAGAGGCCATTTTATATAAGCTGTCCATTACATCATCTGGTTTGTTAATTTAAAGCTTCACTCCCTTCCTATGGGAATCTTTGCACTTCTGGAGTCTGTTTTTACTTAGCTTTTCAGTTAGGCCAAAGTAGAGCCCTTCTCTGTCCTTAGGCAGAGCACAACGTTTCTCATGTTCCTGCACTAGTTTCAACAGGTTAAGCAATACATGGTCTGTAAGGACTCCCTTTTTTTTCTTTTTTTAAATTATTATCTGGAAACTTCTATCAGATCCTGAACACCTAAGTAAAGGCAGTCTTGATGTGAAATTCTTACTGTTTTTACCGGTTGAACTTAATTTTGTCCCCCATATCTGTCTTTGCTGGTCTTCTAACACAGACACATGTGTGTGACTGAAGGCCCCTTGTGTTGGGTAAATGATTATCATCTCGCTTATCCTGAAAACTCTGTATTTACCAGTATTCTGTTTGAAAAGCACACTATCAACATACCAAAAATAATTATGGATGAGTGCCTGTCATGTCTGTTAATTGAATTTCATATCCTTGACAAGAGAGTTCATCTAAACTGGCCAAGACAGCAGAAGGTGGTGACTTGGGAATCTCTCTCTACTAACAATCTTTTTTGAAATGCCAGACCTAATCAGCTGGAGTTGGCATTATCCCTTAGACCTCTTTCTTGTGTTGATGACATAGAGAAATGAGTTGCCTTGCTCATAAATGAATTTTGAGACAGCTTTATTTTGAATTACCACATTTAATTCTGCTACTGATATAATTCGTTGTGATAGAATTAGTACACAGCTTGTTTAGTTTTCTCATTCCAGTGAGCTGTACAACATACCTGTCTGAAGAAGACATTCATTCAAGGAATACTATTTTTAAAAATTTCGTTATTCTGCCTCTCAGATGGAATTGGAGTCCTCAGCATCAATCTGATCCCTCTATTCACTAAATACAGTATCTCAAAATATTCAGTGTGCTGCATAGCAATATAACAATGGGATAGCAATTATAGCAATAAGATCTGTCCGCTTGAGACTGTTTCCAACATCTGGTGCAAATACATTCCCAAAAGAGCTGGACCGATAAGACGTGAGCAGAATGTATTTAAATTATCATGTTCTGGTTTGTCAGATATGCCTTGAAAATACACAATTCTCTCTGTAAATACACTACCCAAGTAAATGCCCCTTTAGGTATCTTTGCTCTCAGACTGGATTTAAGAGACACAATTATTTAAATTTTTTAAATAATTTTGGGATGTATAGCTTGTAGAAGAGATGGCAAAGAGGGAATATTGCCAAAAGAATTGGGGTAAATTCAGAGGCTGTGCTGGTAGCAGAAAGCAGATACAGTTACTGCTGTCAGAACAGGGTAGGATGAAAATGCAAAGGGGGTTGGGGATAGAGGTCTGGACTAGGCATCCAGCTGAGCTGAAATTTACAGGTTCTTAAAAAGAGCTCATCTAGCTGTGAATTATTATATTCATATGAAATGTGGTAGCAAGGGCAGACCTGATGTTAGGTCTTTCCACTACTGTTTAATTAAAAAGACTGGACCTAGTTACAAAATAAGGGCCTCCATTTCCTGTGAAGTACACAAATCAACATCAGAAAATTAATATCAGAAACACTAACATTTTTGATTTTAGAAATCACTCCATCAGTTCATTTTTGTTTCCACAACATCAAACACTTTTAAGAGTCAGCTAGACAGGGTGTTGGGACATTCTGTCCACACTGTGCTTTTGCTGAGAAAGGTTGGGCTCGGTCCCATCCAACCTGATACTCTATGATTCTGTGATTTTACCATTAAAAGCTAATTTAATGTAGATAAAAATCAAAATTTGTGTCACAAAGTTGTAGAACCAAATGAATTAAATTTGATCACAGGTAAGTATCTGAATTATCTTGTGTATAACTTGTCATGTTGGAGTTTTCATGCTTTTTTTTTTGAAGACTTAAGTGGCACATTGGCTTTTTGCCTGCCAGTTGTCATGTTTACTGCAATAGGGTTTAGACAAACAAGCAAAAAGTATTCATTTTTGCAAAAGATATTTATGTAAATTGGTTTTGAAGGAAATAAATTTTTCTCTGAGTTATGTGCAACTAAACATAACATCATTATGCCTGTAGATTTGACTGAGCAGGGCTGAAACAGTCCAGACCTCTTGACAGTTGAAAGTGAAATGTAAGATTAAAGTAGTCAAACTGGTAATGTAATTTTTATCTTAAAATAATTAGATTTCCACCTGTCTGCAGTTCCAAATAGTAAGTGTAAAAGCTTTTCAAGGAGTTTGTTTAATTTTTGGCTTTATTTCAGCTCTCTTAAGAGCTGTCTAGCTGGCTTCCTGCTTTAATAGCTGCTGAAAGTTTCTTGAACTTTTGCAGACCTGCTGTATGGTTACTGGGCCAGCTTAGCCAGTCTCCTTATCCCTTCAAAGGGTACTGCTTGTAGGAAGGTGATATAAAAATTCCTTTTGCCACATGGAGGTTATGTGACCACCACTTAGGACCAGGCCAAGCCCCTGTAGTACAGGGATCCAAAAAGAAGCAGTGGTAACAGTCCTGGAGCAGTGAGGGGAAAAAAAATATGAATTCATCATGAGGGATGAATTCAGGAGTCCACACTCGCCTCTGGGGCTGGATTTCTTTAGCAGTCCTTTGCCTGAGGTTTAGTCTGGGGAGATGTTTTTTCACACAGCAGCAGCATGTAACCCAATAACATTAGTTACTGGCGCTGATGTCTGCATCTTTCCTCATTAAGTAGCTTAAGATATGCCTAATTACTTAATGCTAATCACAGAGGCTGAAGTGGAAGATTATGTACCCAACCATGCATATAACATATGTTTCTAATATGCATGTAAGAAAAATTCATATTCTGTCACAATACATATAATTGAAATATTGCTTTTGTAGAACAGGAGATACAAAGTACAATTTCTCTTTCTGATACTTGTCCTTTTCTTCCAGCCTGACACTGCATGTAGACACACTAATGTTTTCCTTTGACTGGTGAATCCAGACATGGCAAAAACTTAGAACAGGAGGATTGTGTCCAAATGCTTTATCAATTTATTTTCTCTTTTTGGCTTAGTTGTTGTATCTCTGAGCTTCGTTCATGGAACTGAAAGCAAAGAATTAGTAATATTGTTGGTGGTTTTGGTGTATTTTTGCAATATTAATCAACAGGTAAAAATGGTTACTTGAATTCCAAGAGCTAGAAGATTGTTTTCATGCAAAAGCACTGTTCTTAAGTCTCAGCTCATATCCAAATAAAAGCAAAAATGCACATAGTGGTGATTGATGTTTCCAAAAGATGTCTGCATTAAATATAATGGATATTGAGAACCTTGGATAAAAGTGAAGTGTTGGTAGGTACTTGCTATATGTAATTATTTTTGCTTGTACTACTAATTTGCAAACACCTTTTTAACACCACAAAAGTATCTGTGAAAGTTGAGCGGGAAATAATTTCAATTATCTGACTGAATTTGATTTGCTCCTACAAAAGATTGGGACGACAGGCTTTACATCTTTGCATGATTTGTACTTTGTACTCTTGCTTAATAGTCATCCTTCCCTTGCATCTGGTGTATGATCTTATGGAATTCTGAGGCTTGTAGTATCTTGTCAGCATTTGGTAGTGGTGCTCCCAATGGGATGGGGTTGCATACTAAAAGCTAATACTCCTGATCAGCTACAGGAAGGTCATGACCTTTAGAATGATTTGTGTTGAACCCACTTCCCACAATACCATGTCTTGTGAGGGATCCTGAAGAATCACAATGCTTTACATTTGGATTCCATACAGTTCTGCTGCCAATAGACAGCAAGGCAGATTGAAATGGTTTGCTGTTAACACCATCAAAATATATTTTCAGTGAAAGTCTTGGGTAATCGAATCTGCAATTTGTAGCAACAACCTTATGAGCAAAATGTCACATACGTGTTTTATATCTGTCATTTTAAAATGTCATACACATGTTTTATATCTCTTCTGCTGCTTGAGAATGTGATCAGCTCTGTAGAGATGCAGCCTGCACTTTGGATTTTTCAGGATCATCTCAGTTTAACTTTTTCAGCTCTTCTAGAAGATCTGATTGCCTTGAAAATCTTTTAAAACACACTCTAATCTTCCTGCTGTCTCATCAGTCCACTTAACCTAGGTTAGCTTTGGGTTCTTTATCACTCAAAGTATCGTAAATGCACTTCACGTGATTTGGAAAGGAATCATCATGGTTGTTTGCACAAAAGAAAACCAGTATTTTTTCCCATCAGACATGTCCAATAGACCCAAATGAAAATTCAAATGTTGAAAGCTGCTTCCTCAAACAGTGACAAAAAGTAGTCATGGGCGAATGAGAGCTCAAACACTTCAGTCGTACTTAGTTCCACAAATAGGTTTCACTTTTGTTCAAGCTTCCTGTATTTTGTGAGCTTCTGTGCATTCAACAGTGCGCTATGAACAGCAGGAACAGTTATTTTAATTTTGTGATCATGTGGCAAAGCAGTAAAATATCTGCAATGTATTTCATGGACAAAGATTCCAAACTGTATAACTTATTTCAACAGGCAAGCAGTCCTACAACAGGAACAGCTCCCAGGAGTCAATCCCGGTTGTCAGTCTGCCCCTCCACTCAGGACATTTGTAGGTATGTGCTGAGAAAAATATACTCTCATCTGGCTGATATTTGTTAGTTGTTTTTATTAAATGTTGTGTAGCTCTTGCTTCTGCTTAACTTTATTCATAATTGACATAGACTAGTTTTCTTTTGATCTCTCTTTGTTTTAGTTTTGTTTTTGCTTTTTAGTCTCATGTTTTTCTATTAAAATTCATGTTCTCATTCTCATCCTTTTTTTTTTTTTTTGTAATCTCTCTTTCCACCCACCTTTACCATTTCCATCCCTTTCCTTTGCTTACTGCTTTGTCTAGATCTACTACCTTGCATGATTTGTCAGAAGATGAGCTTGAACATGCAACCCCTGTCATGGTGCTGGCTCCTTCTAATAGGGAGCCTGGTGGTAAGAAGCACATAAAACGAAGGTTTAGGCTGAAAAGAGAGACTGGAGAAAATGGTGAGCACACAGAAAAACAAGGAAAGGGGAGAAACTGTAAATTGCATCCTGAGCCTCCGAGATCCAGCTGGAATGCATCCGATTCATCATCATCTTTGGATGAGAGTCAGTGGGCTCAGGCTAGGAGAAGAGCAAGAGAGAAGGCCAGGATGGCCAGGAGAGGGAGAAGAAACAATAGATCATGCAGTAACCAGGATGGCTCATCAAACAATAATGCTGTTGAGCTTGTCACCTTGGGGACAACGGGAAAAAAGAAACAAGAGGTATCTGACCCTGAGAATCCTACTTTAAATCACCGGCGAAGGATTCCAAGGCTTAAGGAATCTCAGTCTTCAGCATCATCTCAGGAAGCAAGGATTTCCTCAAGAAGATGTGGGAAAAGCAAAGGCAAAAGCTGCCACAGAGATCAGCAGCCTGCACCTTTCCTTAGACACATGAAGGACTCCTTTGCAGAGGCAGGCTCTGGCAGCGATGCTCGGGCAGTCCCAGATAATGGAGCACCTGCTGGGGCAGGGCCCACTGTGCCTCATGCTGCTCAGAAGGCTCCAGTATTGTATGATGACTGGTCTGATGATTTAGAAGTATGCAGGTTAGTCCCTAATAAGGATTTAGCATTCTTAAAAGGAGTTTCTCCCTGCCACAGTCTGAGTGCCTTTCCCTTGACTGCTTTCTGTCCCTATTTCTCAGTAATAAACTGCTAGGCAGGCCACAGGAAATAACACAAAAACCTTTGCTACAGAGAAATTAGCATATCTCAATCTGAAGACATACTTCTCTTACTTAAAAAGAGTAATCCTACAAAGGAACCAAATGTTTGTCTTTGCTCCATGAAGATGTGCCCACTTTGTCCTCTGGCTGAGTATTGCTGTGTTTTAAATGTCCAGCCAGAGGCAGAGAATGAAGCAGAGTGTCAGCTCAATACAATGGGATATGGAGCTTTTCATCCTTAAGTGATCAGTTCAAATCCAGCTTTGGTCCCTCTATGCCATTTTTCAATGACTTATGTGAAATAAATTTATGGTCTTGATTCAGTGTCCTCCAGAGTTGCCATTACCTCAGGAATCCCGTGGATGGTGCCTGCAGAACACTGTCTCCAGTGCAGCATAATTTGTCCATGACTTCGCAATGCCAAACATCTCAACACTGTGAATGTGTATGAGCTGTTAGTTCAGTCACCCCTCACAAGGACTAGAATAGTACAAAAGGATGATTGGGCAGAATAAGCAGTAAAATAAAAGCTTTGAGAAAGAAAAAGCAACACCGAGAGTTCTCTTTAGTTCAGAATTTCAGACTTCTGACAACCTGATGCCCTTGGTGTGAAGCATGCAACCAGAAAGTAAGGATTTTACCCTGGAAATGAGAGCAAGTTAGACACTTCTGGGCTACCATCCAAATTTGGACTACACAGCCAGGAAGGCTTGAGTTACTTTGTTCAGTGGTAAATGAAAATGCACCATCCCTTAAGTCTAACAGAACTGAAACAAGTATTTCCTTTTTTTCTCTCGCCAAACTTGTGAGCCAGCATTGACTCTCATCTACAAAGTGTCAATCAGGCTTAGTTTCTTCATATGGTAACCCGAAACTTCTCACTTTTCTTTGCTGGGAAGAATTTGCGTGGAAATGTAAACAGAGGATGAGGAAGTTCATGATGCCACATCATGCAATTTCACAATGTGCTTTAACTTAGTAAAACACTGCAAAGATCCTATTTCTGAAAAGAAAAAAGGTAATATGCAGTCCTTCTGTGTTTTCTCACAGCAGGAGATATAAGTCATTACTAATGCAGCTGGTGCTATGCACTCCTTGTACTTACCAAGCAAAAACACACATTTCTATTGTCTGACCATTGTCTGTCATAATAATTTAAGGTTCTTCAAAGTCCAGCTGTGTTTGTGCATGAGCTTGTATATCAGGAACAGGCTTGGGATCTCTGTGCCTTATAGAAATGCAAGGAAACAGCAGCAGTGGTGACCATGTTATTGAAATGTATCTAGAGGGCATGATGCAGACATGTGCACAGGTAACTACAACAGCTTCAGAGTTGTCTTAGATTTCTGAACTACCCAGTCTGCATGTATTGAAGATCCCCTGTAGTACACGCAGTACATACAGAACAGGTAATTTAATCATTATTAAGAACATGAGCTACCCAAGACCTGAAAAAAAATATTTCAACATGGGTCTTCATATGGGCTTAACTATACTGTAGTAAAAAAAATACACGAATAAATAAATAAATAAATGTGTGTGTATATATTTACACACACATACTATATATATAAAAAAAAAAATCTGTTATTGCCTTATGTAGATTAGTCCTAACTGTTGCTCAAATCACCAAACTTAGAATTTACTTTCAGATGGAAAGTAGATTCCAGTCTTTTGTTTGTCTTCTCAACCCACTGAATTTCATTATAATTTTTCAGGCGCTTTTTGCAAGACTTGGAGTTTGGTTCAAGGATGGACCTTTTGGGTGCCCATGCAGACTTTTCAGCCAGGCTCTTGTTTAGTTGAGAAAGGTTGAAAACTTTTGATAAGTATGTGCCTCTAGGCTCACTATCAGTGGAGGCGTTCTTTTGAGCAAGCAGCATTAAACTCAGTGTGGTTGATAATGAGACCTGTTCTGCAAAATTTCTCAAGACAGTCATAATCGCATTTTTCTTCATGTCAGGGATAATGCTATTTTTTTGTCATCATTACGATACGATACATCGTTATGGTACGTCATTAACAGGTGTATCATAGTGACTGTAATACATCTAGGAAAAACATTGCAAAATCAAAAGCAAGTTAATTTTTCATAGCTAATAAGTTGTCTAACTTATCAGTTTGCAGACAGCTGAAGAAAAATGAAGACATGTTTTTACTGCCAATTCAGACTGTAGTTTCTGTTTCTCAGGACAGGTCTATGCACTTCCTTGATTTGTGTTCTGTGTTACGGGTTTTTTTCTCAAATTCACAACCTCCCATCTGAAACAAAAAATAAGTAATTACATGTCAATAGACTTCTGCAGATGTACACCACTTTTCTGCATGAGAAATAAAAAAAGGAGGGTGGTTTTGTGATGTTTATTCTAAGACTAGGTTAGCATAGCTGGTTGTGATGTGGAAAATTAGTTTTCCTGGGGTGTTTCTTCAAGCTTTTCATCCTAGCTGTTCATGTGTTTTAGTTGATATGACAGCACTGGCTGAGAGGAATGGCCCTCACCTAAATAGGATTGCGTGGAAATAGCAGAGGACTGGGGATCATAAACATCTCTTGGTGACAGTTATTTTGTCTTTAAGTTTCTGGGTAGACAGCCTTTTTTCTTCATTTCCTCATGGATTGCTGGCAGTTTCTTCAATCTGCATTTAGCAGCATGAGCAGGAATGTGACAGGACACGCCCAGTTCCAGCATAGGCACATTAGTCAGATAGAGTACCATTGTGCAATATGTTCTTCAGCTAGTCTGAGGGGAGCCTCTTGGTCACTTCAGCGAAATATTTCCCCGTCTAGTGTCACTGATCCTTTCCAAAATGCTGAAACAATGTCATGGCATCAATGCTGACCTTTACAGTCTCTTCCCTGAACTACTTTCTCCTGGAGTCTGTTAGGAAGCAAGGTTTCTTCTGAGATACAAACATAAGTTCTGGCCATGCTGAGTTGTTTTGGCACCTCATTTTATTTAAGTTTTTTTAAAGATTCACAGGATATACTTTCTAAATCATACAGTTGGATTCCCCTTTTCCTAAGTTGCCCTGTGTTTGAGATTTTCTACATATATAATTTATCCTGGAATTTGCCATGTGGCTTGAGACACAGTCTCAGAAATAGCTTTCTTTGGTCTGCATGTGGATAATCTCCCTGAAGGGAACAGCTCTGTATTGGACATGACAAAGTGAATGGATTGTGAGAATTTCGTCACATGGATTTTCACATGGAAATTACTAAAAAAAGAAAATTGGTTAGTTGATATTACCACTAGTGGATCATAAGTGCTTTATGTATTGATTCTGAATATATCTTGTGGTATTTTTATTATTGACTATATAGTTGAAAGATATTTTATGTTTGACTAGTTAGGCTTTTGGTGTAAAATCTTTTTGTAGTACTGATTCAGTCATTTCAGGAAAAACACATGCACTTACATAAAGTGGAGTTCCTCACTTTGAAAAAAAGATGCTTATCGGAAGTTGAATTTTGTTTTGTTGGACTCTGAATGACTCCTTCTGCAGTCAGGTAATGGCAGGCCCTCATTTGAGGAGTAGGGCATGTGAGAAAACAGGCAGGGAGGGGAGGAAGTAAAAGAGATTATGGAGTTGATTCATGAGATCTGCAGAGTATATTTCAAGCATAATTTTTAAAAAACAGTTTTAAAAATCTAGTGTGTGTTAATTAAAAGGCCATTATAAACTTAGGAAAAGAATAATATGGGCATTTTTGTGTGTTAGGACAATTATATATGGGAAGAAATAGAGTATATGTATTGCATATGACAAGAGGCAATATGATTATCTAACTTGTCTGTGAAATCAAGTGCTGCAACAGGGTTTTGGTTTTTTTTTTCCTTAATATTATTTAATATAAATAAAAAAAAATCTTTCATGGCATTATTTACATTCTGAAATATTCATGTAGGGAAATGCTCACAAAATCAGCAGAGAGGAAGGTGGTTGGTAGGAAACAAATCCTTGAGGAAAAAAAGAGAAAGTTGAACAGAAGATAGATATATAGGTTCAAATTCTACCACTGAAATTTAACACTCATTCTAAATACTTATGCTGAAACCTTGAAGTTGGATCCAGTGAATAAAATGTAGTGCAGAAAACGTAGACTTGAAATACCATCCAGAGCCCTCTAAAATCACCATAAAATGGAAGAAGCTCTAGTTCCAGACTGGTGTTTGGCTGGAGGGTTTTTAACCTGTTTCTCCCTGGGATGTTAGTGTGTACCTTGTGGTCTCAGGATGACATGTTCCTTAGGAGCTGTGTCTCTGAATCCTGCCCTGCATGTTCACTCCTCACCCCTTCCGTGAAAATAACTGTGACTCCTGCTTACTTTCCCATTCAGAGCTTTACTTTTGCAAAGTGACTTTTTGATAGGAATCTCCTGCTTTTTGAGGAATCTCCTCCTCTGCATGATGGTCTGGTGGTTCATCAGTCTTTGAAGCAGTATGAAATTCTGGTTAATTCTGTTCTCTGCCTGATGGTTCAAATCCCCATCTGTCACCTCTTCAGCCATCTGGTTATGCAGTCTCTTTTGGAAGCTCTCCATGATTCACAAGGATGCAAGGAGAACCAAAGTAAGGCAAGCATGTCTTTGTTGTGATTAGGATCACTTATCTGGGGGAGAACTGAGTCCTGGTTTCTGCTTGTTTCTCTCAGAACTTATTATTATTTTTAATGAAAATAGGTGAAATGGCACAGCTTCCTTAGAAAGTTACCCTCAGTTTTAGGGGTCCTGTTATTGAATACTTAAAACTTGCATATTTTCTGTATGGAGTTTAGTTCCTTAAAGCTTTGACTTTCATTAGGTGGGTGGGAGGAAATCTTTATCCTGTTTTAAGATGTAGTCCCTAGCTCTTTGAACTTGTTCAGTGCAGTAAATCTTGTCCGACACATATCTTGCACTAACAGCACATCTGAGGCAGCAATTATTTGTAACTCTTTAGATATCCTATTTATCACCTATAAAGGAAGATTAATAGAAAGACAAGAAATGTTGACAAAATAAAATATTTATGTGCTTTCGCTATGTTGTTTGCTCTTGGGTCTCTTACAAATTCTGACCACTTTTGCAGAAATGAAGAGAAAGCTTTACCTAGGTCCTTATGAAATTCCACTAGTGTGGCGCAACATTTTAAAAATGGTTTTTCCTCTAGTCAGGTAAAGACAGCTGACTGTAGAGCATAATGGAAGGGCAGGAGTGACAGGGAAGAGATATACATATGGATTACATTTGGTATGGAGAATTAATGTGCTTCATTCACACTGTGATTAAGTGGAGAGGAAGACCAATTTGTCATTTAGATTACTTTGTGATTTAAAAGTGAAAAGAATGGAAATGAGATTTAAAAAAAAAAAGAAGCCTGTAAAATGAAAGCAAGAGAAACATGGCACTCTGTAGCCTATTGCAGGGTGGACATATTCAGTGAATTTAACCTTTTTTTTCCAAGTGATAAACTATGCATTAGCAGAGTTTGGTATTTTTGTGGGTGCTTTTTATGAATGACAATTACTTGCTGTGAGTTGTTAACAAAGTTGTTTAGTTTTAGGTTCGAACTGTCTAAAAGTACTGTAAGCACTTTATAAGTTGGCAAAAGAGAAAATGACCTTTTTTGGACTGAATAGTTTTCCTAAGAAAAAATCAAACAGTAGTGACAGCAATTTTCTGCATCCTTTTGCAGTCCTGGGGAATTGGAGCCTTTTGGTCCAATTAAGATAACCTAGGAGCTCATGGCATTTCATGCTGGCAGCTAATACTCCTCACAGCCAAAAATCAAATCCAGAGATTCACTTGCTCCAACACTTTTCAGCTCTGCTGTTTCTTCCTGACTAAGCTCCCTTTAGCAATAGTGAGATATAGCGATGAGATGTACGCACTGAACAGAGTAAAAATTTTTCTTTGCATAACCATTGTGAATTCGTATGTGCTTTCCAGTGAAGGGCCAGATTTAACTGCCTTTTCAATAATTTCTCACCAAAAATAATACTTCTGGAATAGGCATTGTCTTCCTGGAGCATATTTATATGGAGAAAATATTTCCCTCTTTTATTAAGGAAATCTGTTCAAAGTTCGAAAGTATTTCTCTTGTACTGGTATTCTTCCATCTTCAAGAAAATGACATTATGGTTATTAGGCATCTGTGTTAATTTAGTTCACATTGCCTAGAAATTGCATCACAGTTGCTGTAAACGTTCTGCAGTCACAAGGCTGTAGCTTGTCCTAATTTTGTGAGTGAAGGGGCCTCCACTAGTGCTTTAATTCAGATAAGAAGCCTGCTTTTGAAGCACATCTGATCAACATTACTTTTCCCCTGGTTTAGATCATGCTGAGAATTTGTCTCAGGGTTCTTCAGCTGTATTCCCTTTGAGTGTATTCCTGGTCCAACTCAAAATCAGTTTCAAATCAAAGAAACGCCGCCAAGATGTGTCTGGTGTAGATACCCCAGGTTTTAGCACTAGCTGTTTTCTTTCAACAGATTTGCTACACTTTCACTGTAATGCTTGTTAGCGTGGAGAGCACCCAGAATATTAAAGAACAATGCAGGCTTTACATAATTACATCATTTATAGCCCTTAAGCATAATTGTACGTCATTATGAGTATACCCGTGCCCCCATATACATTTCTATTTTTTAAAGCCTCAGAGGCATTCCCCTACATTGTACATTTGTTAATGACAGTAAAATTTGATCAGGTGTATTTTTAAGGAAGTCTATAAAAGCATGTGTAGCTAAAACCCTTGGTCTATGTGTAATGGCCAGAAATCCTTTAAAAACTTTACCAGGTACTGAGATAAGGTGCCAGTGGCAAATATGGGATCCACGGAAAGAGTTCTGGTGGTGCAGAATTGCTGTAAACACTTTTCCACCAGCACTGCTCCTAGTGACAATGTTCTTAATGTGGCTTGAAGCAGAAGCAGGGACATGCTGATTGATTCTTGTTCTTTATCACTTTCCTGTGGCAGTAGTCATTCATGGGAATCAGCTGGACAGACGCTGTCACAGAGGAGCACTTGCTGGCTGGGTAGGAGTGGAGCACTAAGCCTCACAGGACTCCTGCAGAATAAGTGTGTTTTCCACTTCACTACCGAGGCACAGGGATCAGACTACTTTCTTAATTTCTGAAGTCAGGTGGATTAGTGAAGGACAGGTTAGGAAAACTGCTGGGTTTCCAATGAGGTTGGAGATTAGCAGCTGTTGTCTGTAATGAGAGTAAAACTGTTAACTGCATGTGAAGAAAAAGCTACAAATCTGTTGGAATCTGCCTGTATCTCTAGCAATAAGCAGCTTAGATGCTAACCATCTAGATTGCAATTTCAGTTGCCATGATTTTGCCAGAATAAATAACTGTTGGGAAAACCTGAAAGTCTTCCAAGTGACCTCCTTGTTCCATACTGATTTTAGACCTTTTAAACTGAGATTATGCTTGTCTGTATGGAAAAAAAAAATCTTAATTTGATGAGAAGTGAAGGTTAGTCATCCAAGATAGCTCTTGCTGTTTTTCTTAAAATCAGCCAAAATCCAATGAGCATAGGAATGCCTACAAGTTGTAGACTGTTTTCATACTTCCCTTTCTGCCTTTTACCTTTTGCAGTGAACAGGACTGTGGAAAAGATGGGAAAGCAATTCATAGTCATGGAATTTAAGACAGTATGACAACAGTACTTTCTGAAGATGCGTCACTTCTGAGTGTTTTCTTTAGCTGCATCTCATTATGTTGGTCTGATAAGAAATTTGTTTTGTTTATATATGTGTGGTGGCAATATGTTTTGTTAGGAACACACAAGAGCTCTGCAACAGTTTTTATATGAATTATGAAAAATCTTTCACAAACAGTGATTTTTTCAGTCTTAAAATTTTGGGGTTTTTTTCCTGCAAAATATTTTTCTTAATTTGTTGCATTATATGTGAACCTGATGTTTAAGAACATCTTTAAAGAATTTTTGTGCATTTTTTTTCATCTCATATATGCACAGTGTTGGCATTAATTTCTCTGTTTGGTACATCTGTTAGCTGAAGGTGGTAGAAACAATTCTGTGCTAGAAAAATATGTGCTGGGTAACTAAAATACTGGCATATAAAGCAAAAACTTATACATAAGGATGACAGCGCTGTTAGAGTATTAGTTAATAAGGACTCACAGTGAGTTTTATTTAAAGAAATACAGATATTCTGTGATCTCAATGTGTAGGGATATGTTTGTAGGTGTAGACACACAAAATTTTGTATATCTGAATCAGAAGATCAGCGCATGGCTCATCTATCCTCTATTGTCTGGTGTACACATGATTCATACAGCCATAGCTCTATGGAGTCCTGTGCTCATCTTTTCCCCTGGAAAAGAAAGGTCCTGTTCATAGAGAGGAATATTTAAAGCACTAAGCTGTCAAACCTTAAAAAAAACAAAAAAACCAAAAAAAAACATAGGCTCAGTTTTTGAGAATTTGGTCAAATTACTTCCTTTCCTTCCATTTCCAGGTAGTCGAAGGTGTTTCTCTAAAGTGAACGCCATTTATGGAGTAAAGGACTAAAAAGTTGAGAAAAGCTGAGCATGTAAACTCTGTAGATGTGTCTGAGCAGCTAAAACTGCAGCTATTAACAATGATCAGTGCTGTACTACAACTTGTAAATAAATCAGTATAGATTTAGCAAATTATATGTTTTTTACTTTATGGTAAAGAGTGTTTTTGGGTTTTTTTCCATTCAGTTAATTTCTAAAGTATGCAAACAAATTTTACTCTCAGGACAAGTTCAGTCCACTAAATAATCAATCTGATGCATGAAAGTTTCAAACAGTTGTGATCATTTGATAACAGGAAACTAGAATGAAAGTTCTCTGCCTCCAACTTGGTTTAGATATGATTCAGGTATGCCTGTGGTTTGTATCCCTACCTGCATTCTGTTTTCACAACAAACTTCTCAAAACCATTATTAACAATTTACTCTCTATAATTTGTGATGATTATGATGTACATTATAGATGAACGCATCAAAGAGCAAAGACGCACAAAATTGTGGTTCAGTTCTAACAGCTGAGGAAGACAGAGCAAGTTATCTGCTCCAAGTCTTTAAAAGATGTTTAAGCATTTAGCCAACAGTCTGTTACCAGAGGTGCTGGGCACCGAAAAATCTTTAGACTGTCACTATGAGTTTAGGTAGCACAAAGGTCTTTTAAGCTAATTTCTTCTGGTTAAACAAATAACAAAGACTTAAATTGCACCAGAGACCAAAGAGTGTTCAAGCTAATGAAAGCCATGCCTTTGGTCATTTTCTCTGGACTTTAATTCCTACTGAAGTTTAATTCTCATTACATATTTCATGGTTAAAATATAAGCTGAAAAAGGCCATTAAAATATTTAGTTTGAGCTTCTTCATACTGTAAGTTCTTAGTGTCACCCTGTTATTTATACAATTGTCTTGTGACTTATGTACAAGGAAACCCCAAATAGAATGTATAATGTGTGTAGTGTTCTTCTGTAGAAGTATTTATACTAAGGATTATTTCTATTCATTTCAAATTTGCAGTGTCACTTTATTTGAAGATCCCATTGGAATTTTAGGCTTGTATTTTAGGTCTGAAAATAATTTTAAACAATCTTGGCAGTAGTAGAAAAAAAGACTATTGGGTACATAGCTTAGTTGTCTAATTTCTAAATAGTTTAACTGCTAAGGCTGTAAAATAAATTATGTATGGCTTGAATTTAAATGAACAAAGAGTGCTGGTCTTCCTTTGGGGAATAGCTTTAATTTAAAAAGAAAATTATGTTTTTTATGAAACTCTCAGTTGGGAATGCATTTGTTAGAAAAATAACTATTCAGTGTTTTGAAAATATAGTTCTGTTTAAGCTAGAGGCTCAGTAAGAAATCACCATATAGGCAATTCCCATCTAAGAACTAAGCTGCTGATGCACCTAGCTCAGCTGGATTAGTAAAGACAAGACTGTAAATTGAGTTCTTGTAAAATGTGTCTCAAAAAATGAACATGTACAAGAAGGAAGTTGTGGGTAATTTGTTCTCCTCTTCACTGCTGGGGGGCATGAAATCCTGTGTGAGCACCACTGAAGAAATTGAAACCTGGCTTTTGTGGACCAGGTGTTCAAAGCTTCATTTATCTGTTGGATTTTTTTGGTCTCTTTATTTCTGTATGTCCAGCAAAGCAGCTTTGTTCTGCTTTCCCATTATCATAGATTCATTTTCTCGTGGCTCTGGGCTACATTGTGGAAGAATAGTGGAGCTGCCAGTTTTGATCTATAGATCTTTCCTGTAGACTTTGGAATTTCCTGCCCCCCTGCTTATAGACATGGCAGCCTCAGAGCTGTGCAGTAGTCAGTCTTGCCTGGGACGTCTTTGCCAGGTTACCTCCTGACATACGTCAGGAGCTCCAGTGTGAGGAAGGTCACCCCTCTTCCCTCAGCTGCCCAGTAGGAAGACAACCACATCCTAGGGCTCTCCTACCCCTTTTCCTACCCCAGGAGTGGTGCAGTCACAGTTTTCTGTGTAAAAGGGTGTCATTCCTCAGATGTGTTCAGACACTTCTGCATCTGCGCTGTCTGAGGGTGCCATTCCTAAGTACTACGTTTCTAAGGCCTATGTTTCATTTGTGTGACAACAGGATCTGTGCTGTTATTGCTACTTCTCTGTTTTGAAATAGCATTTCTCAGGCTTCAGCTTCTGGGGTTTTTTTCCTCTTTTTCTCTTGCATGCCACTTCAGACACTTGTTAGGCCTTGGGTGCTTTGTTGTGTTTTTCTAGGTTGGGGATGGGAGAGAATTACTCTTCTTTGAGGTGAACCTCCTTAACTTCAGGTGTTTGGTTAAGCCTTCTGCTCGCTGTAGAGATTTCTCTGCCTTCAAAGAGATGCTTGCCAATAAATGATTGGGTGAATGTTTTCCCGATGTGATGAGGAGGCTGTTTGGAAGAGGGGAAGATCAGCAGGACATTTGGACACGTGTCACAGAAGAAACCCTTCAGATGATGATGTTAGAACACTGATCACTTTATGCAAAGCCACAACATGAAAAGCTCTGTATCCCATCGTAAGGTAAAACAGTTCTGGGACCAACCTCTGTCTTAGGGTCTGCTTACCTCTGTTTTCCCAGATAATGCAGCTGTCTGCTTCATAGGGAGAGTGAAGAATAAAAAAATTGACTTTTCAATACCTGCCTCCTAAAAAGTGTGCATGTGTGTACACACTGTGCCATATGCATGACTCCAGAGTACTCAAAACTGCTCTCTGATTCTTTTAGTTGTGTAACTCCAAAGAGATATCCTAGGAACTTTTTGTACTTCTCATGCTGGATATTTTCAGCTTGGGTTAGATTTCTCTACCTTTGAGGATTTTATTGGCATTACTCACAGACCAAGAACTATTCCGTTCTGGTATTTGCCTTAAAGGTTTTGCAATGCATAAAAGGGAAAAACTGTTATTTCTATTGATTCACCTTCAGACCACATAGCCAATTCAAAGAGAAATAACTAAGTGAAGAGAAATTACTAAACGGCAGAAAGGAACAAGGAATATGTTCCTGGGCCTCCGTCTGAAAGGTCATATACCTGGCATCTTTTGAATGTCAAGCCTGAAGATGAGAAAGCACTGTAAATAAGCCAGTGCCTTTGCATTGCTGGTTGGCAAGCTGCCTCACTTGCTCTTGCTGTCCTTCCTGTCAGGATCTGTCACTGTGAGGGAGATGATGAAAGCCCCCTCATCACGCCGTGTCGCTGCACGGGGACCCTGCGCTTTGTTCACCAGGCCTGCCTGCACCAGTGGATTAAGAGCTCGGACACGCGCTGCTGCGAGCTCTGCAAGTACGACTTCATCATGGAGACCAAGCTCAAACCTCTCCGGAAGGTAGGGTGTTTTGGGGTTTAATTGTCCTCAAGTGTCAGAGCTCCAGAATGGCTGTGAAAAGTGCAAGCACTGTTAAAGAAACATCTGTCCAAAATGGCTTTGTAGTTGCTGTTGTTAATCAGTCCCAGTGATTTTATTCTTACATTTAAGCTGGTTAATTTTCAGCAGCAGAGAACTTGACTGAAGACTCTCTTTCATTAGACATACAATATAAATGCACAAATAATAGTCTTTTGTTTTAGACTTTTTATCTTCAGCTTTTTGGTGTTGGTTCATCTGCCTATTTCATGTTTTGCTCTAAAGTAACACAGTCCAGTTCACCCAGTAATTTTTACATGGAGCCCATAACTTTAGGTGGAGAATGATGCTTATACCAATGTGGAGACAGAAGTTATAAAGTAACACAGTCAATTTAGCTGCATCTGTTGTAGCTGTTACACTCATGGGCAAATTAATCACTTCTATATTAAAATTAGTTAATGGAATTTAAAATACAGGGTGACCTTGCATCCTGAATGTCATATGTATGTTATCTGCACTCATCTGTTTTCTAAGATAAATCAATATAATGTAACGCAGACTGTCAGTATAGGAGAGGTGAATAGTTTATTAAACATATGTGGCTCTGTTTTCCTGGGAGTGGATAATTTCTCTCCAAATTTTTATTTTAACATGCTCTCATCCTTCTGGAGTTTTGTTGAATCTTTGAGTCAATCTGGAACTGGGCAAGTTTTGATTTAAAATAAATTTCAGAGTGAGAGCCCTTGACAAACATGTAGAAACTATTACTTATGACTACCATTTGCCTATATAGTAGTGTTTTAATGGGAAAAGACATTTTGTTTTTGTCAGCCTTGCACACGTAGCAGTAGTTCAGAAAAAGGAGAATCAATGGAATTCCTTCACATTTCCCATTCAGAGGAATTTTCTAGTAAGTCCCTGGTGATAAAACACTTCTGAAGAGAGAATTTGGGCTAATTTGGCAAGCGAAGCTTGTAACAGAAAAAGACACAGTTCTCAAATGCCGGGTAGATCTGACCACGTAAGCTAGAAATTGAAACAGATGTAAATAGAAAAAAAAGGTGGCTAAAAACTTAATTATATTGACTTCAGTTTTAGTAATTGCGGATAAATTTTAACTAATGTGACAGGATGAGTGAGATAATTTTATAAAAAACCCTGCCTGTTGCATATCTTTTTTCAATTTTTTTCAATATATATATATTTTTTCAATATATATGTTTCTATTTTCAAACCAAGTTGCTTTAAGATCTAACATCTAACAAGTACTCTCACAACAGTTATTTTTCTCAAGAGAATACACCGATATTGGTATTTTTAACAAAAGCCTTTTCCTGGTTTTGTTAGATAATACAGCATCTTTTATAAAAGGGAAACAAGATTTATAGCAATCAAGGAGAAAAAGAATGAAAAATGTGCATATCTTGATATCAGAAGTAGGCACTTTTAACTCTGTGTGTGGTCAGTGCCACATCTCCTCCCCCATTTAGAGCGGTAATGCAATGCCTGCAAGTCTGTAATTTCTTAACTGAATGATTGCCACCTTATTCAGCTTATCATTGGTTCTCAGGTCTGTTTTAGATTTCTGACATTGGAAAGATGAACCTCTTCTTTCAGGCAGGATATTTTTGTTCCTGCTCAAAGCAGTACTCAAAAGTAGTTTATCTGCCTGGCAGTCTATGCTGGCAACATTCCTCCCTTCAAATGCAATGCTAACAAATACCTGTATGTGTTGAATGGACCCAGCATATAACTTTCTTATAAGTCACACCCATTTCAGAAACCAAAGTTTCCAAAGATTTCAAAGTTAAAATTAGTTGTCCTTTGGCATTTATAGCATTCAGCTGTGACACCCTTCACGTGTTACATTTATTTAAACATATGATCCTTACTAAGTGTGAGCCATCGCTATCATTCACAAATTTCTGAAACACTAAACAGTTTATGAGAAACTGTTTTGCAAACCAGGTGTTTTGACAGCTGTAGCAAAGACAAGGTAAGGGAGGAAAGAGTGATCATGAGACCGGCCATATGAGTAGAGCTGACTGGTGAACTTCCACCCAAACATCCTTTATAAAAATCACTGAAACTGTTTTGTTTGGGTTTTTTGTTTGGTTTGGGTTTTTTTGGTCAAAACCTATATATTTTGCAAAAGTGGAAAGTCCCAGTGGAACACTGTCAAATTTCTTGGCAGCTTTTATGAAGCCCAAAATCTCACCTTTGGGGCACTCCTTGGAAGTCTGTTTTCAAGATTAGCACAAAGGGTGGTTACCAAAGACCGAAGTACTGTGGGACAGGCAGCTCCTAACACAAAGCTCTCCACAATCCTGTCTCCTTGATGCAGGATCTGAAAAGCATTACGGACTCTGGGATTTCCAGACCTTGAGAGCTTTGGGTTTTGCTAAGGCTTGGTTCTGTACTAGACCTCAAGAGCCTTCAGGCCCTAGCACTAAATCTGGCCTGTCTGCAGTGAATCAAAATTTCCAAACTTCTGAAATTCTCTTGTCATGATGGCAGGGACATTATGAGTAGTTATATCTGAAAACAAAGCAATTCTTGTCAACTTTGTTGAATGCTGACTGGAACAGCAAAATTGACCCAAAAACGATTATTAATTTTGCTAATAAGCTTTGAGGAATTCTGAAAACAGATTTCTTTTCAGTGCTTCCTGAACAGAAGATGACATATTTTGTTTCAAGAAAGGAGTGCCTTTTCAATTCCATAAGAAACTAATTTATTAAAAAAATAAAAAGGAATTTGTTTCCCCTAGAGTGAAAGTTCCTGGCCAGCTCCAGATGATGCAATTTCCATTGGACCCGGCTTTGAAGTAACATTCTACAAGTGGAAGGGCTGCATCTCTTAACCAGTTCTGAATTTTTGATTCTTAATCTCTCTCATCACTCATGATAAGAGATTCTGAAGTTTGGTTACTGACTGTGCCTTGTTTCATTATGATGAATTTTATCATAATGTCTTTTTAAAATTCCTACTGCTGGTCTCCTGAAGGGAAAAATTTACAGACTACCAAACTTAATTACAGAAATCTATACTTTTGCATTTTGCAGTATCACAAAAGCATGATTTAAATATAAAACAAACTATTTAATTCAATAGTGAATTACCATCTTTATTTATGCCTCAGCCTTTCATGCACCCTCAATGTTTCATAACAGATTTTTTATCAAGTCTAAGGTTTTATAGCACAAGTGTTTTAGAATATCATGCCATATCTGTTAGCACCCATAAGTGATAATGTAGAGCATACTAAGTTAACATAAATTAAGATAATTGCTATTAAATCAATAGGTTTGTGCCAATGTGCAACAGTTCTTTAATTAGAGAATCCCTGAAAGCACCAGACATCAAATAAAACTCAGTTTAATCATTTTAGTGAGTCTTTGCATTGAGGTAATCCTTTTAAGCATTGATCAACAGACATTGCAAGTGTTTCATACATTTGGACAGGTCTAATTACTCAGCTCAAGATAAATATAGAGATTAAATATTAATCATTGCTTAGTGTTTCTGGTTTATTTCTCAGGGTCTCTGTTACATCTGTCTGTCATTATAAATAATACAGTTGCATTTGTAGCTTTGCCTCTCAGCACCTGCAATCCGTGATGCAGAATTTATACAGTGACTTTATCACAGAAGGAATTAGAAAGTGGTGAGAAGCTTGTGTGAGTTCCTTATTGACCTTGCTTAGGTAAAACATTTTTTCTTTCAAAAGGTGCAATCCCAGAAACTAGCACCTGCATTTCATATCTCTTGAATTTGGTGTTTGAAGACTAATAGAAACAGAAATTAAATGAAAATACCATCAGTATGAAATGGATTAAAGTAAATTAAAAGGAGCTTAAAATGGAGAAATGTCTTTAAATAGAGATTTCTCAACAGTGTCTTGCTATACTTCAAAATACTTTTCATATTTAAATTTTTCTATCCATTTAAGATGTCTGGTGTCTGATGCGATGTCTTACTTTAATGCATTATCCCAACAGATTATTGTGTGGTGTCAGAGATGTCTATTTTCTCTCTCAATTTTATTTTTGAAATGATTTACAAATAATGTCTTATTTATGTGAGGCATAAGCAATATTGCACATTATTACCATGTGGTTGCTCTTGGTCATTAAGGAAGAGCAAGTCAATTTTTTTGTTTGCAGAAGCATTATGTACCAGTTGAGCTTAATTTTCTGTCTGATAGAAAGGGTGTCTGAATTTACCCCTTTTAAAAAATAGAGAACTGGGAATTTTCTTTTGGTACAGAGTGATATGTTTCTATTAAACTAAACAGAAGCAAAAGCAAATGCTGATAATGAAATAAACTTGATCTTATATTTTGAATGTGTACATATACCTTCTAAGTGCTTACCACTCTTGTATTCTGTATTTGCTTATATGCTGATACAAAAAAATCTGGTAGCATGCCTGAAAAATTCAGCGATGGCAAAATAAGGGTGGGGTTTTTTTACTTTTGGTTCAATGGTAGCTGGGTAATTCATATTTACATTCCTTATTTAAGGGTATGGTGATCACTGCCAAAAGCCATAGAACCTGCAGAGAAATTTCTGTGATATATTGCTATTAAATCAAAAGTGCTTGCTGTTAGAAACTACTTCTGCCAGAGTAAACTCAGAAGTGACCAGAAGAGTCGCACAGGAAAAAACCCCAAACTTTTGAGCAGTCATTACCACAGTGCTTGCTGTTTGATTCTTATTCCCTGTGCTGTGAGGTATGAACCACCTGGCTTTCTCATCACTTTTCTAATAATGCTCATGATAAGAAGTGATACCAAATATTGCGTAGGACTTTCTGTGGGACAAGTTTCCTTTTAACCCAATTTGATGAATATTTTGCCATCAACATAGAAAGAGCTCCTGCTTTTTTTTTTGTTTTGTTTTTTTATTTCTGGTGCAGTTACGTATTGTCGTCAAGGCAACCTGCTTCAGCGTTATCTTTCTTCCAGTAAACTCTCTCAAAACATCAGTAGCCTCAAATAATTGCCTGCAATATGTGGGGTCAGACACTTCACCAGTATGCACAAAGGCACAATGCTATTACTTTCTTGTAATATCATGGCTATCATGTCATTATAGCAAATAACTTTGGGCTCAAGGGACAATGTGTATATTAAAGCTTGTAAAGTAAAAATAATTCTATAGCATTTATATCCTGTTCTGATGCCCTGGGGATGCAAGGGACTACTTTGTTCAGACAGTTGTATTCTTAATTTTTGAGGATAATAGAGCATTGCTGCTAATTTATCTGTATCTAGATAGCATGCTGTAGTTCACAGAATAATGCTGTCTTGCCTTTTCTGCCACAAGAGCAATACTAGAACTTAACTTTCTTACAGTGGTAGAATTTGTGCTAGCCTGCCATCTCCGCACGTCTTTCTCTTCCATTCAAAACACAGCTTTATTCACACAGCTGTTCCAGTTCCCATGGACTTCTGACAAAAGATTCTCGTACCTCTTACCTTGAAACCATCATAGCATACCCTTAGGCTTGCTAAAAGTCATCCTACCTGTGATGCTTTGCTGGGACACCCCCATGTGCAGCATCCTTCCTGGAGGTGGAGCAAGATGTTTGTACTGTCATTGCTTTGAACTTGCATTCTTTTAAGAAGCAAATGAAAAATATACAAGAAAATTAAATGAAAACTCTGTCCTCTTCTAATTAAATGCCAGGAACCAAACTGGCTACTTCTGCTGCTCAATAGCATTTACAAAAGCAAAGGGAATTTGGGAGATTGTTCAGCTCTGGGTATTAGTAGTGTTATCCACCATCGCACAGAACCACGAACATGAGCTCTGGGAGGTACAAATCTTCTGTGCTTTCTGAGGCTGAAATAAACAGTTTGATTTGAGCTGTTTTACAGATGCAACTTGCATCAAAAGATTCAATTTCCATTTTAGTTTGAGAGCCCTATTCCATCCTGCAGTTCATCAGCCTCTCTCTTATTTTTTAAGAACTTGGGGTCTCCTTTTCATTTTTTTATTTCAGCCTTCTCAGTGTTTTGTTTTACAGCTTGACCTCATCAATAGCTATAGCCAAGGAAGGGCTGGAAAGCTGAAGCATTGAAAATAATTAAGAGAATCTCTGGCTTTACAAATAAAGAAAGTGTAAATGGAATGCTGACACAAAATGTATAGCTAGTGATAGGAAATTTAAAGAGCATAATCAATCCAAGCATTGACCTAAACCAGTCACTGTTATTGATGGAGTTTTCTAAAAATGCCATTTTTACCTTTTAATTTTGAAGTAGGAACTTTACCAACTCCCATGGGAGAGGGCTGCTATTCATGATCTGATTAATGTGCGTAATTAACACATACAATTTGGTTTTTGCCTCAAATTTATTTTGCCTGGGACCTATTGGTGTGAGAATGATCTGTTCACAGGTTGATTCTTTCTGGTGGAATGCATGCTAAAAATGGCTTAACACAGTGATGTTCTCTTGAGCACAGAAATTCCAGTAATGGATCTAAATTATGATCAAAATGGGATAACTTTTAGTTTATTCGGGTTTGGTGGTTTTTGTTCATTTAATTTTATTCCTGTAGCATTTTATTAAAATTATTGGGAAAAAATTAAAATTTCCCCCTTTTGTCAGAATGAATAGCTTCCCTTAGCTCTTTACTAGAGCACTAGGCTGTAGTTTTGTGTTAATTACTGCATCTTTCCTCAGCACAAATTTCCTCTATTTTATTTTTATTTAATTGGATCGAAAGAATCTCTCTTGTGGGAAAATTAAAAGACAGAGAAGGCAACTGTAGCTATACATTGGGAAGTCAGAATTCTTGCTAAAGCCACATTTATAGATAATTAAAAGCATCAGCTCCTCTTTTTAATCTTTATTTCATGGCCATTGAGACATATGCGTAGATACTGTATAGATAGCTGCAAAAATAGGTTATGTCTAGGTATGTTTAAACAACAACGTATTTAAAAATACCATGGTTTTGGCAAAAAAAAGGACATTTAAATCAAACCACATCTTTGTAACAATTTGGACTGATTCTCAGCAGGCTGAACAATTTGACGTTGACGAAATTAAGCACTGTGATGAATACTGGAGAGAAGGCGATTGAAGTAAACACTCTCTAATAAAACTGTGATCATATACTACAGGTATGGTTTAGGTACCTAAAACAACAGATCTTCAGAGAAATTCCCTTCAACGGGACATGACTAAAAGACTAGAGGAAGTGGAGAGGTGTACAAAACTGTCATAGGATGTTGGTCTCCAGCATGTTGCTATATCCATTTTTCTAATTTCTCTCCTTTTCCGATTTCTACCATGCTGTCCGAGCCTTCTGTCCACATCCATCACACTGTAAACACCCAGATGTGCAAAGGGAACCCATCCCACTTGGTATTCAAAGACAGAGACTCAGGCACGGACTGCTGGGAGATGGTTTGTTATGGCTCCTGTAGTGGAGAAAGGACTTGTGGTTGCTTTGACCCCAGCAGAATCCCTCTCAAATTCACCACTGAGCCTGTCTCATGGCTGCTTTTGTATTGCCTAAAGAATACATACCACAAAATGCAGCAGCCCCACCTGCTTTGGTTGGAAAGGGAAATCCCAGCATAACTGGTCTTGCAGCAAAATTATGGTCTGTGCTCTTGTGGTATGGCACATCGATTGTTTTTTTTATGGTTTTCTCTGTGTGTGTGTGTGTGTGTGTGTGTGTGTGTGTGTATGTATGTGTGTCTAAGTTGTTTGAGAACCAGACTGTGATTTAAAGGTATTTGCTACTCAGTGACTGGAGCAAATGTCATGCCTTCAATTAGATCTGCTGCTCTTTTGGAAATACAGACTAGACAGAGGCAGGAGTCGACAACTGCTAAAGGAACAAAAGTGACAAACTAGATCCTTTTGATAGAATGATTGTAGAAATACTGTTGGGAGAGCAGACAACCGCAGCATCTGTTTCTGTTCTTGCTAACCGTGATAAAAGTTAATGGAGACATAGATTCTACCCCTTTTATCCATGTTTCTTTATGGGTTACCAACATGTAGCTTGTTTTTTGATTTTTGAGTAATAAAGGCATGTGCCCAGGTATCTGAAGTAAATATTTTCGAGAGTTCTACATGGGTGCCTGTTGTTCTTAGTACAAGGAATTCCCCATAGTTTTACATTATGGTGGTAGTTCACTCTTGATCAGTGGTTTAATGTTTTTCCTGCAGTTTATCTGTTAGGATTATCTTTTTAGATAAGGTAGCTGAAGTGTACTGTGCTTGGAGATAATGATCATTTTCTTAAAGGTCTTACAAGCCAAGAAAAGAAAAGGTCATTGTAAAAGAGGAGTTCATGATAGCACTGAAGGCTCTATTGAACAAAAAATTGGTTAATGTCTTTTCAGCGTTCAAAGAAGATACTTGGAAACTAAACACTTTGTCAAGTACTTCTGCATTCTATATATTGATGTAAAGCAATTTATAGCAGATGGGAGCTAGAAAGAGGCTCCCAATATGGAGAGATTATGCTATAATTACTTGCCACGGGGTTTCTTTCACATCTCTCTGAAGCATCTGGTGTTGGTCTCTGTCCGAGACAGAGCATTTGATGAGAGGGACATGAGGTCTAGCTGTTCCTGGATCCCCAAAGCATAGCATTTTTTTTGGTTTAGTCTGTGTTGGGATCATTAGGATGCAGGTACTGAAGTTCTTTTAGTAGGTAAATGACAAGTATTCTCAATACTGCTTTCATATTGCAAAAACAGCTACTTCATTTTAGAAATTATACTCTTGAATTACTTAATTTTTACACTTCTTAATTTCTACACTTCTCTTTTACACCTTTTAAGGGTTTTCTAATTGATGTCATGCACAGCTAAAAATTGCATAAGCTTGTGAAGAGTCATACTGATTATATCACTTAAGTCCAGCTGTTTTAATTGTCTCTTAGAAAAGAAATAACGTGCCATCTTGATTACAATAAAACTGAATTATTAGTTCTTTGCAGATGATAATCTTAAGGTGTTTATCAAAGTAAGATTTTTCATTATGTATTTCTTTTATTACTCTACATATGCATATCACACAAAAGTGAATTGTGTTTTTCTTTAGAAATGAAGCCATTTCTGGTTCAGTTTTAAATTTTTAATAGGTGTTTTAAATACACCACAGAAATTCTCTCGAATTCCAGCCACGTTTGTTTAGTATCTCCTAGGCACAGAAACAGATCTTGGGCAAACTTCAGACAGGTTTACCAGACAATGATCTGTGCTAAACGTCCAATGGGATAACTAGATCAAGGTAAGGTTGTGCACAGATAGGGCCATATGATGCAGCAAGTGACATGGGATTTTAAAAATTCATTTTATTTCCCTGTTCAGTGATTATCATAGCAGGGGTCTAGTTATGGCCTTCTATTCTTGATCCTTAAAAGAGTTTCTTCTCTGGGATACATTTTTGATAAAAGGCAATGACAAATATTGACTGAATCTGCTCAGTTCTTCCTTCTCTCTGGATGTGTCTGGGAAAAAGAACACAGTGTAGGTGTTTTCATGGCTCAAACCCTTCTCTTGTCATACATCAGACCTGGCACATTCTGTTGGACTGTCTGAGGGGCATTTCTTACCTTTGAGCAGGATGTGGGGACACATGCTTTGTCCTTTAAGACACAGTCCCCACAGTAGAATCTGCAACCACGTTGTTTAGATGGCACAGAGAGGCCCAGAATGCTTTTATTCAAATAACAAGGTTTGAATTCTCATCTCCTATGAACTCTCCACGAGGCTATTTTATTCTCCCAAAGTGAGTGGAGCCCTGTTGTCCTTTATTACTATTATTTCTTCCTCTTCCACCCACTACACAAATTCCCTTCCGCAAACTACCATGGCAGCTGCTTTCCTCCAGCTGCTAGGCTGATAGCAGTGAACAGCTCAGTGTGGAGCCTGAGCCAATTAGTACTGCAACAAGTGACCAGAAAGCCCTCCCTAATATAAATGACTCTGAGCTACATGTTCAGACTATTGACATATCTTCACTGCTCAGCTCACTTCAGCATACACCGCTGAAGTTCTTTTTCAAAAGTGCTGGCTAAATCCTTTGGGTCGAGTTTCAGGGTAAGATCTTTTTCTGTGTTTTTAGTCTGTGCACAGAGTGCAGTTTCTACAACAGCCCGTAGTAGGTAATTTTAGCCTTTATTTTGCAGGCATAATTACTTTAAGATAAAGGTTTTCTCAAAGTATTTCTTTAGAGAATTCTTTAGAAAGAATTCAGGAAATATTGCATGATGACTTTAGCTCTAGGCGAGAGCAGAAGTCCTTCCATCTGTGGGTGTCGTTTACATACATTACAATACATACATAGTCATTTTTTTCTGCTGAATGATGGATAGGGAGAAAAATGTCAGGAAAAATATTTAATATTAGCAGTGTCATACCCCTACCCGATTCCCCTGTCAGACCTCCTTACATGCAATTTTTAAAACAGGGTTCCTGAAAATACCCAGGAGTTAAAAGTCCAGGCATTCATAGCATATTGCAAAGCAGCCCATTAACTTCACCTTCAGTATTTGACATCCTCAGTGCTGAGCCCCTGCAGAAGAGAGACCGTCAGCTGTTAGAGGTGTGAACATGCAAACCTGCAGTAGAAGTGCAGTTGCTTCAGGACATCAGTGTAGACAAAAATCTGTAGCCAGTGCAACAGAAGCTTACCATGAGCAGGAGGCAACGTGTGGACACAAAGTGGAGGATGGGAGCAGGCAGGCAGCAAATCTATAATGTGAAGGTGGGGAAAAGAAACACAAGCAGCAGAGTTTGCTGAGTGCCATTGTGAGGTGTGGAAACAGCTTTTGTGTGAGCAATGTGAAGCTTTCGGTTCTGCATTGGGCCATCATGAAACCACTTTGCAGAAAGTGTAATGTATGGGAAGGAATTAAAATTGCAGATCTGTTTCTGTTAGGAGAGGCTGTGTTGGAACGTAGGATATGAAGCAGCATGCCCACACTCGGAGTGTTTTCAGAACATACTAAACAAAATATCTGTAATTATTTGTTGCATATTGATTAATCAAGCTTTTATTAGAAGTGACATGCAGGGAGGCAGATTTTTGTCCTTTAAAATAAATATGAGAGATTTTCTCAAACTACGTTACAGGAAAGGGAAGTGGTTGGCTACACATGATTTACAGTTCCCTGTATGTTATTAGGGGTTTTTTTTTCTTTTTTCTTTTTTTTTATTTTCCCAGAAGACTCATGACTCATAATTACGGGAGTGGGATTTAAAATCAGTAACCATTCTCTTGAAATTTCTGAGTGAAATAATCTTCAAAAACAAAAGCAAAATGCAAGGTAGAAACCTAGAACAGGGTACAGTTTTACAGATGCCACTTTAAAGATTATTCCAAATTTCTCTGGCAGTAAAGCATAGGAATTCCGACTGAGGTTCACGTTATGTTTTAGAAGCAGCTGTAAGTAGTAGTTGGGGTGGGACGAGTGTTTCTGATCACATTGACAACCCAGTTTCTTTCCATTCTGGTTTCTTGGTAGGAACCTGTGAGTCAGGCAGTCTCCTACCACCCTCCAGTGGTTTTCAGAGCACAGTGCAAGCAACGTGTTCGGAAAGCTTATTCAGAACATAAAAAGGGGGCTGGGGATATTCCAAGCTTTCTAGTGGGGACACATATTGTTACACTTTGGATTGGTGACTTGTGTAAAAGGTCTTTTGGTCCTGGTTAGATGTTATAAAGTGTTCTAGCACACCTGTTCTGTGAAGCATTATGATATTCATGTGGTTGCTTGCACATTAAACCATCTGCATCTGTGATGATTTCCAGTCTTTCTTTGCATTGCTGCCAGGATTACAGAATCTGTGGGTGTGACAATTGGATGTACAACAGTGAAGGGGTGCTTTGTAGGGGGCTGGGCAAAAAGCTACAGTTTTTCTATGAATTTAGTAGCTCAATAATTTGCAAGTCATGATAAATGTCTCCTCTGGCTGTTAATCTTCCATTTCTTTCTCTTGTTAGTCTCTAGAGCACCTTAGGAGTACTAACATCTACGTTTCCAAGGAAAATTGCATCTGTGTACTTAATTTTGTGCTATTTTCTGTTCTTGGTGGCATCTGATATTCTATCCATGGTATGTCACAGTGTCATCAACCTGATGACATTTTTCTTGGAGATCACTGACCAAGGTAATAAAAAACATGACACAATTTATCTTGCTATTATGAATGTAGCAAGCCGTGAGAACTGCAGGACCTTGAAAACACAGCAGAGATGAATTTATCAGTGGTTAAGGAGGCATTAATGCACTGTGTGACATGAAAGGTAGCACGTGCCAAACCTCCCCACACAACTTTAGGCTGTATCAAGTCCTGGACTATAAAGCACAAGTAAAAGGGGCCGATGCTTTCATTGCTCAGTATATTGTTGTCTTGTCCTTTGTTATGGATTTTAAAGCCATTTTCATTTCACATAACTATGCTTTTGTCCAAGCAAGTCTGTTCTGAAACTAACAGTTATTTTTTTGATATAATTCTATCATGAAAAATGTAAAATAGGGAATTGCACTTTCCTGCTCCAGGACAACATAAATTGCTGGCTCGTCTACTAACGTCACTCATCTAGTAGAGAGTGAGAGTAGCTCAGCCAACCTAAAATACGTGAGTAGGATGGGGAAGTTACATCAGCTACAACTGAGATCACCAGAAGCATAGCACAACGTTTAATTGAATTTTCCCTTCTGAGTTCAGCCCATAATCACCAAAGCTGAGAGAACTGGGACTGCAACAGGGCAGGGCAAAACAGAAGAGCAGCTTTGGGTCACACTAAGAACTGTAAAATGCTCCCAGTTATCTGTCTGTGAGAGATGGAGTCTCTCCTTGGACCTTACTCCTTTCTTGAATCCCAAATTCAGTAGTACAAGAGTACTACTTCTTGTACTTCAGGAGTACAAGATATTCTGCACAGTCTTCCAGTCCCATAATCACCCATGCCCTGGTGACCTCTCCCGGTGTCTTGGCAGCCCCCTTCTGTCTGGTGTGGTAACGTGTGCGTGGATGGAAGAGACCGACAGGCAGGCAACGAAGGCAGGTAAGGAAAGGCAAGGCAAGGCAGGCAGTCTTGTGGGAGAAGAAAAGGGGCCAGTTAGAGGAAGCAGAGTCCAGTAGGCCTTGGCATGCTTTCTGGCTGGATTTGACCATGGGATGTTAGGAAAAAGGCCTGCTTTAGCCAATTTCTGCTGGCTCCCTCTCCTTATATACTTTTCTTGTAAATCTCAACAGAATTCTGTGAGCTTGTGCCTTTATTTACCTATCCTGCCTGCTGGTTGGTTGATTTTGTCTGGGTTTTTTCCACCTACAAAATGCTTACCTTTAGACTAATGGGACCAGCATTCATCTTTGACTGGGCATTCAGATCAACACTAAGGCTTTTGAGTATGTTAGAGAGTAAAATAGCTATAATGAGATTGCACATATACATGACAATGACAATTTTGCACAGAGTCTTCTCTCCAAGAGACCAAACGGTGTAGCATCAAAGTTGAAATGACAGACAAACTCTTTTTTTAAGAACAAATCACTCTTCTTCATGTTCTATGTTGATCTCTCAAAAAGCATCCACAGGTGAGTGAAGAGCTAGGGTAAAACCCTTTCTTCCATCTGGGCAAAGACAAGGTTTCTTTCTTTGGAAAGACAGTCTGTTACAAGACTTGAATTGAATTTTCTCTGGAAAAAGGATGAAAATCTCCAGGTGAAAGACTGTGTTACCTGGTGACTGTAAAGATGTAAGACTGTGATAATGCCACATACTGTCTGGTCTGACCACTGAATATTATGTACATGGACTACAATGAATATAAAGTTTTGGAGTTTTATTACTTAAAAAAAAATCTAATACTTTTTTTAAATCTCCCATTTTTCCAGACTGCCATACAAAACCCAGCAAGCTCAGTTTTCACTCCTAAGTAGATGTATCAGAAACTGCAATGAGGTCTCAGCTAATAAATAAACTGATGGCTCTGACTCTTTGTATATTACTCAGGAAATACTTTCATCTTTCTAAACAGTTATTTTTGCTTTGTGTTCATGAAGCATGATCAGCAGGTCAGGGGAAGTGATTCTCAAGAGACCCCACTAGGATTGCTGCATCCAGCTCTGGGGTACCCACACAGCACATGTTGGAGTGAGTCCAGAAGAGACCACAAAAAATGATCAGAGGGCTGGAGCACCTCTCCTGTGAGGAAAAGCTGGGACAGTTAGGGTTGTTCAGCCTGGAGAGAAGGTGGCTCCAAGACCTTATTGCAGCCTTCCAGTACTTAAATGGGGCCTGTAAGAAAGGTGGAGCAAACTTTTTAGCAGGGCTTGTTACAGTAGGACAAGGGTTAATGATTTTAAACAAAACAAACCAAAAAAAGGGTAGATCTAGATTACATTTAGAAGAACTTTTTTATGATGAGTGGTGAAACAGTGGAACAGGTTGCCCAGGGAAGTGGTAGGTGTCCCATCCTGGGAAACATTAAGGTCAGGTTGGACAGGGCTCTAAGCTGTTCTAATTGAAGATGTGCCTGCTCATTGCAGGGGAGTTGGACTGGATGACCCTTAAGGTCCCTTCCAACCCAAAATATTCTGTGATTCAGAGAATTTTGTCAAGGGCTAGAAAATGTTCTAGAGATTGTGTTTTGAGGCAACAGCTCTGAAACATGTCTTTAACTGCCATTAAAGACTGTAATTTGTTTGGCCTGGTATGTCCTGCTCTACAAGCAGGAAGAAGTATTTCTGAGAGTTCTTCCTCTTGGTGATGTGGCACTGACCCTCCTCACGTTTTTCTGCAGTTGTGCGCCTTCAAAACGTAGCGTGACAGCAAAGAGTGTTCAGAGTAGAATGGCCATGTTGGTTCAGGTTGAAGGCTAAACATTTAGCTTGGATGGCATCTCCAGCTCTAGCCTAAGGAATTTAGAGAAATTTGTTATTCCCCAGAAAAAAATTTTAAAAAAATCCCAAATGGTGAAAACAGGTAACAAAACCAAAACAATCCAGAAACCTAAACAAGGAAAACCAAGCCAAACTCACAGCTTGGCAGTAAATGTACAGCACAGCAGTGCTCTGCAGTGGCTGGGGTTGCTGTCCCAGCTGTAGCAGGTGGCAGCAGTGCTGTGGCAATGAGCTGCGTGCGGCTCAGTCGGTGTTTGCAGGGCCACAGGGAGGTGGCACTCGCGTCTCGTGCTTTGCACTGCTTTCCTTCCTCAGATGCCAGTGACTGACTCCAAGATTATCCATCGGAATTGAGGCATTTTGCTTTTAAGTGTCCTATTCTTTCATCTGTTTTCAAAGGCAAACGTTTTAGGAGAGAAGGGTTTTGTTTCAAAGAAGTGTTGGGAAAAAAACCGTGTCACAAGTGAGATTAAAAAAAATCGCTTCAGGGGCTGCATTCTTCAATTGCAGAGAATAGTGTATTTCATCTTAAAATAGCCGTAACTTAAGCCAGGATTTAGCACTATAATTCACAAACAAGTGCCTGGAATATCCTCCTTGCATTACTGAGGCTATTTGGCTGCTATCATATATGATCATTTCCATGTAATCATCTTTTCAAGTTTATTGAATTTACTCCTCAATGCAGTTGCATTTCCTGTGCTTTTATTTTATGGGAAGACTGTTACATAACTGCATTCCCCTCATTTTAATACATATTACAAACTAATGTTTGGGCTTTTTCTTCTCTCACCACCAGAAACGCAAATTTAAAGTAAATATTCATCTTTTTACCTGTCTATTAACATGTTTTGGCTGTACTGTAATGAAATTACTTAAGATATCATTCACAAGCAGACACAAACAGAACAGAGCTCTTCATTCCTCTGAATCTCTGAAAATGAGATCATGGTGAACTTTACAGGGACAATGCACATACTCCTGTAATGTGTATAACCAAAACAAAAGGATTTATTAATTTTATTACTGCTTGTGTTTTTGGTAGAAAGAGCCACAATGGCCTAATCAGTTTAATGTAAAATTTTGTAAGTCAGATTTTTTTTAATTTTTTTTTTTTTTAATTTCAGTGGGAGAAACTACAGATGACAACAAGTGAGAGGAGAAAAATCGTGTGTTCAGTCACATTCCATGTAATTGCAATTACCTGTGTTGTTTGGTCATTGTATGTTTTAATTGATAGAACCGCTGAAGAAATTAAACAAGGCAATGATAATGGTAAGTATCTTTTACCTTCTTTGGTGCTGTTGATAATGCAATGGCTGGCTTTGAAAAGCAGCTCTATAACCAGTCCCATTCTGTTCTTAAATAACAGCTCACATGGCTACACCAAAGACTTTAATGCAGAAGTTCTGAATGCGTCAGTATGAAAATCTTATCTTATGCCCCTGCAGAGAGAACTCTACTTCTTGTAATCATTACAACAGCTTAACTAGCCCGGCAGTTCTTCCTGGGTTATCTCCCATTATCTGGGTAATTCTAAAGCTCAGGCAAAAAGATGAGTCAAATTCAAACAGCTCAGTGCAAGTTCAGGTCCTTAAAATAGCAATTTATTCATATTACTCACTTGAACCTTGATAGGAAGATAGGAAGTAAAGTACAGGAGAGCTGCTTCATTAACAAGCTTCCTAATATGAACTTCCAAGAGACAGTTTTCCAGTTGTGTTAGTCCTTCATGTGGGACTTGAGTAGCATGGAAAGCCATTCCTGTGTCCTGTCAAACAGAATTTCACTGTGAATGTCCATGTTCCAGCTGTATTTATTGGTTAAGCACTGGAACAGAGAAGTGATGGAGTCTCCATCTGTGGAGATACTGGAAATCCAACTGGACATGTGTAACAAAATGCATGCTTAACGTAAGTAGGAGCCACACTTAGCATATGTGGAAAATATATCTGAAATTGAACTACTGTTTTCCATTTCAAATCTAAGTTTATTTGGTCTTTAGTCTTAAATGCAATCATGATGATAAAAAGCTTTTGAGTTTTGATCTGAACTGAATTTAAGCACCCTAGAGGAACAAAGGTCTCTAACTTCCTGTTATATTGTGAAGTTAACATGGAAAACAAAACAGGTGGAGCTTTGTTCCTTGCTAGTTAGATAAATATTTGATGATACTCCTGATGCTTGCCTTTCTTGCCTCAGAGAGGAAAATAAGCAACAAGCCTCAGTAAGTCACAGATGAATACACACTACAAAGTCTTGTTTTGCATTCTTTCAAAATGGGTAACCTTGTTTTTTATCTCAAAAAACCTGGCCCGCAGGACAGGACTAGGAATGGCTTTGAACTTCTATTTATGAATACAACTACATCACCCTACTCATTACAAGTAGGAAGCTATTTCTGTAGATTAGCTGAATTTACATAACAAAGCAGCTAACAGGCATTTTTGTTGTTACACACAATGCAAAAGAATCATGTTAATTATTCCTGGTAGGCTCAAAAAGTATTTATGATTTGTATAGCATTCAGTATTTGCCAAATGTAACAGCTGATTCTTTACACTAAAAAATGGACAGATGCCCTGAAGCTACTTAGAACATGCAGAAGTAAGTGTTTGTGCAGAGGATGCTTTTGCCCCAAAATTTGCTTGTTGCAGGGGAGAGTACTTTTACAAAAGTGAGTGTGTATTTGGGGGGAGTAAGAAGGACATATATGTAGTTTATTTTCTTCTCCATTTTCTCCCTTTAAATGGGAATTGCCAAGACAAAGACAGTAAGCACTGCAGAAAAAACACTTTTAAAACATATTTTGAGAAGGAGAAAAATTGAAAGCCCTCAATAATACTAGTACTGTTTGTTAATATTCTGAGTTTAAAAATCCCATTTTTAAATGGGTATCTCAAATTATTTAAAGGGTTGAGGGTTTTTTTTCTCTTTAGCGAAATATTTGATGCAAACCCTTTAATTGCTAAACCTTATACTGGTTTATAGAAAAGCCAGTTTAAAATATATTTAAAATATTCTAGAATCTATATGGCACCAGTGGTAGAGAATCAAGTTTCACATAAATTTATTCTGCTTTAAGAAACAGGTCTAGGTTCAGCTGAGCTTTCTGTCCTAGGAAAGCTCAAGTGTGAAAATTTGGCAATCCTGGAAAATATGAAAGACACAAAACTCTCTGTCCTATACCAGTTAATAAAAAAAAGATGCTTCCTGTATTACCACGGAAGCAGCAGCAGCCTATCTTTAATGTTAACAGGTGGAAGAAACCCTGAAGGAAAGCTTCTGAGAGTGGCATTGAGCTTCTTGTTTGACCAAATGGGGGTAAAATCAGTTAAAAGTGAGAAGCAGTTTCCTATTCCATAGGCAGTTTCTTGGCCGACCTATGGAATAGGAAACCCTGTCTATTTTCTAGAGCCACAGAAAGTGTGTACATGCCCCAACAGTGTGTACATACCCGGTCATTCTTAGCAAGTGGCTTCTTTTCAGTATATGTTACTGAAACTCAAGTGTTTGATATTCAATATATAACACAAACTTTCTATTTCAAAGGTGTCCTTGAATGGCCATTTTGGACAAAACTCGTTGTGGTGGCCATTGGATTCACAGGAGGCCTGGTCTTCATGTATGTGCAGTGTAAGGTTTACGTCCAGCTGTGGCGCAGGTTGAAAGCCTACAACAGAGTGATCTTTGTTCAGAACTGCCCAGACACCATCAAAAAACTGGAGGAGAAAAACTCCCCGTGCACTCAGCCCTCGGAGGTGAAGGATGCGGTGGTGGTGCCAGTAGCACAGACAGGTACAAACTCTCAGCTGGCAGCGGAAGAAGCGACATCGGAGGTCATGCCAGTTTGACACGGACAGCATTGCTTCTTCCTCGCAGAGTAAGACGTAGTGTTTGCTACACTACAAGTGCTACAAGAAAGTAGAAATGACTGTGCATTTTTTCAGTTAAAAAAACCCCAACCAAACAACAAAACAATACCCCGTACAAAAACCAAAACCATACAAGGAAAATGGATTCAGCAAAGCAACTTGTTACTGTATGGAATGTGACCGTTCGTGACGTAGTTTCGCAACTAGTCAGCAAGTGTAGTGGAAGTGTAGAAAGTGCAATAGAGAACAGGTTTAACAGACAATGCCAAACCAATGTGACAATGTACTTTTTTTTTCCTAACTGGGCTGGCTGGGAAAGTAGAAAACAGAACTGTTACAATAATTTTGTTTACAGAAAACGCAAAACCTTTCATCTGTTTACTACTAAAAGTTGTATTTGCTATTTACCTTTTCAAAGATGTGCTTCAAAGGGTACCAGTCCAGTTATATGCATTAACAGAATTCCAGAGAGCTGTATTGCAGCACTCGCTCTCTCAGCCTCGTACAGTAACACCTTCATGTGACTGTAGTGGAGCCTCAGTGTTTGGGCAGCTGTGTCAACTATGGATATTTGAACCAGCTGGTTTTAACTATGGCTGAATTTTTGAAAAGTAAGCAGTTCCAACCAGTATAAACTCATGTCTCCATAAGCTACAGTCAGTCTTTTTAAATGTCAGTGAAGTAAGTACAGGAAGGAGAGAGTATGTCGATATGCATTTAGAAGAGCAGCTCTGCTGTTTATTTTACTTTATAGGAGTGAATTAGACATAAATTGGATATGCAAAGTATTGAGGCAGAATTGTAAATTTAAAAAAAGCAGTTTACTGCAGAATCACACAAAAATAAATCGTCTGTTATCAAAGGTGTGGAAAAGGATGACACATAGTAAAGATGGAAGCTATTTTTGGTTTTATTTTTTAAGATTCATGATACAGAAAGGTAGATGTAAGAGAACATACCTACCTATGTATCTTAAGAAAACATTAGTTTTTATCTCCTTGTTCTAAAAAGTTAGTTTTTATCTTCCTGACTGAAAAAACCAAATCAATGGTTTCCTTCTGTACAGGTAAACTTAAGGTGTTAGAGATTCAACAGTTCAGTTGTTAACTTCATGTTTTGAGCACTGGCATATAAAAATGAAGTGTGAATAGCATTAAAAGGTGCAATAGATAAATGAATGTAGATGTAATACTGTGTCCAACAGGGTGAATTATATAAAGAACCAATTTTGTGATTCACTTTGCAAAACTGTGGTGTTTACTTCAAGGACACAAGAGCAAGTATTGACTTGGAGTAGTTACGTACTGGTGTGGACGAGTCTGGGCCCTGAACATATATTTAAAAAAAAAGTTGGAAGTTCTTTTTTTAATATTGTATTTAGTAAAGGAGGAAAAGCAAAAAACAGCAAATAAAGAACCAGAGTAATAAGGACAGGAGAGTAGAGATTCACTTAAAGTAGGGCTATCTGCCACAATTACAAGTGAACTAGAATTCTACAGAAGCCTTGAAGTTTCTACTGGTAAATTTTCTCTTTCTACACTCACATATTTACAGTGAAATAACAGATTCATCCCATTCTTGCAAATATCCAGGCTGCTGGGCCTAAGATGTATTGGAGTTTATATACTAGGTATTCCTTTGTGAATGTTTACTGGCTTAAGGCTCAGGGAATACTAGAAGTAGCAGTGTTAGCAAGAAATGTGTCTTTAATCAGATTATTATATACTTTTGTATTGGATTTGCTCTTGTAATTTGGCTGTGACTAAGTGATTGTTATCTGGCTAGACAGGACACAAAATCTTGGTGCTTGAATGGGTCCTTAATATACATCTATACTTGCTGTAAGTTACTCCAGGTGAGTTGGATTAATGTTGAAATTTCTTCATGTAATGGCACGCACTTTTTATATAAAATAATTTCCCAACTATACAACTGCAACTTCCAATTGTAGCAGCTTCTTATTTGAAATTACAAACAAGAGAAACCAAATCATTTCTCCATTTAAAATTGTGGAGGAGACTTCAGAAGGTCTTCAGAGCATGATGACATGACTAAGGAATGTCTTGTAACTGCACATGCTTAAGATAGTCTGCAATGACATGGTTTTCAAAAAGCTGCTTGAAAGGTAAATCTCATTATATCTGAAGTGAGACACTTAAAATTACTAACTGCATCTGAATGTTTGGAAAGATGTTTACAATAAACCTGAGGAATCGGCAAAATTTACTGACAAGGAACATTATTATGAAGGATAATTAAGAGCTTTCTGAAATAACAGTTTCTTACTAAGTGAAAGTAACCCTGCTTCTTTAGCCAGCTTGTTCTTTGACTGCTGTAGCATCATGACCCCATTGAAAGTACTTTATTCCCTCTTTTGTCAGTTTACTGGAGACTAATTCAATTGGGGTTTTTTTCTTGAACAAGTACAAAATTCACCTCAAAGAAGAAAAAACCTGAAGATTCTGAAAGCAGAACTGTAGCATCCAACAAGATTTTGCATTTTTTAAAAAATATACTGAAGAGTCAGCAACACAAAAGACAACGTGCAAAATTTTATACTAATGCCTTCAACTTCAAACACTGTTCTGGCACTGAACCATATATGCAACTGAGTTTACACTTAATTAAATAAAAGAAAGGAGAAAGACTTCAGTTGAAATTCCTCCTCTCCCTTGGAAATATTTAATGTGGACAGCAGGAAAAGGAGCAAAATGGGACACTGTTGAGATGGACAATGAGACAAGTCACCAGCAAGAGAGATTTCAGCTGGCTTGAAGCAGCCTTTAACCTTTTAAAGCATTACAGCATTAGTCCATGCATCCCTTTCTCTTCTTAGGTACACTGGATTTTCTAGAGCTTTCAGGGATTTCATGCAGGATTGGAATTTGTCTCTGAAGCAGGGTACAACCTCTTCAAGAGGGCAAGGAGCTATTCATACCACCATGCCTTGGATTCTGGTCTTCAGTAATAAGAGAAACTAGACAGATCCTTACCAACCAATGCTTTTTCATTCCCACACAAAGTACAATTTTCTGTATTAATTTATTAACCACAGTATTCTAACCTGAAAAAAAAAACTAAACAAAACAGTGTACTGAAGGTTATAAGAAAAAGTCTAAAGACTTTTCAATGAAGATGCCATCTCAAATAAAGAACTGTATCAAACTCCTGTGTAGCCACAGTGCAGCTCTGGCAAATATGCTGACAGTGGAATTTGGCCTGGCTAAACCTACAAGGGCAGAACCTGGCTCTGAGCTGCCATTAGCAAGAACAGCTTAATCTGCATTCTTGTTTAAACAAAGTTTTAATAAAGGTAGGTGAAAGTAATTTGGTGTCAGGTCAGATCTGGATGTTTAAACAAGATACTCCTGTATTCACTCCTGTGAACATGCACATTTATTTTCCTGTTTTTAAGTTACAAGCATTATAAAGTTTATTTCAAACTGGCATAAATATACCACTTCTGACTATCAGTAGCATTACAAAGATTCTTGACTAGTCCAACTGTGCCATTCACACAGTGCTATCTGAAGGTAGTGTTTATTTTTGTTGTGTAGAAAAAATAACAACTCCCCATCTCCAGAAGAAACAGTAAATAATTTCAAATAATGCAATGAAACTTACACTCTGATGAAAGTATTTTACTGTGTATAATATTTGGAACTACGAGTTTGTGTTACTTGTTTAACTCCCTCTCTTTTGCAAAAGAAAAAGTGTATGTTTTTGTGGGTGAATGTGTACTGGAAGACAGAAGGCAAGGAAAACAAAAGTAATGTATCTGCTTAATGTTGTGAAAAAATGTATTTGTATTAAACAAATTACTCAAACCACTGTAGTATTCTACATTTGTCACCTTGTTACATAGAGCATCACATGCTGAACATGAATTGGCAAGACCACACTCTTGCAAGAAAGATGAACAATATATTCTGCTACTTACTTAATACTGATAAACCTGCTAAGCTGCAAGGGGCTACTTTTGGGTACCCTGCCTTACAGAATGCTCAGGAAAATAACTTGTAGTACAAAAACACTTGAAAAGAATTATAGTTACTTAGCTTGCAGGCTTCAACCCTATAAAGAAGCCTAGAGCAACTGGTTTTACATCCATAGAATAATGGACAACTAGTACTGGGTTTCAGCTCCAGGAGGGTAAGAGGATGAAAGCTTCCTAAGAAAAGCAGTGCCTTGGAACAAACTGTTACAGTGATTTTGGAATGTCCAACACATAAAAGCTTTAAATATGGACTGGACAGTTAAGTACTTTAAAGCTAATCCCAGCTCAGACTGTCAGCATGGATCTTGTTCCTTTTTGTATCATTTTATACTTTGACTTGGTGAGGTTTTCTCCTTTTTAAAAACCCTAAGGACATTTTTTAAAATGAAAAGGAATATTACATGTTTGCATTATAAAAAAGCCTGTACATTTTCTGAAGTGTAAAACCAAAGAAAATATCTTACCTTGACTAAAACAGAATGTTCCAACCAAGGTCCAAATTTGGTTTTCTACAGATCCACCTACCCCATACCTTTCTCCTAGATGGCCAGCTGGGGAGACAGTGGGCTAAGTTTCAAAATACCACAATTCTAGCTGGAATAAGTCATCATATGGCTGATGATTGGTAAGAATATATGTTCAAAACACAGAAGTAGTGTTCTAATTAATTTCATTCCCTACATCCAAGGCTAACCATTTGTTCACTTTCTTAAAGCTGCCCTAACTAGCTCACTATGTAAATAAAAATGAATTCACAATTCAAGATACAATACCAAAGAAACAGCATAACCAAAGAAGTTATAGTAATAAAGATATATTAATTTCTGTTTATTAGCATATGGAAAAGTGGAGCCAAATTTGGTTTCAGAATTAAGAGAGTAGAGGTGTGGGTCCCTATGCCCTTTTTCTTTGCACACAAGAGTTTGAATCTCTTATGAAGGGTACCATTAGAACACAAAACATGTTTCTGTTCAGTTTGATGTCCGTGTACACACATCCAAGCCAATAAAATATTAAGGCTGTTCTGCATGAGCTTTCCTAAAAGTCAAAGAAATTGTCAAAAAACTTGCCAAAAATACTGACTGGTGTAGCACATTTCCACTGCCTATGACACAGAGCTAAGAAAATAACCTTGATTGAGAACAGAATGATTCCAGTCTGCCGGAGAATGTGGGCTCTGGGACAAATACTAACTGAAACACAAGACTTCATTTTTTTTTTTTTAAACACCTGAAAGATAAGAGATATAATACTACAGTAATCAGCACTATTCCAAATAAAAACCAAAGAAGAAAGGTCACAGCAATTTTTAAGTGTGTTAAGTAAATTACTAATAATTTGAGGAAATACTTCTATAATGAAACATGGATCACTACATCTGTGTATGCACATGCCTGGGAATGTGGCGAACAACATGATCAACAAACTTTAATAATGGCACACAAACAGCACAGAAGTGAAAAGCAAAGTAGCAAGATTTAGATGGGGTCATATTAAACTCAGAAAAAAGTTCACGGCTCACAGAAGAAAGACTGCTACTCACAGGAGCCCCGAAGATACAGTCAAAAGAACAAATCAGTCTAGAAATTCAGGCAAAGGCTTTAATGAATCTTCAAGTGCCACTTTACCTCTAAGTTTGCTACCAAATTTTGAGAGCTGGGGAAAAAGAGTATTTCATTAAAAAGTATGGGTAGATTTTTTGAGCACTTTGTATCTTAGCAATGGGCATTATCACTTTATCAGTTTTCAAATCAGCATGGTACTGCCTTGGTTAATTATGTGAACTCGAGTGAGAGCTGCCATTAGTAGGATGCTTCCATCTTTATTTAGAAAATGCTTCCATTTTTAAAGTAATGCTGTCATTTTAGTCTAATAACTTGATTAGTTTTATTTTTCCTTTGTAACAGGTAACTAGTTACATATTACACCCTCCATTTTAATGAAATTGGACAGTATTTCCAATCCAGCAGTCAAGGCTTAGGGAAGTTGATTACAGGACCACTATGGTAAGTATATCACCATCAGCTTATTTTCAGTTTCATTACAGGAACTCTCACAGGACCTTACCAGCTGTTTTTAAGACAACAGCTTAAACTGTAGTGCATAAATCACAACACCACATGAGCAAAGTCTCTTACCTTCTGAAACACTTCTTTTGGGGAAGCCTGGAATCCAACTATAATGAATTTTTACTCTTGAAAGAGCTATAAGATAGAAAGATAATGTATGCATTGTATCATTCTGAGACTGACCGAAGAAGCCCATTTGACATAATTCTGTACTGCAGGCATTTTATTGTCCTTTATTAGAAAACTAAACCTGGAAGGTTCCTTAAGCAGAGAACTTCTTCTGATGAGAAAAAAAAATTTTTTTTTTACTACCCTTTCCTATCTGCCAGGTGTCTAGCAAACCCCATTTTTAAAAAAGTTAAACTCTAATATACACGTTTTTGATCCCCAGACTCTGTCCTCACATATGGCAGTGTAATCACAGAGATGAGTAAATATGCTACTGCACTGAAAGACAAACAAAAAATCATGACACTCTATAAGTATATTCCCTTATGAATGGCTTAATTTGTTTCCAATGCTAAAGAATTGTAAATTAATTAATTTACATTTCCTGCCTAGAACCAGCTTTCAGAACATCAGCATCTTCTGCTTGGCTTTGGTTTTTCTTTTTCTTAAATCACATTTGATTTGTTTACTATGAAAGAAAAAAGTAATTATTTCTACTGGACTTACAGTCAGCTGGTTCTTTCCAGCTGAGACCATCAATAGGGTATGTTTCACAACTAACAATTCAGCTGCTACTGAAAGTTTGAATGTAATTCTGCCAGTTCCTTAGAGAAGTCTTAGCTCTACTCCAAGGCTGGCTGAACTAAAAGTATAACCTAGTAAGAACACTGCAACGAATTGGAAAGTACACTAAAAAAACCCTCTTCTTATATGAAAGTGACTTTATGTGTAAAAATATTACTTTTTTGTTTGAAGTGTTGTATATTTAATATGAGCTCTGATAATTAAAGAAACATGAATTTTAACTGTTACAGCTTTGAGTTGAAAACTAAAAAAACACAGGAACATTACAAAACAGTACCTGACAAGTTAGAATCAAGAAATCTCTAAAATTAATCCTTTACTAGAAAAAAAGACCTGTAAATTACAGAGAATTATAACACAGAACTAAACATTAAAATCTGAAATCCTTAGCTCCAAAACAACAGAATTTTAAGGTATTCTCCACAGCACCTTTGTGAGAACAGAGAACATCACATAACCATTTCGCGTTCCCACTGTTACCAGCATCTACTTTCTAGATTTTAAAGAAACAGAATAACAATTCAGAACTCCTGAGAGCATTCGTCTTTTTTTCACCTGTAGGGAAGAAACTCATCAACATACAAAATTCTAATAGCTGGCTATAAAGCATGACTGGTTTATGAAATTAATTGAAGAGATTCCAGCAGCTCATCTGTGAGGCAAAAAACTCTCTCTACATGCCCCCCACTCCAGTTCTGCCAGGACAAAAAACTCTCAGCACAGAAATTATAAATAAATAAATACATACATACATACATACATGGCTTTGGGGGTTTTTGTTCTTTCCCACTGCCACATTAGTATTCTGCAACAGCTCATCTGAGAAATTGGTCTTGCACATCATCAGTTTAAGCCTAGATTATTTGCAATTCAAATATGAATACCTGACAGCTACATGTGATTTTTTCTGATAATTCAGTGTAAAAAGTTCACATGCAGACACTGTTTTTTCATTACTTGTGCAGTAGGTTAACAAAAGAGTTTAAAAGCCAGCTAAACAAGCAATGAATATATGGATTTCAAGGGAGAAAATCCACAAAGTCAAAAAGGTCTGATCTATAAACATGTTCTTGTGGTCTGAATGAAAAATGTTAAAAAAAACATAATTTCAAATATTTGACTATCACATTAACCAAATTTTTAAAACATCTTATTACTGGTTTGTTTCAAGGAATATAGAATATATCATTCTTCATAACTTTGCATGACAATCTTTTTGAAGCATTCACCAGGATGTCAGCCTAATATACTGTAATTACTATGACACCTTCCAGTTATTATCTGCTCATTTTCGATCCGTATTTTACAGAATGTCATGGGAAAGTGACTCAATGTTTCTACTTGCAATTTCAAACATCAGACTTTGTATACAAGCAAGAATTCAAAATGAACTTTTAAAAGGCAAAATCTGTCAAAGCACTGAAACAACCACATACACAATTTTAATTCAGTCCAATTACCCTGGCTGAGTTTCTACCACAGTTTAACACCTCAAGTTTTATAAATCAAAACAAGATAAATTCCACCACCCAGCTCAATTTAACAAAGACATAAAAATATCAAAGCCCTGCCCTGAACTTTCGCACACTTATCTCTCAAACACAAGCACAAAGCAATGATGTGATGGCCTGGAGATGTGCCTGGTGTCAGAGGGTAAGACATAGAGTCAGGTTTACGACTTGCAGTCCTCCTGAAGATGAATTAGATCACCCACCCATGCTCCAAGTCTGTTAAATTTATTCAGGTTTCTCTTTAGATTAATTTAAGGACAATTGTTAATTCTGTATAACCTAAACAGATTGGTTTCCTAAAACGTGAAAGGATAGCACAAGCCTATTTGTAAAGAGGGAAGAACTTCATATACATAATAACAGACTTAACACTCATCAGTAACTCTTGCTGCACAGCTATGAAAATACACACCTGGATGTCTGTAAAGGAAATCTGGGAAACCCACGAAACTATTTACTATGACAAAGACTTGATTGTTTAGCACACAGGAGTGTACTAGGGATCACATATTAGAAAGATCATCCACCAGGAACAATTATTTCCACATAATTTACAGGCATCTGAGCTGTGACTACTACCATGTGTGCAAACAGTTCAGCTGAACTGTGACTTCTGTGCCCAGACAACCTAATATACAGTGAGATCTCCTACTTAGTGCCTGCTGTGAAATTATCCCTAGTTCTGCCCTTGCCCTTTCTTCCTCTGATTTTTATTCACTTTACAGCTTTTAAAGTGATGATCTGCTACGAACTTCCCTGAAAGACACATTTAAAAGCATCTAAAGAGTTGCTTCATAAAGCAAGCCTGCTATTGAAAAGTCCTGAGCAGCTTCAATTTAATTCTCAACAGACGGGCTGGAAAAAGAATATGGACTAAGATATATTTAAAAACAGACTGTAGGGACTTTGAATGGCTTTTGATCTGAATTCTGCAATACAGATTGCTGAGGACAGCAACTCTTTCAAAATCTCTTGACAAAACATAAAATACCTTATCTTATTGAAGCATTTCCAGCTATGATCCTGACATAGACTCTCAAAGAAAAGACGGTACAAGAGAAGAGCTCCTCATGTTTAGCAGATTATTGCAATTACCACAAAAAGGTAAGGATTTCTGACCACAAAGTATTCCAGTCTGAATCTAGGCAGAGAAAAGGTACTCATCTAGTTGGGATTTCAAGATATAAACTTACACAAGTAAGATTTTAAGTATTTATTTATAGTAAAAAATTTTTATCCAAAAATATACAGCTTTACCCAGTAATAATGTTTACTCTTTACCACAGGTACACAAATCATTAAAAAAGCAACTAGCAAAGCCTTTAGAAATATAGTTAAATTTTATTTTTGTTTCCAGTGATAATTAAAATATGTTTCTTACAATTTGTTTCACTATTTCAGCTCTTGAATCAGCTGGTGCTCCTCAGGGCCCACCTCTTCTCCTTCATTCAAGTCTTCTTTTGCTTCTTCATCTATCACCTTAGGATGACTGCAGGCAGCATCCCTAGCTGAGAGCTTTTTCATTTTGATGTTTGGGAGTTTCCTCAGATCACCATCCCATTCTCTTAGAGAGAGAAAAAAACTAATGAAAACCAATTACCAACAGAAAGGAAGGAATGGCAGAGTTAACTCACATATCCTCAGTGAGGCTGCTTTTCTAAGTTATCCTCTCTCCTACTGTGGTATGAATAAGCACCACAGATTTCACCTGATTTTGTACACTACAGAAGCTGTAATTTCTCTATGAAGAAATACGTACTTTCAGATGTGATATTCTGAAACAAAAATATATCGTTCACTTTATTCCCACAGACTTATTGTATCCTCAGTTACTTTTGGCCACCTGCTTTTAGGTTTGTCTCATTCAACTTGCAGTCTGGTAAGCAACAGAAAAGCAGGTCAGAAGAGTTTCTTCATCTGGATGCTTGATTTACATATGTAATATCACATGTACATGAGTCCCTCATGATTTATGGTAAATGTTAACACGTTGTATGACTGACTTCAAGAGAACACAAAGTGTTCGTTAGCATTAATTCACATGGTCAGTGTGTTATTTCCAAAGGCTGGATGAAGGAGAAAAGGTTGTTTTAAACATAAGTCAAACCCAGTACTCACTTAATAGAATGCTTTCTTGATTATAGTAAGTGCACTTCATGGATAATTTTTCCCAAGGGCAAAGACAGTGTTTGCCAATTGTAAGATATGTTTTTGCTCTACCAAGGCAATACAACAACACTCCTATCTGATGTCCCAGTTCAAGAAGTCAATTGCATATTTATAAATACAACAGTCTTTCTTTGGGATTTCTGGCTTTATTCCAACATCCTGTATGTATGCCTTCTGGCTACATACCACCCCTGGGAGTCAGTGATATATCATTCTTTGCAACATAAGCATTCTTATATTTTTTTTTTCATGTATTTCATTTGATAGAGCTGTCAGCAAAAATGTTCATGCAGTCTATTGCCAGGACATACCAACATGCTGGCCCAGATGAGCCAGTTTCACAGCTCCCGGATCTTTTAACTGCATGCTAGTTGTACATTCATTGAAGATTTTCAACTAGTACATGCACAATACCAAAATTACTGTGAACAGCTGAGGTCAGCATTTTAGGTAAAATATTATCTAAGATAATGAGAAAAAAAGTTACTTAAGTTAAATAAATGGCATTCTAACCGTTGACTCTAAATCTTCCAATGTTTTAATTAATAACTATCACCAGTGTTGCGCTTGTAACAGCTACGAAATGCCAAAATAGTAATGCCATACCTATTCTGCTTTTTCAAATGACAAATTCCTTGGCAGTTTTGCATCAGTTCCTTTTTTTATGAAAAGAGACATACAACAGGTGAACTTCAGAAACACTATTTTGCATAAACAGATTATTAGTGATAATAAAAAAAAATTACCTGAAAAATTTAAGATGCTTTCTGTTCATAATGTCTGGGATTTCTAATAGGAAAGAAATTAATTTCTATTAGATCTGTTACATTATTCAAGTGAGTTTCATTTCAAAGGAAGAAATGTGAGCTAAATGGCCTCTAACCAAAATGGCTACATACCTCCTTTCCATTGCAACCAAATTGTTCTAAAAGAAACCTGCCATCCATATGTATACAAAACCACCACTCATTAAGTGTTGTTTCACTCTAATCTGCCCCAAGAGATCTATCAGCAAGAATCTCAGTTACCCTCACCTTCAGGGCCTGGCCATAACATAAAGTACTGAACACAGAGAAACTAACATTCCAGTTACTGAAAATGCCTTTTAAATACTGCAGTAAATGCAACAGAACACTTATAGAGACTGTTGGCATCTGTCTCCTCTCAGTAGTTCATGTTCATCTTGGTTGAACAGAAACAAACACCAATAATTTTAATGACTGAAAGTTTTCAGTCTTCCCCATTAACAGAAATAAGTACATATACTCATGATAAATCTGTACCACCTTTGGTAGTAAAAAGAAAGGCAAATGTTTTGTATTGAGACCTGTGGGACAGACCATTTTGCTTTTTTCCTCCTGGAGTAGCCAAAATCTTCCCATTAGATGTGTAACATATAAATTTAGGCAGATTTTTACATAGGATGCCAAAGCTGCTTTGCCTCAATTCAGTGTCATTCTTTTCTTGGTCGGTCCTGCAGTGTTGCAAGCGGCCCATGTTTAATATCACCACTAATTTATGGAGATTTATGCCTTAGGAGCCTTGACATCTTTCCACAGTATAGAACACCTCATTACTGTCTATGAACTGGACAGATTTCACAGCCAGCAGGTTTCTCAACAAGACAGATGTTTTCTACCTCTGTAACATTAAATCCACTTTATTTTACCTCTTAAAATGGTGACATTTCAGCAACTTTTATATTGTCCTTGAACAAACAGTTCTGCCTTTGTTCATCTATTAATTTTCTCAAGTCTTAGAGTAATAAATGAGATCATGCTATCAATGCAGGATTATGGATGATTCTGCTCCTACAAAACGTAGGATGATGATACCTCTGTCATTTATCTTTGTGGCCAGGCAGTCCTTACTATTCAGAAACCTATTCCCTCCTTTCACACTTGGTTATAAAGTTACCAGTTGGAGAACAATAGAACGTGCAAAATGTTTTGATAACAATTACAGTGATTTCTGCAGACTGCTTCTCGGTAAAACAGAGGAGGTGATACTGCTCACAGCTGAGCAGGGCAAGGCAAAGAAACATTTACCCTAATGCTTTTTTAGTCTGCTGATTCCTTGGTTTCAATAAACATCCATGCCACGTTAAGTCCATCCTTCTCAATAAAGCCTTGAAACAAAGCCATGGTTGCTCTTGCTTTCTTTGCAGTCCCTTGAACTGCACTCATGGCAAGCACAGTGCCAAACGCTGGAACATCCAAACTTCCACAAGAGAAAGAAGTTCTTCCCTTCTCCCAGGTATTTTACAAGATGCAATCAATGCTACTCCGTTTGCCTCTAGTAGTGCATGTAGTGATGTAAACAGTGAGTTTGGCAGAAGTGGCACCACGCTGAGATTTGTATTTGTTCCTTTTATCAAAGCACTGATTCAACATACAGTTCAGTGTTCTTGTCAGACAAACCAGGACTAAATGACAAGACTTTCAAATCCAGCCCTTTCACTTGCTTTTCTCTCTTTTTTTTTTTTTTAAACATTTAATGGGTTTAAGTCATGCAGGACCTTTTCCAAAGGGAATATTCTAACAGTTTTATCTAGCCCATCATCCAGGGCTCACCAACATCATGAGAAAGCAGGCACTCTAAAGAGAGAAAATTCTGTGACGAACCAAGATTTGGCACTGAATTCATCTTTACTGCTTTGGCAGTGGCAAAATTTTTAATCTGCACTTACATGTGTGTTTGCAATATGTTACACAATAAAAACTACTGAGTTGCCAGATTAAGATTAGAACTGTGTGTAGAAATAAACTATATACAGCACAGTAACTGATTTTCTAAATTATGCTGGATTAATAACTCCTGTCCAACTCAGCTGCATCTCCTTAGCATGCACTGATGCCATGGTTTTTGCTGCTGCTTGTGAACTCCTTCATTTGCTTTAAAATGTGAAGTCACAGGAACATGTTTTTCTGAACTAAAGATAGAAAAAAATGTAAGAAATACGGCGCAGGAGTTAGTGGGAAAGAAATGAAGACAGTATTTAGGGGGAGTAGATTATTGTCTGGCCTTTCTAAGACTTAAGTATTCAGCAATTTATGTGCTTTAGCAAAACAGCAGTGATGATGCCTTAGGATTTTAGCTTCTATATTTTTCATATATCTGTAATCCTGTAATTCTTTAGTGTATAACTCTAAACTCCCTATACAGTTTTAGCTATTGCTCTCCCATTTTGGTCAGACAAAACAATTCCTCTCTAGGCCTGAAACTCAAGGACACCTTACTGTCTCAGGCCCTGAGAAATGTAAACAAAAGTGAGTTGAGGGGGAGCAAACCTGGGGTTAAGTGACTTCACTACCTGAAGCTGTAATTGGAGAATTAACCCCCGATATGCAAATGAACCAAACTTACAGAAGTATGGAAACCCGTGACCCCATCGTCCATTTCGGGTGTAGCCCCTGGGTGGGCTTCGTCTGCCCTAATGTACCTGAAGACCCTTCCATAAATATAACTGCTTTTATTCTCTTAATTTTGTCTAGCCTCTGTTTTTTGGTAGTCCTAACAAGGCACAGTGAAAGATTTAAGTAAACATTTTTTAATGTTTCTGACCCTTTCAGACAGTTCTACTTTTCTTTCTTTTGAGGAAGAACAAACAGCCTGTTAAAAAGAAGGAAAATGTAGATGCTCTTTAGGCAAAGAACCGTTCAGTTGTACAATAATGTTCACTACAGAAAACAGAAGCTAACAAACAGTAACAGAAATTACATTAGCAGATACATGGAAATGATACAGCTTTCATCTGAATTAAATTGATTTCCCTGTAATGTGAAGCCTCCAGAACTAACTAATAAAGGTATTTCGTTTTAAAAGCCACTTTCCCCCAAGATTAATATTATGCGTCTGAGAGAACATGCAAGGTAATTAGAAGCAAATTATCAAAAATGGATGATATTCAGATGAAGTAATTATGATGCTTTTCCACTGAAAGCATGCTAACTCTGGGTTACAAATAAATAGATAAATATCTAGCATTGCCTTTCAACAGCTTTGCTATAAACATGTAAGACCAGATTAAACAAAAAACACAAACACAAAAATGAAAACAAGAGGAAGAAAACTGCAGTAAAACTATGGTAGATATATTTGAGGAGTAAGGACAAGGAGCTGCTAAACCTCAACAGTCTCACTGATAATGTTCCCTGTATAGCTACTGTTTGTTTAAAAAAGACTAAAATTTATATATTTTAGGATGCCTACCACTTTTGTAAACAAATTTTTACGTTTTATAAAGAATTAGTTTTTCATTTACATGTATCTTTGACAGGATAAGAGGAAATGCCCTCAAGCTACACCCAGGGAAGATTCATGCTGGACATCAGGACAGATGTTTTTTCACTGAAAGGGTGGTTAAGCATTGGAACGAGCTGCCCAAGGAAGTGGCGGAGGAATCAGCAGCCCAGGAAGTGTTCAAGAAATGACTGGATGTGGCACTTGGTGCTATTAAGTTGACATGGTGGTGCACTTAGTTGACACAGTGGTGTTTGGTCAAAGGTTGGACTTAACAATCTTGGAAGTCTTTTCCAACTTAATTGATTCTATGATATAAAGAGATTGCATCCAATTTTAGTAGACTTCCCTAAATGAAAAGAATACATATTATGCAGTCTCTTCATAGCAAATGCACACACATACAAGAAATAACTGAGTTCAAGAATGGGGGGTTGGGGGGGAGCCCAACAAATCTAAGTCAGTTATAGAAGCTCCACACACTAAAGCTTCCAGGATTAATAATGAGCTAGAGGCATAAAAGCACTGTTTCCAGCTGATTTCCATTTATGCCCATCTGTAATTACAGTATTTAGTTGCTATAGTACTTAGCAGCAACTATTTTCTCTAAATGAACACTGTCCTAGACAGACAGCAAAACCTGCAGCAGCTGTGATAACAAATAATGAATGATTTGAAAGTGTATTTAATATGTGAAGTTGCACTGTGCTCTCTGAATGCTTTACTTACTAATTCTATAATAACCTCCAATTCTGCCTACAATATCTCTAGCTTCTTCATTATTTTTATGTTGTGCTTGTGCATTTGCCATCTTTTTCTCTAGCCCTACTGCTTTTTTCTGTCAGTTTTCCACAAAGCAGTAAGGAAAAAAAGAACTAAAACTTAAAAGCAAAAAACAAAATGAATACTTTCTACAACTGAGCTATTTGATGACAATCACAGCATCTATTTTCCTATTACTTTTTTTCCCCTCCTTCTAAGAAATCAAAGATTACACATGAAGTCATACAGATATTCCTAAATTTCTCTGCCTCTGCAGGCTGCACTGGCAAATTTTAAAGTCATTAATAATAATTTTTTCTTTATTTGTACAATACATATCAGGGTGTGCTGATTTTGCTGGGGTAGAGTTAATTTTCTTCACAGTAGCTAGTACAGGGCTGTGTTGTAGATTAGTGCTGGAAACGGTGTCAATGAAAACAGGATGTATTCATTATTCCTGAGCTGGGCTTGCACCAGGAGCTGGGAGGGGACACAGCAGGGACAGCTGACAGGGGAATATGATACACAACCCAAACCTTGCTGTGCTTTGTATCCTAACTACAAAATAATGTCGATTTTTCATGTCTTCCATGACATACTTTTACTATTAGAAGGACTGATTATGACTAGATAATACTTTAGCATTAAAGCCAAGTTCACCACTCAGCTTCAACATGTATATCATTGGTTAAACCAAAACACACACACTTCACTGCTTGACTATCCTCAAAACAACTCTTCACTTTTTGCACTTTCTTTATCCCTTTGTCTTTCTTCCTTATTTCACCAAACTATTGCTGCTTCCCTTCAGCCTAGTTCCAGCTGTCAAATGAAGGTCCAAACAAGCTGCTGAACAGTTTGTATTCAAGACAGCTGCATTAAAAGCTCACTTTAGTTTCAAAAATAGGTTATGTATGCCTGCACTGGAAAGACAGTACTAGCAAAGATGCACAGAGACAAAAGCAGAATATATGTCAGACCTCCACAATCTTTTTTTCTCCTTTTCTTCACCCTGCCCCTCCTCCCAAACAACTCTGCAAGGCATAAGCACCTGGCACTTAGTTAATTTCTTTAAAGAGAAAACTAAGGACAATGCCTAGAAAGTTTGCCTAGATTCTGGCCTTGTGAGCAGGTGTGAGCACAGAATTCTTTCTAATGTATTTACATACCTATTCCATAGCCCTCATAGAGTTGTCTTTCACGTTCTATTGTCTGCTTGATGACAGTTTCCCGTGAACCATGCTGTCTTCCTTGTCTGCCTTTAATACTGTTTTGTAATTCAATCTGCTCCAATTCAGCATTGAATCGACACATGTAACTGAAAGAAATAAAATGCGTTATAGCCAGATGCAGTCATGCAAAAAATTCCAAAACAGAATTACTCTGATAAATTATTTTACTAATTGTATTTATTTCCTAATTTATTTTCTAAATTTGAGATATTTCTTAGACTTGAACAACTACTTTGATCTTCAAAGTGGAAGCTCCATTTGGAACTTCCTTTAAATCACACGTGGCTTCCAGAAGAATTTTTTTTTAATTTGCCTTTTTTTCTTTAACTATGTTTGCATAAAACAAAACTACCTCATTGTTATAATTCACCTGCTCTGGAAGACCCATGTTTAATCTGAGTGAGTTAAATTCCAAACTTTTAATTGCTGGATTTCACCACCTCAGTTGTATCTTCTAAAGCAAAATTCTTCTTTGGCATGTGTTCTACATCTCTTTGCAAACTTCCAACTCAAATCCCAAGAGTAAGCTTTCATTGTCTTTGAAATATCACTAGCATTGATGAGCATGTAGAACATGCTGTTCATGAACAGTGTAGGAAATATGTCAGAGCTTCTAAAGGAAACTGATACAATACACCTGGGTAAGAATACGTGTGTATCCCATGTTATTTAGCTAGCAGGTGAGAAACAGTGACAAGCCACAGGCATTGAAGAAGTGAAGAAATAACAGAACAGTAGTGAAGAAATAACTGAGTTTTTTCTCATCAGATTAAAATCTGGTAGTTCCTGCCCTACAAATTGACCCACCTGACTAGTGTTTAATCTTCTCAGTGACGAAAATCGGAGACTAAAGGAGTAAGTAGTGTGAAAACTGTGCATTCAGGTGTCACAGAATAATGCAACAAGCAAATGCATGTGATTACTACTGTCCAAATCATTTACAGTCCTCCACACACTACAAAACTAGGGATATACTTCAATGATTTAAAAAAAGAAACTGTAACACATGACTTATTTGAATAATTCTAGTATGACTATACACATTTCTCAATATATGTCAGTGGTAACAAAATCAACTACGTGATATTATAAAAAGCAATATATAAAAAGTCCTCCTCTGAGTCATCATCACTTTGCAGATCTTATACTAAGAACATTATTTTTAAAGACAAGTCAAGCTTTTAAATCTTGTTTTTAACACCAGTCTTACTTTTCAATTAGCTCGCCAGCTTCCTTCTTTGTGTACTCGATTTTACTGGGGTCAAGGTGACTCTGAAACCATTGCAGTTTTTCTCCTACAAGAATAAACTTAACATTAATGATTACATCACCACTGTAGCATCAATACAGATTAAAGTTTCTCAATGTTTTTTAAATGCCCCCCCATTTTTCAAGATTTTGAATGGAATCATAGACTCTGATACTGTGGGGACCAGATATGAAGGTAGCTGCAATAGAAACATTCCCACATGATTTCAGATTTATTTTATACCTTCCACAGGAAAAAAAAATACATTAAGCTTTGTTTTACTGGAAATTAATTAAAATATCACTATATCAACTGCTTAGGAAGGAAACTAATAAAGGGGAAAAAACCAACACAATGGCTGAGTAAGAGTTCTGATCATCACAATTTTTAAACAGATCAAATTGAAAAGGTGCAGATAAATCATAGGGAAGAGAAAAATATTCCAGGTTGTGTCTCAAAGTTTTGAATTTACTTGCTAGCATAATGTGTCTTTTAACCTACATATATCATCTTCTTTTACAAGCAATTATAGAAAGCATGGAGGCCAAATACAATAAATATGTGTACAGATGTACAAAACACTAATTTGGTCTATATTACCCTTTTGTTGGGCACAGTGACTAAAGATTAGCTATGCTCAGCCCCAAATTCAATCCTGTATATATTAAGTAGACATCAGGTATTTCAGTATTTCAACCAAGTCTATTTGAAGATTGCAGAATCAGATTATAGAGAAAAAAAAAACTAAGTGGACATCTAAAAAGTTGATAAAACTTAGACTCTCTACTAAGAAGCTGAATACCGTACTCAGTAATAGAAGTTTCTGCTTACCAATAATACTTAAACGTAAAGCTTTGTCAGTCTTCAACCTAGCAGAGAAAAACCAGATATGTTAGCCAGGAATGAGTACCATATAAATAATGACCTCAATTTTATTCTCAAAAAGTGGGTTTTTTCAGTCACAATGAAAGTCAAGGTAAAATTTCAAATGGAAATATTTGACAAATTCCAAACAATGTAAAACTTATCCTGTTTCACCCAAAACATCTACTTTTTGGTAAAACTACTATCTGAAATTTGTCCCGTTTACCTATTAGTCTTAACAGTTTCTTGGAAGAAATAAGGACGCAACATTTTTCTCAGAGCACAACGAAAGGAATTTCACCAAAGAGCTGCATTGTCACAATTTCACTGAGTATTTCTGATATTCTTCTGGCACATTTAATGAGTTTGGAGATTTCACTGCACTGCACTCTTGCAAATCAAGCATGCAATGTGAAAAATACCATTCTATTGCCTAAAAACTTAAAATAATTAAAGTTTGTGCTTAGTGAACAGTAAAAGTTAATGTGTTAAGAAAGCAAAGTTAACAACATTATTAAAAAAGATGAAAAAAAACCCCAACTCTATCTCATAGTACTTTTAACTCCACCTCAATCTCTGGCAAAATACTCAAGGTCTGCTGTACTCTATGGGATGTATGTACACAATTTTATTTGGGATTAATTGTTCTCCTAATTAGGAGTTCTGAAAAGAGGCAAGTTCTCCAACAGGATATCCTGTGCCTTATGCTCTTTTCTCCTCAAGGTGTCAGATTCGATCTGCATCAAAGGATGTTGCAATGTTCTGTTGTTTCCAGAAAGGAAAATAAGACATTGTTGGGGTAAGTATGAAATTTGTCACTGGAAAAAATATCTTAGCTATGCATATTCAGTGTATATAATCAAGGACCTCTGATAGAACTGACTTTTTATTATAAAATAGGCAAATTGGTAACAGGTTAAATAAATCATAAAGGATATAACTGACGAAGAATAAATAATGCTAAAAGTCACCACAGTTCAGAGCTACTGTGCTCCTTTATTAAATTCCTTTTACTCAATAAAATTTAATGAGCATTTTCGAGCTAACTGAAGTAACTCAGAGCACAGCCTGTCACCTATCACAAAATCTGGGATCAAAAGATAAACCCTTACTTTCCAGAGACAAACATATTGTGTCACTTGTCCACAAACCTACATTATTTAAATAAATATCAGCTTTTTCAAGAAGTACTTCATCCTCTGAAGACTGTCTAAAAGCCATGTAAAAGCAAACGCACAGCATGCGGGAGCTGCTAAGAATTCCACTAACATATTCAAGAAATTTTTCCTGCTATGGATACCCCAGCATGTGCAGAAAAAGCCTTCAATAAAAGCTGGGCAGGCTTTTATTCTCAGAGGACTTACAGCAGGGAGCTTTGGATGGTAACTGTCCAAGAAAAGGACACATACTCTGCTTCAGTGGAACTCCACATCAGCAATCCCTGCTGGGAACCCTGCATGGCAACACTGCCAGACATCAAGAAAAGCTGCCTAAACAGAATCATGTCATGCATCTATGTTCTGAAATCCTACAGATTGCCATTTGCACCTGCTAGGGTCACTAAAACATTTATTTATCAATGCAGCAAAGTATAGAACCACCATTTTCTTATGGAAGAAAAACCTTCAGTCTCCTGGTGCACACAGCTACTTTCAGTATGAGAAATAATGAATGATAGGCTTGGATGTTTCCTTATTGTACTTTTCACAAAAACCTCACCTCAGTGACTGCTACAAGACAATAGTGTTAGCAGTGAGGCTAATCAAATCAGGTGAGTCAAAGAAACTTCCTCTCATCTCCTTCCACACAATGAGTAATAGCTTTTGCTCAGGGGAAGGACAAGGATACAATCTTGTGGCAGGCTGTTGTCTCTTGATGATTTTCTCCTTCTCCCACCTCCCAGAAATCCTCTGCTTAGGCACTGATTACTAATAAAAATAAGTAGCTTTCTTGATGTCTACTAGGTACTTAAAAAGTAAATTCTACCTGTTCCTTCAGCAGATCTTTATCTGTGATACTGTATTCAACTGTTCTACTCTAAATACTAACAATGAATAAGTATTTCCCAAATCAGTTTACAAACTCAGTATTTTTCCCTGGTAACATCCACACATACAAATGCCACCTATGGCTCTGAAAACTAAGATAGGCTATTCACTACGAAAGAAAGAAAAATTAATGGTTGATAAGACGTATTTCATTGTTTCAGACTGCTAAATACCTTTCATAATATTCCATACATGTCTGTTTTTGTTAGCTGGGTTAAGCATTTTCCATATGAAAATCCCTCTACACTGATGCCTTGATGGGGCTACCTAAAAAAAGAAGCTAGACAAGAGAATAAAAGCAGGTATATTTATTGAAGGCCCTTCAGGTACACCTTGAGCAGTCAAAACCCTCCGGGGCTACACCCAAAATGGACAACCGAGTCATGGGTTTTCATATTTTCGTAGGTTTGGTCCATTTGCATATCAGGGGTTAATTCTCCAATTACAATTTCACGTAATGAAGTCACTACCCCAAGTTTTTTCACCCCTTAATTCATTTTTGTTTACATATTTTGGGGCCTGAGACAGTAAGGTGTCCTTGAGTTTCAGGCCTAGAAAGGATCTGTTTTCTCTGACCAAAATGGGAGAACAGTAGCTAACAGGCTATATGGAGTTTTAGACTTACATACTAAAGCATTACAGGATATGAAAAATATAAAAGCTAAAATCCTAAGGCACCAACAAGAATTAATTTTTTTCTCTTTTGCTTCATTTATTTCTATAAGCAAAATAAATGATTTTAAAAGCTAACATTTTTTCAGTTCCTCATGAAGAATCTGCAAGAGCATGTCACATAGCATCACTGCTGCCAGAATGCAAGTAGAAGCATAGTGGGCCAAGAGAGATTAGGAGGTTAGACAAGGGAAAACCCAAGGAAAACCAACCAAACAAAGAGCTATACCAGGAGACATTGTAAGGTTATTGCTTACTCCCAAAGGTAACTTCACGCCCCATCACTGTAAAAACTCCTTAGCTCTCATATCTCAGAGCATGTCAGTTTTAGACAGGCTTACTTGTAATGAAAATGCACTGACTCCTGAGAAATTTATAATGCATGCACAATAGAAAGGGTCTATTTTGACTCGGAGGGGAAAATGACAGATAAAAAATTCCAGTGTTAGGTTTGCTTTAGCTACCAAAACCAGATAGGTATTTCTGCAGTTGCAGGCAAAAGATGACTGGTGTTGGTTCATCACTACTACAGAAGTTCCATGAATTTCCCACTATGGTCTGGTTTCCTTAAGTGTAGAAAAGTCAGTGTTCTGCTACTGCCAGTGAGGCAGCTATTGCTGTCTCATGAGAACAGCCATGTAATTATTTAACAGATCAAACAAGCTGCCTAAAGGAATAAGGACTTGCATGTAGATTAAGAGAGAATAAACTGGTAGTAATACACTGGAAGTTGTTGCTGCTCATTAGACCTTGAAGAGAACTGAGAGGAGAGGGATGCAGGCAAGCAAAAGGTGTAATTCAAGTGAACAAGATGACTTAAGATTGTAGCCAATTTTCTAAAAGCAATTGGTCTGTCTCCTCTTATTATGGTTAAGGATTGGTCTTTCATAGTGCAGTCACAGTTTCTGAACAGTAAACTTATAACTGCTGTCATATTTCGTTATGAATGCTTGCAGTGAAGAGTGGACAATGGAGGCTGTAAAAGACTTCTGCAACTTAATGCAGAATTGCTCCCTCCTTTTTCCCAGTGCTGCATTTGAAGTGTTGAAATTCCTTGTGGATAATGTCTTTTATTTTATCTAGTTTGGGCAAAAGATACCGGAATATGCATCTCATAACTTAATGCAATTTTCCTTCCTGTATAACATAAAAAGGAACATTCACAGCAGTTATTTCTTTTTTCTCCATCCTGTAGGAAAGTTAATAAGTAAATAAAAGCCTAAACTGTCTCCAGTCCTGAATCCTGTCTCCAGACAAGTACCAAAGGAAAAAAAAAACAACAAAAACCAACCAAAACAAGCAAAACAAAAAGAAACAAACCACACAAAACCAAAATCATTGACTGATATTTCTATAAAAGACATTCTCATCCTCCAGTAACATGCCATTCAAGGCCTTCCTACATCCAAGGTAATACCTTTGTATTAAATAGTAATCAACAGATCAAATGTACATATGTTCAAAAAGTATTACTTCACAAATTTAGCCAGCCACAATTAGAGCATCTTTTGGCAAGGAAATCCACAGCTTAATAAAAATAATACAGATAAACTTTATGGACTTCCAACATTCACTGACTACTCTAATCCAGTTTATCCATTCTGCAGAAATGCATGAGCCTGTACAGAGAAATGACCCCTTTACTCAGGCCTGCTGAGATCATATTGAGCATTCTGTTTCCAGTTTGGTGTCCTATTCATACTTCAAACAACTTACTTCTACACAATAACAAGCATGGCCAAAAAAATACCAGATTTGTAGATGGGACTAAGGAATAAAATTCTGCAGAGATTACAAGGCAGCTTCTCCTATCTACCACCAAAAGATGTATTAACCTTCCAACCAGAGAAAAAGGCTGTCATTCAATAGAAGTAATTTCGAAAATTGTTTAAAAACATTTAATAGACTTGCAGAAGCAATGCGAATGAACAAAACTGGTATGAGCTATTTCTTTTTCCTGAGAGAGTAGGAGTGGAAAGCTTTCTTCTATCAACAGCATCAGAAATTTGTCTTTTTCAGAGCTATACAAAATGAATCCAAACCTCAGCATTTTATTACAGAAACTGAAAGCTAAGTAATTACAATAAAAAGTTTAACACATATTTAATTTCCAATATTTAAAAAAACATTTACCAAGCTGATCATTTAGATAATAGAGATTCAAAAGAAATTGGAACCCTTAACTAGTCTCTTAAAAACACTACGGAAAGTAAAAAAATACACATTATTCATGTCTTTCCAATTAAATTGTTCTTCAAGCCAAGACAATAGAGAAAATAGAATATAGACAATTGGAGGATGTTTTCAATGCAACTAATTTTTAGATGTATTTTTAGAACACCACAACGAAAGTGATCTACAAAGTGCAGATCTGTGAACAATGTTAGTTAACTGTTTAGGCCCCAGAAGCGTAAGATGTAGAGATCTTATTTATTTGATAAAAAAGATGAAAAATATACGATCATTTTGCTATCAAAATATGCTTTGGATGGTCAAAACTGACACACTATTCTTGGTGGAATAGTTTCCCTATGCAAAATGAAAGGCTACATCTTTTACAATCAGCCTAGATTGAAATAGCAAGGACAGGGCTTCTTCAAACACATCAGTAACCAAAGGAAAACTAAGGGTAATGTGGGCCTGTTACTGAATTGAGGGGGACCCTGGTAACAGGACACAGAGAAGGCAGAAATACTGAACACCTTCTTTGCATGGGCCTCCACTGCCAAGAGCAGCCCTCAGGGAGCTCTGACTCAGCAGACCAGGATTAAGGAATGTTAGAAGGAATACTTTCCCTTGGTCAAGGAGGACTGGGTTAGAGAACACCAAAGTAAACCTGATATCCACAAAGCCATGGGCCCTGAGGGATGCATCCACAAGTACCAAGGAAGCTGGCAGACACCATGGCTAGACGGCTCACAATTATCTTTGAAAGGTTGTGGAGATGAGGAGCGGTGCCTGAGGACTGGAAGTAAACAAATGTCACCCCGGTCTTCCAAGAGGGCAGGAAGGAGAACCCAGGGAACTACTAGCCAGTCAGCCCCACCTAAATCACTGCATAGGCAACAGAGCACCTCATTCTGGAGGCAATCTCTATCGACATGGAGGACAAGGAGGTGATCAGGAGTAGTTGGCATGGAGTTACTAAAGGTAAGGCATGTTTGACCAACCTGATTGCCTTCTATGATGAAACAACTGCCTGGAGGGGTGAGGGGAGAGCAGTGGATATTGTCTACCTCAGCTTCAGCACGGCCTTTCAACTTTTTGCTGTTGCAACAAAAAGTATCACTCCAAAAAGAAACATCAGCACAGGTCTTGGTATCAGTGTAACTCTCACCACAGGAGACCATCACTAAAAGATTTGAGTGTGCCACGTCATAATGAACAATCAGTAAGTATCGCTCCCTCTAAAACTAAGTTTTCTTGTGCACGTTTTTCCGTGTGATGAAATCACAAATGCAAGCACTAAGAATCAAGTAAGATTAAGTCATCTCTTGTGATTAAGAGCCGTGAGTGGCTGCTAGGACACAAGGTGAAAGAGGTAAGGGACAAAGTGGTCAATTTAGCAGTAGGAAAATAATCTCCAATAAAAACTTACAATCAAAACATACAGTCAGAGAGCACAGAAAAAATACGAAGCAACAGGGAAGACTTCTTGCATATTAGGAAACTGCCCAATCCTCAACACATGCTACTTGTGAATTCTTGCAGCAGCTCTGCTGGAGGCTACATGACCCCGCTGTGGTAGCAAAGGCCCCCTTTCTAGTTAAAGCAACAGTGCAACTGCCGTGGATAAGGCTGTACATCAAACCCAACAATAAAACTGCACAGTCTCTGGATCAGGAGCTTCCAATTTAACACCTTCAGACAAATGGGTATTTGGGCTCAGCTCACACTGTCCATCCAGACCCTACAATTTATATGGCATTATACAGTTTATATAGTGCTATATTATACTTAGACTGAAAATGTTTTAGTAACTTCCTAAATAAACATATTTATGCATAACAACAAGAAAGATGAGATAATGTAAAATAAAGGACAGTCTTCACCAGCTGTCTTTTCCCTCTGTGGAAGGGGGAAGTAAAACTTAAAAGCAGAAAAACAAACTTGCCATGGAACAGCAGAAAACCACGAAAGAGGAGTTAACTGTACAGTCTGACTCAGAAGTCTCCTGCAGGAAGGCTTCTGAGTTTTCTTTTCTATTAACTCAGCCTTTCAGCAGAAGCAGTTAGACCCTAAGCAGGATTCTTACCGAACCTGAAGTAAAGCCAAACGAGGTGACTTACCTTCATGTGAAATCACCAGCATCGTGCTATTCAGACTATCAAAGGCAAGAAATCTGACTTGTAAGAACAACACCGGAACTGAAGCAGCAGAACTACAGACTTTGTATAACCTGATTTAATGCATGCAACCTGTCACTTCACATGGCCCAGCGGCAGTACTAAGTTATACAGGCCTTTCTGTTATCTTATGATTATATCAGCATAACAGTCCATGTCCACTACATGCAATCAACTTACTTTTCTTTCTTTTCCTGTTTGTGCACTTCCCTTGCAAGCTGTGCAGCTTTTCTGCTGTACGGATGGATAACTTTTTTCTCTTGCTTCCCTCCTTGAGGTTTTCGTAACTTTGGCTGAAAAGAAATCAAAGATACTATGCACTAATAAGGCTGAGTAAAGTATGAAAAGGAAGACAGAAATACACATGGTAAAGACTTAAAAGGTCATGCCCTGCTATCTCAGAAAGCCCTTAACTTCCAGTAGCACATTATCAATTTCACCCACTTCAATAATAAAATTACTTGAAGTCTGTACATGCTGTAACAAAACCACTAGAGTACAGGAAATGCTGTGAGAAATCTTACATAGTGACTGCTGTCAAACTACCTACTTTGTAGAACTCTGCAGCTAGGAAACTAAGATTACTTCTCTGTACCTTTGCAGTAAATGTCCCCATTCAAGCTTCTATCAGATTGTTGCATCTGGGTTTCTGACAAGGGCCACATGTAACTTGTACAACACAACAAAAGGGATTTTCTTGTTCCTCCCAAGATATCATTGGAATGCCTCACACCAGGGAGCAGACACGCGCTTTCCTTCTCTACCCCTTCATACTGCACAGAGAGGGAATAGTACTCAAGAATTTCAAAAGTTCGGTAATACTACTCTAAGTTATGCTACTTTCTGGTAAAAAAGTGTTTGAACAGAACTGAAAGGCTTTATGAAATAATATGCTATTTAACTGCGTGCAAAACAAACACCTTAAAGGCTTTCCTGCATCACAACAAATGGCCATCAACAAACGGAGGCTTTAGTACATCCAATTCTGTGTGATCGCATCAGGGCTTAGAGCTGCGAAAAAACAGGTGATGTCAAAGACAGAACTAGTGTGAATACCTCGGCAAATCTCAGGCGGCGGCACCTCGCACCTGCTCCCTACACGGACCGCGCCTCCCCCCGCCCGTCCTCCGGAGCCCCCGGCGCTGCCGGCCCCGCTGCCCCCGCCCCGCGGCCGCCCTGCCGGGAAGGCCCAGAAGGACGCGAACCCCTCCGGGAAGAAATGCAGCAGTTTTTAAACGCAAGGTCGGGTCACCGCCGGTATCGGCCCAGAGGGCCGCCAGCCCGCCAGGGGACCCGCCGCAGACTCCCGAGGCCTCTCCAGGGACGCGGTGGGGCCGCTCCCGGGGGAATGAAAGGCCCGGGAGCACCGCGTGAGCAGCCACCGCCGTCCCCAGAAGGCGAGGCTGCGGGAGCCGCACCCCTGTCCCAGTCCCTGTCCCCATTTCCATCCCGACCCCGCCGCACGCACCATGGCGAGCGAGCCTCCTTCCGGCACGGCGGTGCAGCAGCCTCAGCGCTCCGGGCGGGCGGCGCGGGCGGCGCGCCGAGCGTTCCGCGGCTGCCACTCGCCCCGAGCGGGGCTGGCTGCGCCCGCGGCAGCGAGCTCCCGGTGAGACCGTGCGGGTGCGGCCACACGGGAATGAAAGCTGTATAGTACCTTGACAGCAGCTGGAAATGTGTAAAAATTCTTCCCCTCAAAACACTTGAATCAGTTGCGCTTCGACTTTTACTGCAAATATCCCCACCATCCGTGAGCTTGACAGAGAGGCGTTGCTCTGTCTCAAGGGGGAAAAAAGGAAACCAAAAAACGCAGCTAAAAAGCTCGATTCAGGCCAAATCACTTTGGCTACTGAAATTGATGAGGCTGCTACTGCTACCCATGAGCTTGAGATAAAAGAAAAAGTAGAAGTAGTCCAAGAACCTGGTGGTCATTATGAGGAAGAAATTCCACAACTGGTGCCTATGCAAAGAAGGAGCTTTGCTGAGCTGAAGAAAATGGAACAAAGTCAAGAAAAAGGTGACAACCTGTATGAGAAAACCAACCTTTCCCTTGGTAGGAGAAAGAAATAACCTCTACTTCTGGAAAGTCCAAAATCAAAACTTAAAGTTACAGGAGAGTTACAGGAGAGCATAACACTCCGACAGGCAGACATCACCAAAACAGAAAAAAACCCACCCCATCTCTGTCACCAACACTCCTGTGACACCTCAAAGCAGATCATCACCTACACTATGGGCCTGTAGAAAAGCAGTTGTGACTGTACAGCTCCAGGCATCACAGGCTCAAAGGAGACACCAGCTTAAGGCGTTAATACTTTTTGCTCTTCAGACACCGATAACTCTTATAATGTATAAAGAAACCTATTAAAGATCGTCCCTAAACAGCAAGCCCCCAAATCTTTTCCTAAAAACATATATAAGGAAAGTGGGATTATCTAAAGCAACGTCTTCATTCAGCTTGTATTGGAACATCACCTATTTGTGCGCTTGCAATAAAACTATTTCAGAGTTTTACAGAACTGCTACAGGAGGCAGTGACAGTAGCAATTTTGATTTTTAATCTAATAATTTAGGATGTAGCAGTCACAGACAGGAAATTGAGCATGGAATTTTAAATAGTCCATCCAAGTAAATAGATTTAATGCTGTCAAACAGCGCAGGAATCATAGTAGCAAAATGGGGAATAGCTCTGTTTTAATACTGTTTAAATCTGCTTGGGACCAGCAACTCACGTTTAATTGAGGGATGCTGAAGAAAGTCAGGCAATAAGGTAAAGTGGCAGTGAAAACAATTTGACTATGGGGCCCACTCATGCATACAAATGAGAGATAAAAAAAGTAATTTGTGGATTCTTTCTTCATTTGGATGAACAGCTTGGAGGCTTTAGAGCATGCATGCCTGGGAATATCAATAGGTATGCCCCTCCCATCAAAAAATACCACAGAGAAACTGATGTGGTCTCCATCTAGTTTTCATTGCACAGAGAAATGCTAGGTGGGAAGCAGATGTATAACTGGCTTTACTTCTGAGCTGGAGGACATGGTTGGGACAGAAGCTGGAGCTGAAAGGTACCCACAGTAAATTTTTATTTGGAACTGTAAGAAAGAGACATAGACTCTGTAGATACTTACACTTAATGGGCAGCTCCGAGGAGCCTTTCAGCTGGTCTTTTGCTGCTGACTGTAATGAGACCCCTGGGTGATGATGCATTTAATTTGGTGACCTAGTTACAACCCAAAAAGTATTCAGTGTAAATGTGCCTTGCTTTCTAGTCTGGTCTTGTTCTTTAAATAGTTTGTAATCTGGAAATTTTTTTTTTTTTTGCTTTTTAATACTTCACTGTGTTCATCTACGAAAGATCTTTTGTAAAATGTCTTGACAGCTGTGTGGAGTAATTGCTGTGTAAGTTCTCCTAAGTCATGTATTTATCCTGGGGGGGAGGGGCAGGGACAGACACAAGAATCCAAATTTGGTGTGTTAATAACTGGATTTTAATTTGCATTTTTTGCATTAATTTTACTGATGTTATTACAAATGCATAAGTTAAAATAAAAGAATATCTGGCTGTTACAGTCTTTCTTACAGTGTTCAGTGATGCAAAATAAAGTAGGCTTACCAAGTACAGTTTAATTCTTTCGTCCTTGATCTGATTTGCTATTAAATTCCAGTTACGTTCCATGAAATACTATGTTAAATATTAAAAAGCAGTGACTGCAGTATGGGACTTAGGATACAGTAGCCATACAATTCTGAGAAGGAGGCCCCATGATAATGACAATAGCACGTATCAGCTTTTCAGAAATTCTGACATTTACGTGTCATGAATTAGACCAATTGACAATAGATTTTGACTGATTTCTGAATATTCTTAAAAATCTCATTTACAGTGTTATAACTGCATTAATAAGAATAGAATTTAAAATCGTGTTTAACTTAGTTCTAAGAATATACACATTTCCTGAGTTCAAGGGGAACAGCTAAAGGTTAAAGCAATTAACAGCTGCATTTAGACTCGAGAAAAAAAAAGTAATGAGCAAGGAAAACTATATCAGTGAGGGGACAGTGGGCAGTCAGAGTTAGGATCTGCCATAGTCTGAAATGCATCTGTAGTAGGGCTTTAGTGGAAAGACACATGTAGAATTTCTTGAGTATATTCCATGTTATCAATAAGACCAAGCAGTACAGGAGAAATAGAAAACTGCAGTTATGCTTGCAGTTGTTTAGTGGATTTTTTAGGCTAATCTCTCTTAAATTGGTGATTTTTGCATGTGCTATTATCTTAATGAATAAAGGATATATCCCCCTGGATCACTTAGTGTATATTTATTGCGAACTTCCCGAAGCGTTTACTTTGAGAAAATTAGAGTGTTCAAAGCAGGCCGGCCGCCGGCATACTGCAGCTAGGAATAATGGAATAGGACTCCGGTTCTATTTTGTTGGTTTTCGGAAACGGGGCCATGATTAAGAGGGACGGCCGGGGGCATTCGTATTGTGCCGCTAGAGGTGAAATTCTTGGACCGGCGCAAGACGGCCTAGAGCGAAAGCATTTGCCAAGAATGTTTTCATTAATCAAGAACGAAAGTCGGAGGTTCGAAGACGATCAGATACCGTCGTAGTTCCGACCATAAACGATGCCGACTGGCGATCCGGCGGCGTTATTCCCATGACCCGCCGGGCATACTCCTGGAAAAGCTGGTAGCCCATGGCTTGGACTGGAGCACTCTTTGCTGGGTCAGGAACTGGCTGGATGGTTGGGCCCAGAGAGTCCTGGTGAATGGTGCTGCATCCAGCTGGCGGCCAGTCACCAGTGGTGTCCCTCAGGGATCTGTGCTGGGACCAGTTCTGTTCAGTATTCTTATTGATGACATGGATGAGGGTATTGAGTCTTTCATTAGTAAATTTGCAGATGACACTAAGCTGGGAGCTTGTGTCGATCTACTGAAGGAAGGAGGGCTCTGTAGAGAGACTTGGATCGATTGGATGGATGGGCAGCATCCAACAGGATGAAGTTTAATAAGTCTAAGTGCCGAGTTCTGCATTTTGGCCACAAAAATCCCCAACAACCTTACAAGCTAGGGACAGTGTGGCCGGACAGTTTCCTGGCGGAAAGGGACCTGGGGGTGCTGGTCGACAGCTGACTGAACATGAGCCAGCAGTGTGCCCTGGTGGCCAAGAAGGCCAACAGCATCCTGGCCTGCATTAGGAACTGTACGGCCAGCAGGAGCAGGGAGGTCATTCTTCCCCTGTACTCGGCACTGGTGAGGCCACATCTTGAGTACTGTGTCCAGTTCTGGGCCCCTCAGTTTAGGAAGGATGTTGAGATGCTTGAGTGTGTCCAGAGGAGGACAACAAGGTTGATGACGGGCTTGGAACACAAGCCCTATGAGGAATGACTGAGGGAACTGGGGTTGTTTAGCCTGGAGAAAAGGAGACTTAGAGGTGACCTTATCACTCTCTACAACTTCCTGAAAGGAGGTTGTAGACAGGCGGGGGTTGGTCTCCTCCACCAGGCAGAAACTGACAGAACAAGAGGACACTGTCTCAAGCTGCGTCAAGGAAGGTATAGGTTGGATATTAGGAAAAGGTTTTTCACTGAAAGAATAAACTACTGGAATGGTCTACCCAGAGAGGTGGTAGAGTTACCATCTCTGGATGTGTTTAAAAAAAGACTGGACATGGCACTTGGTGCCATAGTCTAGTTGAGGTGTTAGGACATGGGTTGGACTCGATGATCTTGGAGGTCTCTTCCAACCTCGTTATTGTGTGATTCTGTGTGATTAATTATATGTTCCTGGGAATTCCAGTTTCTCTCTGCGTATGCAGAGTTCAAATTTTCTCACAGCAGTGGGGGTATGAATGAAACTGGTATTGTTTAAATATAAATAAATTGGTCAGAATCATAAAGCACTGAAACTGATGCATAACCTGGGTTATTTTAAAATCAACCTTTATGAGAATAAATCAGCTAACAACTGAGCTCATTTTTGTCACAGTTAGGTGACTGACTGAGCTTCAGCAAATCTGTGGATGCATTCATTGGTTTAAAGACAGACCTTAGTATTTACTGGATCCAGAGCTCATAAATAGAATGCCATTTGCTTTTAATTTAGTCAGGCTTATGCTTTGACATTAAATTCCCATCAATTCAATCCTACTGTTTATGTCCACAGTTTGCAGACTCTGAACATGCGTGGCTGAGGTAGTATTTCTACAAATTCAACTTAAATGACTCAAGAGAGTTTTAAATGAAGGCAAGTTTTAAAACCTGTTGTAGCGGGTTCAGTTCGTAAACCGGGTGGAAACACCAATTAAGTGTAGTGGTTTGGTTCAAAATATCCATTACTTACTTATTTTCCTTCTGTGAGAGAAGAATTAGAAGAAAGCAAAGCAGGCACAAAACTTAAAAGAATATAAAGAAGTTTATTAACAGACCTAAAGGAAAGAAAAAAATCAGACCGCACCGTCAGAACACTTCTCCTCCCCCCACCTTTCTCCCTTCTCCCACTGACAATGTAAAAAGACAACCCTTGAGATTTTTTCAGTCAGTTTACCACCTCTATAATAATCTTTTTCAGTTCACTTAGGGAGAGGAGTCTCTCTTGCTCATGCTATGGAGACATCTCCACAAGAAACAGTTCTCTCATGGCTTCAATGTCACAGTGAGACAGCTGCCCGGGTTGGTTCTCTGCTGGCATGTGAGAGTCCCTTCCCTCGACTTACAGCTTTTCCCACAACTGTTTTTGAGGGTCCAATCTTGAGCTAATGGGGTACCATTTTAAGGTTGAGCTGTTCAGAAGCAAAGGTTCTCTTCACCCATCTCTGGGAGCATTTCATCTCTAGAAATAGAGGTCTTCTTCTCCCCTGGGAGTGAGAGTGCTCATCACTTTCATCTCTCTCTGTTCACGCTTCTCATCAAATCACAGCTACTTCAACATTTGCTTATTTCAGCACAGATACTTTTGCTCACAAGTATAGTTTGACCGCTTCACCCGCCCATGCTTTCATGAAATTACAGCAGGTACTCCGATGTTTCATAGTCCATCACCACCATAGATTCACAACAGAATTTCAGCTTCTAGGTTTGAAGCATCTCCTCTTTCTCCTCCCTCAGGTTTCAGCTCTTCCTTCTTCACTGACTTTGGTGTTCTTTATGGTATTTTCTTCACATGCCTTCACCTTTCCTCTTCCTCTGACTCGGGAGAGGATTGATGTCTGCAGGCTTCATCTGTTCTGGAGAATCTTACAGCACTAAAAGGATTAATCTCACCCAGGCCTTGCAGCTGGAATTCGCTTATTGCTGTTGGTCAGATGATCTTTGCCGGGCAGCAGCCTCAGATGAATTTCGGCCGCACTGGAGAGGGGGAGGCCTGGCCGAGCTGCGCCGCAGGCCCGCACGGAGCAGGGCCATGGATGGAGCACGGCCACACGGCTCCGGGGTGGCTGTGTCCCGGCTGGCCCAGCCCGCACTGAGGGGGCTGCGCCGGGTGTCCAGCGAGCAGAAACAGCTGAGATCTTCAGCCAAGCCTTGCCGCGGCCGGCCCTGCCAGGCCACGCCAAGCAGGGCCCAGCCCAGCGCCATGCCCATGGGCCCCCCAGTTACCGGTCTGAAAGCTGGAAGCAAGAAAGCTTTCCCGGGATTTGTCCATTCTCAAATGTGGATCACAGAGGCGTGTCAGGCTTCTTAAGTGGCTTTAAAAAGTTGCCAATATTCAAACTAGCCAGTTGATTGGTTCTGTCTGGTCATAGAGGAAGCTGTAAGCACCTCTTTGCAAGAGAATCACTTCCATGGCTGATGGAGCTTCTTTACTGAAAACCCAAATATGCTAAACCATGACACCTGTGTTCCAGATTTTCTAGCATTTGTCTGAAATTTTCTTTAGATTTCTTATATTCAGTAAATTTGGTTTTACTTATGCCATTGATACTGATGCATTTTGCACTGATACCTTAATTTTTCTGCTGACAAACTAAGAAAAGGTATGAGAGAAGTACCTATTTATATAACTCACTCTTTCCTACATGGTTTACAATCATTTCTAATCTATATTGCATAAGAAACTACTAAAACCACCTAATATACTCCTTTGATTATGTTACAGGCTACCTATTTCTGCACTTCCTAATTTTTCTAAATGCTTCTACTGTTGTATTTCTTTTAATGTCTCCATTTTAATTACACTCAGGCTCTTCCTAATGGATTCCTGCTGCTAGTCAGAACAGCAGAAGACCACTTACTCCTTTTGACAGAGCCTCCTTTTATCAATCTCTCCGACCTTTTAAAATGAGAGCTCTGGCCGCTTCATTTGTTTAGATTTGAAGAGGCTCTCTGGTGTGCTGTGCACTTGGAATATGCTTCACCTTTTGCAAGTCCATGGTAACACAGTAGCTATGTAGCATACTCTGCAAGTTTCCAGTTTCAAGATATCAACTGTAAAAGTATCCACGTTTAAAACTTTCTGGAGAAAAGAACCTGAAATGGGGCTTCAGAGCAGCAGTATAACATGTTGTCACTGTACCGAATGGCAGTGTCAGCAAAAAAAAAGAAAATCTTTCGTACTAGATCCTTTAGATGCTCTGTTTAGCAGACGCCTTTCTGGACCAAATTATTCCAGTCAGGGTGCATGTGATTGTGTAAATATGCAAAGATTTTCAACAGATTCTCTGGAACCCACAGTTTCCTTGGGGCTCGTGGTGTGCCCAGTGGCTTAATGCTCTGATAAAATGATCAAAAGTTCTGTGTGGGGGCAGATATATCTGGGCAATATGCCTGAAGCTTAGAGAATAAACACTTCTGCCTCTGCTTAGACTTCTGTGTAGCCTGTCTGGGCATCCATTTGAAGAATTCCTCCTTATAACCATTCATTCTCATTTGTGAAGTTACAACCAAAATTCACGATTTTATTCTCGTGAGACTTTGTTGTGACTTTTTTCTTTGATAGTGAATTGAATCTACTCTCCAATAAATGTATCAGGCCCATCCTTGATATATCAGGATATTTTCACTATACATACACTGAGAATAGAAAAACAAGGATAAAATTCTCTGACAATACAGAAGATGGTTACTGAGTTAGCCTAAAAAAAATAGTATTTCTGTGTGAAGCAGAAAAACGTGAAAAGATTGAAATCTCAATGCTTTCATTAAAATTTGAGTGACAGTATATAATTACTTAATCTGTCTGTCTGGTTTGAGTGGTTTCTTTTCTTCTTGTCCTTTTCAATCTTCAGGCCCTGTAGCTGCAGCAGTTGAGGCTATTACATGAACATATTGTATAATATTTTAGATGAGCTGACTCCAGAAATTTAATCTTTTCTGGGATTCCATCAGGTCTCAGGAGGTTTTCTTCAGATCTTCTAGCAGGCATATTGTGTTGTCAGGTGCCTGTGAGGCTACAAATAATTTCTGATTTTGTTGTTCTTACTGATTTTAATTCTTTTTTATTTCAAACTTGGAATAGACTTTCTCATTACTGCTGTCAAAACATGTCACAGTGTTATGCAAAATTTAAATGTTCATGTATACAACTGTCTGATGTTTTCAGTTTAAGTCATGTAATCCCCATAAATTCTGTAGCAGTATAGCATGTTTCACCTCTCCTACAATTTTTTTTTTTTCAGTAGATATTCCGCATACTCCTGAGTTTCAAACTGTGTCTGCAAGAGTGATCTAGGCATAGGCTGGATAAACATGTTCAGGCTCACTGCGATATACCTGTATCGTAAACTATATCTTTTTAAATTTGGGTTGACTTATTTGGCTGATTGCCTAGCTTTCCTCCTTAAATAAATATAACTTCTCCTTGTAAACCTTCCACAATCCTAATAATTCTAGTTATCTCTTTAGTCCCTTTAATGTTTTCTATTTTTCTCCTGTGATTTCATTAGTGTTTAAAGGAATTAACCTTTCAGAAAAAGAGGAAAATAATGATGAGCTGGATTGTTTTCAGCTTTTGGTGTATGTAATTGGTAGACATTGGATCATTTCATCCTCTGCAAAGTGTAAAAAATCTCTAAAATCACTTAGACTGTGAAGTACCACAACCCATATCCAACAGTGTGCTTATTCCTTAAAAAAATCTTACCCTAGTTAATAGTAATGTTTGTTTTGACAGAGGAGACTCATTCAAGAAAGTGGGGGACTAGTAGCTCCTTATTAATAATATTTAGAAAAGTTTATTGTATTATTATTGATTATATTGTAAGAAACACCGGGAGCACAGACTTAACAATTAGTGTGATCTAAATCATTACTGAACGCTGTTAGTATAAAAGCCATCACCATGTACCACAGTGACTGCTGTGTAATGAAATTCTGTTGTGTGAAACTAAAATTGTCTCAAGGCAAAGATCTTCAGTGACCTCTGTGTAGTTTAATGGCACTGAATCATGGTCATGAAACCCTGTAAAACTCCGCCTCCATGTTCAGAGCTGTTCCTGTCTAGTTCTGAATTGATATAACTGCACCCATCCACCAAAGGCAATTTTTCCACTAGCTGTGACCTGACACAGCAAATGTGATGACATCCTCTGCAAGGTGGGTACCATACTCTTTGAGTGCTAAGAATTACTTCAGAAAAAAAAACCTCAGTGAACTTAAAATTGTTGTGTAGCTTCAGGTATTTAAAGCAGGATAAAAAGAAATTATATTTGAGTGTAAACACTCACAGTGTTACAAGACAGCTGTACTAAGTGATATGCCTAAGAGGCTATGGCTCTGATCTTTGGTGTTGTTATTAGACATTTGTTCCTTTCCCTGTGAAATTATGAATCTCAAACCAAAACAAAAATTTTCTGCAATAAGAAGTAGGAAAGAATGTTTCTTTACAAAATAAAGGAAGTTATTTATAAAAATAATTTTGAAATAATTTTAGCTCATTTCTATAGAAGCTCTTTATATTAAATAACATTACATTCTACAAATCAGACTCTGATGCTGTCTCTCAAATTAGGCCTCTGAGTTCTCTTGCTCACTGCTGCAGAGACTTGGAAGCTATTTTGGAGGGACTCTGGAAAAACCATGTTCCCTGCCCCAGAGTCCTTGTTGTAGTGTTCATGAGCAATCCTGCCTCCAGCATATATTTCCTGTCATGCTAAGTAAAAGGTTACTTACTTGGTGGTTTGTTGGTTGGGCTTTTTTTCTGTCTAGATGGCCTTCCAGGTTGCAAGCTCAGGAGTATTCACATCTGTATTGAATTCCACATTATACCAATTGTAATCTGCATGGCCAGGCCAGGAACCCCGAAGTTCTTGGTTTGATGCTGGTGGGAGAAAGACAAAACACTGCAATAGAAAGTCCATTCCAAAAAGCTCTCCAGCCAGACTTTCAGCTTTTATAAGCTGTCAGTTCTGTGTGTGGAATGTGATTTAACATCACCTTTCCTTAGGGACAACATTCATTCAAGCCAGTGTTTCAAGTTACAGCCCCTGAGGATTCAGGTCTTTATTATTTACCTTGTAATATGACATGCATGGGAAACATAATTCTGTTGCTTGGGCTAAAGCAAAGTGAAAAGCCCCATTATTTTTAAAATTAAGTACCACTACATAAAACTACAGGAATAACCAAATAATTTCCGCATTTCCAGTAATACAAAATGTCTTGAGATCTAAACAAACTAAAAGGCAGCTACTGGTGACATTATTTCCTCAGGGAATATAATTATGATTTCAAGATGCTAGTTTCTCTACCCTGCTTTTAGCTTTTGAATGACAAGAGAGGGAAAAAATAATTAAAACTGGGGATAAGAAACAACTAAAACAACATTAACTGAAGTGACATTAACTGAAACAGTACAATAGGCACTTATATGTCTAGAATACAAAACCATTTCTGTATGTCACTGTCACTGGCAGAGCACAGGAAACTGAAAAGTCTTTGGCTTAAAGTGAGCACTACGTAGCAACAACTAAAACATCAATGTGTCCTCAATATTGTTGTCAAGCAAAATACAAAATACAGACTATACCAGCTACTAGGAAGAAAATTAACTCTATCCTAGACAAATCCAGCGTGGTACCCACTCCTTATTCCATACCATTTACATCATGCCCATGTCCCACACTTCCCAATACATCCCAGTTAACCACCATCATCTTTCTGGTCATTTGAGAGATACATCTACCTATCTATCTATCTATCTATCTATATATATATGTATATGTGCACACAGATATCATGGCCTTAGTCTATGGACTATCGCTGTAAAAGTCCACTGACTTCATTTTGGCCCATGACTTTGAGTTCCATCTTCCATAACTGTATTTCAGGGCAGAAAAGATGGTGCATGGTGTTGGATTGTTGCATGTTGAAGCAGTTCTGGTTCCATCCCTGCTGTGCTTGTCCAGTTTCACCAAAATTCATTCCTCTTCTGGGTCACTGTGATGTGATTTTATGAAATTGAATGATGTCTTTTGGAGCTGTGCAAAAATTTTACTGACAATTGCTGCATTATGTCATGGTGTGATATAAGTGGAAGTTACAAGCTATTATTATGTAGTGCTGAATCTGGAGCCAGCTTTGGCACAACTCTTACTCCTTCCCATACAAAGATCCTGCCCCTGTCCACGTTTAAAACCCATTCATGCATAGGTGTTTCTCAGTGTTTGGATCACAGAGGGTTGGTTTATATGGCTAACAGAATGCTGTCCAGTAACAACATATATGGAAATAGGAGGCTATGGGGAACTGAAAGGGTCAAGTTCATCCCATTCAGAAATCTTAATGTCCCATACGGTGATAACCTGTAATCTGTCTTAAATATGACCATGTGTCTTCATGAGGTTGAAATGTAACCCATAGGAAGGGCTCCATAGGCACCATCCTTTGTTGTCTGTAAGTCTCCTTACACCAAGAAACTATGGGAAACTCTACTGTATCTGGAGGTGCCCAGCAGATAATCAATACAAAGCGGTTTACCCAAGGTTTTGAGGGCCTGCTGCTATCAGGTACAAACAATCCACAGAAAGGCCCTATGGTAAATTTGCCAGGAGATTTGCAAAGAGTCTAGTAATTCCCTGCAAGTGATGTTTGAGCCTTGCAATTAAATTCATGCCTATAAACTTGCAGCTGAAATTTATTATTTGTTTGCAGCAAACACTTATTTGAAACCACGTTGTCTATTTGATTCCTGGTGTGTCAAGAAAACAGAAAACCACGTATCTTCAAATTATATTTGCTTTTTATTTTTCGCATATAGGGAAGAAATATAACCTTGACTCCAATAAATCTAGCTGGACTGTTAGGCATCACAATTAACTAAGTTCAAGCTGTAGCACAAGTCTGGCTTGAAACTTTGTCAGTTTTGAAATTCGTCTCAAGGCTGTGGACCACATACCCATCTTGGAGTGTCCACCATTCAATGACTGAGTTGTATAGTCACTTAGCTGTACTGCTGCCCCCCAGAAATCCTGAAATACTTCATGATGCTGAGCATCATAATTTTCTTTGCTTTACTAACAAATGAGCAGATGCAGTAGTCTTCAATTAATTATTCACACCATCAGTTTATACCATATTCAGAGTAAAATTCAGAGCTCCTGAGAAAGAGAAGCATTTATTGTGAAATCTGCCTTGTGTGTCCGAATGTCTCCCAAACACAAGTTTGTTGTGAAACATATTAATTGATTAATTGTATAACTCTTGGTGACTTTTCCATGAAAACAACCAGATCTGGTAGTTTGAGTCAGTGTTCCATGTCTACTTAGGTACACGAAGTGCACAATCTACTCAGGTCACACTAATTATTAAATATTGTTGTTAAATAATGAATTTAACATTTCAATGAATTTGCAGGTAAGTGTAGAAATGCATAGATTAATTTGAATTTCACTTTTTTTTTTTCCCCCCTGATTAGTAAAGCCAGTTGCTTTGGCTGACCCTTCCCTCCTTTGGTTTACAGAGAGCTATTATTCCTAATGAGCTTCTGGAAATAATTTCATTTGTATAGGCAGAGAAGGAAACCAGATCAATTAGTCAGACTGTATGTTTGGTACCACAAAAAATGAGAAGAAAAAGCAATTAATCTGATTTTCTTTCAAATTTTCATTTTTTTAAATTTCCCAGAGATAATTGGAAGGGTTTCAAAATGACATGGGCCATACTGTAGTCTCAATTAGTTTATAGTGAAACAATGCCAGAGCAAGAAGATACAGTTTTATTGCATGGTATCATGTGGAATCTAGGAGCTAAATTAACTTGCTATTCTTGTTTCTACTGATTTTAAAAAAAATTTACAACACAATGGAATTTGAGTGACTTCAAAAGGAGTGTTCCTTTGCTTTCTGATGCTTCAGTGTTATATCCTGTTGCATGCATTTCACTTCTCTGTGCCTGAGTAGATCATCAAACAGATCTAGAAGCTCTGCTTAGGCACATGGAAGACACAAGGGAGGTGATTCAAGACAGCCAGCATGGCTTCACCAAGGGACTAGTTCTCTTTGTCAGGCTTGAGCCTATTTTCATCTTCAGCTACTCCTAACTTAGTGCCTGCTAAATAGAAATAATCAATACAAAGGACTCATGATGAAGTGCATGGATATTACTCTTTGTTGTACACATGTAAGCAGAATGTCTTGTGGACTTGGTGACTTCGCTGCAGCTCCTGGCTTTTGAAGAGTCACAGCAGCCCGTGGGGAGTGTGCAGAGAGGCTTCACTCTGCATTTAGCTCCTGTGGTCATAGTGATCGTTAGATTTTGCATTTATATTACAGATAAAGGTATTTATACATACATTTCTCTAGAAGATGGTTGGGAGTAGCATTTTCTCAGGTCATGAGAACCAGGTTTCTTAGAAAGCAGGGAGGTGACTTTTCTCCAGGCCAGCTGTTAGAAGGAGATAAACAAAAGTTCTTTTTTATGACAGAGGAATACCCTTTAAAAACCCAGGCTAACTAACTTGAAAGAGAATTTTTTCCCTATTTGGCAGGGGAATTTGGTCCAATTTTGTTGCATCTGTTAAATAAAATCCTGTTGAAACAACTTATCAGCATAATTTCTGCCGATAATAATGAGCATAAAAATATTTCAGGTGTTTACCTCTAAAGAGAGAGAAAACATAAAATTATCCTCTTAGAAAAAGATTTTCATAATGTTTCACACAATGTTATGCAAGTTCAATAATTGCCTAGTAATTTTTTGATTTTGCATATTTTGCCCTCTTTCAAAAATTTATAGTGCAAAAATAAGGATATTTGGAAAGGTGTTGGTTTTACCATCTTTGATAGATCACAAAGTTTTCTTTTTCAGACTTTCCAAAGAAACTCTGTTCCTCAGTGTGACAGTTTCTATCAAGAAGAGTTGTTTTAGTTTGTAAAAGTCTGATGTAATGAAAAGCAGTTTTCTACTTTGTGGGCATTTGCTGCTTTCACTATGAAATTGTTCTTTCAGTTCATCTGACACTTCAAATAACCCATTTATCCAGAGCTATTGCCATCCACTATTGCAACAGAAAAAATTTAAGAATGGTTACCTAAGGACATGGCAAAAGTAGGCACTTTTAAAGAAAAGCTTTAATAGATGATATGAGCCACATTTTAGGGTTGCAATTCTTGTGAACTGAAAACAAGCAGATTTTAAACAGCTATAGAGTATGGCAAAAACCTTTTCAGAGGTGGTAGAGGGGAAATCTGCAAGTCCAAAATAAAGTGGGTTTTTAAAATGAGTACTGGCATAACTAGGAACATGAGAGGGAGGTAGCATTGCCATATGTAACCTGAATGCTCACAGAGGTGTAAGAAGGAGAGAACAAGCTGGGCAGCTGGGCCAAGGTTGGTGTTGCAGCATACTGGTGAGTGCCAGGAGGCAGGAGAGATTTATGGCTTCCTTGAATCACTAAGGAGTACCTGTCACAATAAATTTTAAATGAAAAGGCATTTCCATGCCCACTATGACTTGCCTCAGCTTGCTTCTTGATGCTCTGTTGAGCAGTTCAGTTACACAGATGCATTGCTAACCAGGCAGATACATCTCACTGACAGGAGTGGGAAGACAAGATGAAGCTCTCTGGTATTACTTGATGCTTCTCACTGGGGTACTATAGTTGGAAGAACCAGTATGAAATGCCTGTCCACTAAGAAGTGAAGGTCTTGCTATAAAGAAAAACATCATCTACTGCAAGAGGCTCAGTCTTTGGAAAACTGTTTTCTTTTTTGTTTGTGCTGTTTTTCTTCTGTAATGAAGCAATTTTGTGGGAACATTGAGCTGTCTTGTCTCATACACGCTTGCTGTTGTGCAAAATGTCAAAAATATGTTTTAGCAGGATCTTTGATAACGATTTTTTTTTCTTCTCCACTTCCATGTAACTTTAGGTTTTTTAAAAATTTTAGTGGTAGTAACAGACCTAACACTTCTTCAAAAATATCCAAGGGATCTAATGATGTTCTCCATATTTGAAAGTCTGGGTTACAGTGCCTAATGCTTCCTAAAATAGAATTACTGGGCATTAAACTTCAAATGTTTTATATTAGAAGGGCAATACCTCAATCGAATTCAGAAATAGATTGATGATGGAAATGAGAATTTTTTATACATTCCTTTAGCCAGTTCTTGCACTGGCATCCAGTTATACTGGTTTCTACAAGAAAAAGATGCTGTTAGTGATGTACTTTTGTGCCTTATTTTACTCTAGAAGAAGAATTATTTTAGTGAGTTAAATTTTAAATCCCTGGGCAGACCTTGTTAGGCAGGTACCATGAGCAGCATAGCTGTTTTATTATGACAGTATCTGCCTAATTGGTATCTTAAGTTAATTGGTTCGGAGAAACTGAACTGGTAAAGGCACACAGAAATAACTCATTATCATCATTTTTCTTTTGATCGTTTGCCATTAGCTTTGTATAAACATTGTATCAGAAAGTATTAGATATGGTGGGGTTTTTTTTAATATGTGTTGTCTTAAAACTTCAACTTTTTCAGGTGAAATTTAGTAATAATTTATAAGTGGAACAGACCAGGGATTGGTGTAGCTTAGAACCTCCAAGTGTCAGTCAGAGAATATTTTATTCATGTATTGTTTTTTTTACAACTAATTTACAACTGAGCCTGTGATCTTATGATTAAGGACTTCTATCACTTAGCAGGTGTAAAAATATGTTTGTGTAAAAATGCTGTTGTGTTGTCATTAAGTGATGCAGTTCACAAAGATTTTGACCTTTGCAATACTTTTGATAATAAATTTACAGATTAATTATGCATTGTATTAATAGTGTCCCTTTACAGTCTGCAGTTTCTGTTTGTGTGAGAGCCCATTTCTGTAGGTATCATTCAAAGGGATAACTAGGAGTTTCTACTAACTTTTCATTAAAACTGTCTTTTTATGAAGCTTACCAACTTAACTTTTTTCTGCTAGTAATGTATTTATCAGCTAGAGATCATCTTCTCTTCTGCTCTATATAAATACAGATGATCAGCATGATACATGTGACTGCAGATGAAAGCATACCATTAATTTAAAGGACTGCATGGCACATTATTTGCCACATTTTAATAGATTAAAAATAGTAATCTCATATAATCCCTTCTGAAATAACACACCTCATTAGTTTACTGAATGAGACACACAACTTTGAGTTTATTGAATTAGAGAAGGCACTAAGTAACTTGTTTTTCTTTTTTTTTTTTTTTTTTACCTGCTACCTAGGTGAGCTGGTGCTTCCACTGATTTACCCCAAAATAATTTTACTTGATAAAATGAACTGGGTTGAAACTAGATTTCTTGGCTGAACTTAGAAATGGTATATAAGGTATCTGAGCAGTCATATCTTGTGTCTTTTTCTCCTGTTATTCTGTATCGCCCTGTGGGCCTTGCTCTTGTGGTCTGGCATGGGGACATGACAAGAAGGTGAGTTCAGACCTGGGAAGTACTCTCAGGTATTTCTCCTTAGATGTAGTACAGCAACAGAGAGAAACAGGGACAAAACGTCTACAGCTGTACTTCATTTCTTGAGGGCCTCACAAAAGTGGAAAAAAATGGAAATTAACATGTGCACCCTGCTTTACCTGCCTGTGAAGCATGTGAGTCGAGACTGTAAGCATAGCTCCAGAAAGCAAGAGGCAGCCAGCAGAACCCTCCTCTTTCCTCACAACGCCTGAATGGAGGTCAACAAGAAACATGTTCTCTCTTTGAGGTTTTTCTATGGTTTCTCCTGTCCCTGATTACACTGTTGTCTGCAGAGCATTTATCCCTTCTGAAAACTTGCCCCAACTTACGCATGTTAATTTAGGGTCCTTAGGGCTCCTTTGATAATTTGGGAATTATTCAGTATTATCAGCAATCTGTCTTTTTTGATACAGCAAGGCTGGTCAATGGCTGAGAGAAAGTTCTTGAGTTCTCTGAGTGATACAAGTCGTCACACTGATCTTTTTAGCTTTGCAGGATACATGTCCCAGTTTCCACCTCAGAATACAAATGCTCTGAGGTGATTTGCTTTGTACAGCATTTCACTGCAATTATTCAGATCCAGACTAGCACTGAGCCCTCTACCTGCTGGTGTCATTTGAGCTTACCCTTAATAACACGATTTCAAAGACAAAATATATTTATTTATTTAAGAAAAAGACTAGGGTAGGAAAAAAAAAAAAGGCAGTGAAGAATGAAACGAAAAACGTCATCTTGAAGTCTGTTTCATATAAAAGTGTTTTCCCAGTTGTCACTTTGAATCTTTACAGCACATTTCAGCTGTAGCAGCCTAGGGATCAAAGTGGCCAGCACTACTCTGCCTCCAAACATTACTTCTCCCAGTTGATGCCTATGTCTTGTGGCTATACTGGATTCTAGCTTATAGCTGAAGCTAGAAATAGCAGGGTTCATGTGCTTTGCTGCTTTAAAAGAAACAGAGGAGATGAGATCTTGTATTAGATCATCTGAAATGGGAATCTAAGATACATATTTATATAAATGCATTTCCTTTTTAATAACGAGGCCTTACTGTATTTCAGCTTCTTTGAGCTCTACAAGAGATAGCAGTGATAGTTCAAGCTGAGCTGGGAGTGCTTGTCTCTGAAGTCATGGAAGGTTCTTCAACATAATAACTCACTGCTCGTGTCCTCCTTCTTGCTGAGGAGAACAACTGTGTGCTAGCTAAAAATTAGAACTTCTCTTTTCAAGCAGAAAAATTTACATTGTGAAACACTTGTTTTTATAACTGATTGAAAATTGCCTATCATAAAAGTTATCCAGTGTGTAATAGTTTCATTTGTATATAGCTTTTCTGGTTCGCTACACTGACTACGCACCACACCTTAACCAACCATGTGTCAACATTAAGAGCAAAGTACATATATTAAACTCCTTGTTTTCTGAACATTTCTTCCACTAGCAGTTGCTACACAGCCAACCTCTGCCATCTCCATGCAAACTCTTCAGATAAGGCAACACATTTTATGCTAGTGCACAGAAAAACAGGCCCATAAACTTCTCTGGGTTGCTTTCAGCCTGGATAAAGCTCAGCTTTCAGCTGAGATGACTGATGCAAATTATCAGTGAGTTCATTTTAGGCTGCCTGGGCCATCGTTGCTCCCCAGAAAAACACTTGTGAAACTGCTGTGTGGAGTCTTCTGCTCCCTGAGACGTGGGGGTGTGATCACTGCTCTAATGCTTCGCTCCCACAGCAATGGAAGGCTCTTGGTTGCTTCTGTGTATTCTGAAGCTCTCAAACTAGGAACTTTGCTTTAAGCATGTAAGCATTCTTATTTTGTTGACATTACTTAAACTGCCAGTGCCTCTGAACTGAGGTGCTTTCTAGATAGTAAGCTGGACTCAAGCATGTCTGGTAGTTCATTGACTTAGTCTGATTTGACCTTAAGATTTTTTGAACTTAAAATTCTTTTCAGACCTCAAAAGTGATGGAATAGAGAGACACAGTGTCCTTAAAATTAATACAGTAAATCAAACTAAGTAGATAAGGAGGAGAACATATGCAAGTGAAAGAGACAGTGTTTCAACCTAAATTAAGTGCTTGCTACAGAGAAAGGGGAGGGCACAGCAGGAGAATAAGCCAAAATCATGTTACATGTATAGGTATTAAGGAAAGTGAAAAATTTAATAACAGCAACTATAGACAGGGAAAAGTGCATGACAGGATATTGTGTATAATATATGCTCGTCCCCTTTCTGAATAATATGGGCAGGCTACCTCATAAGTGTGATAAGAGAAGGGGAATGCCTAGAAAATGATTCAGTTTTGGTAGCATGAAAGAATAACTTGTGAACCCAGCACAGGCCATCTCTGATTGGTTACACAGGAGAAAAAAAAGCTGCTCCTGCCTAGAGCCTTCCTCTCCACTGCCCATCTCAGAGGATCCCAGGGCTCCTTTTAGATGCCATGGGGTTTTCAGACTGCTCGCTCATTCATTCCTCATCTGGGGAGTGACTCCGTGTGTACAACCTTCTCAATACCTATCACTAATGAACAAGTCTTTAAAGTAGCTTTATTTAAAGCATTCCAGATGGATGTCAATCTTAACCATGCAAAATATGTACTGGTGTGAAAGTATATTGAAGCTAGTATTTCTTTGCAGATAGCAGGTTTTTGAGAAGTATTTTCCTTGACTTTCTGCTTCACTTTGTAAGGTGGTATTTGGAAAATAAAGCCTTTGTTTTGTGACTTTTTACACTTAAGTATTAATAAATTTAAAAACCATGAGAGTACATTCTAAGCACTATCTTCTTTTACAGCTGGAATATCTGTCTCAGAATCTCTGGTTGGCAAGCAACAGCTGGAGGGAGATAAATTTTGTTCACCAGGAGAGGGCTCTCACAGTCTTCTGTTATTACTGAACATGGAAGCAGAAAGACCAAAAGGTGAAGCTACAGAAAAATTCATGCAAGACCTGCTCAAATCATGTTATGTGCACCAGTGTGTTATAGATACCATAAATGTTAATCTTAAATAAATAAGACCAGTTATACTTAAATGCTTTTTTTAAAAAAGTGAAAAATAAGGATGCTGTTGCAACTCGGCTCTATTTCTTTCTTAATAACGCTGTTGTTAAACAGCACTAAAATATTGTAGAAATCAACTTTCTGAACAGCACCACCAACATGCAGATTAACTCTCCTATTGGCTTTGCCAAGGAGATCCCAGAGACGTAGCAAGACTGTTCATTTTGGGGTGCTTAGTATGGTTTAAACACTGTTATGAAAATAGAAGTAAATGTTTCAGAGAGGAAACAGGGGTTTTTTCGATATTGTTTATTATTTTTTTGCTATCCTTCAAATAACCTTATGTATCATGAAGAATTAATTTATAAAGTGATACAAACATAGCATCAGCCTGCCTGTATCTCCTCTTACTATACCTCTTATTTGTTAAAAATGAATGTGTAAAATCTTTATGTGAATGCTATTGCATAAATAGGGTAACAGATGCTGTCTTCATTTCTGCTGTAAACAATCAAAAGCAAGGTTATTTGGGTTTCTAACAATAGTTGAATGAACTCTGCTTTTTAGTTCTTGTTTACCATTGTAAATTACAGGTTTAGTTCTGCTTACAGTCTACTCTAAGCATTATCTCATGAAATTCATGCATGGAAAGTAGAAACCAGCTTGCTAGAATGCTTGCAGTATGTACTAGAACCAAAGAAAATAAACCATTATCAATTTATTTTGTGTTCTTTACATAAAAGCCTTTTCCAGCCTGTTTTCTTTTTGTGTCTTGTTGTTGGTCATAAAATTCTTAGTATAGCCTTGTCTTTTATAGATGTTTCTACTTACGGGGACAGGCTGGAAGTTGTATTCCAGCAAAAACAACCACAAAAGTGTGGAAAAGAAACCTTTATCTTTCAGGTATTTGAACAAGTGCCAGTATGTTGCAGTATTTCCATAGCCTTTTAGGGATATCTTGATCTAGTCAACCTCTCATTTTGACAGACCTAAAAATTTTTTTCTAATGCTATTCTTTGTAATCATTTTCATGGTAGTAATTCAACAGAATCTTGAATCAGGATCAGACCTGTTGTGCATGGGGCTATGTTTTGGATTTGTACTGAACAGAGTTGATAACATAGAGATGTTCTTGTCGCTGAGCAGGGCTTACACAGAGCCAAGGCCTTTTCTGCTTTTCATTTTGCCATGCTGCAGAGGCAGGTGGGTGTGCATGGGAGGTTGGGAGGAGACACAGTCAGGCCAGGTGACCCAAACTGACCACAGGGATATTCCAGACCAAATGGCATCATGCCCAAGACATAAAGTGGGAGAAGAAGGAGGAAGGGGAGGATATTTGGAGTGATGTTGTTTTTCTTCCCAATTAACCATTATGCATGATGGGGCCCTGCTCTCCTGGAGATGGCTCCACACCTGCCTGCCCATGGGAAGCAATGAATTAATTCCTTGATTTGCTTTGCTTGTGTGTACAGCTTTTGCTTTCCCTATTAAAAGGTCTTCATCTCTACCCATGAGTTTTCTACCTTTTACCCTTCTGGTTCTCTCCCCAGATCCACTGGTGTGGGAGTGCGCAGCAGCTGTGTGGTACTTGGCTGCTGGCTGGGGTTAAACCTCTACATGGAATAAAAATGGGGTGAATAGCTTAAAAGCAAAGTGTAGTTTGGTGTTGGAGCTGTATTACAAGGTGAAGTTGCTTGGGTTAGAGCACATATCAGACTATAAGACTCCAAGGACTTAAAATAAATTTATCTTAAAATAATCAAAACTGCATATCCAAATATCTACTTTTTTTCCCCCCCCATACAATTAGTAAGGCTCTAGGATCCTGGATGTATTGAATTAATTATCTAGTCCTGCACAGACAGATTTCTTCATTCCACTTCATCTCTGTGAAGTGATTCCTTGTTCTCTCTCTAGCAGTCTCACACAGGTGTCTTCCACAACTTTCTGGAAGGTCTCCAATTTTAGACTATTTCAGATCAAGAGGAAAAACAAGTACCACAGAGTTTTCAGTCTCATTCACTGCTTTTTTCATCCATCTTTTCTGTGAAAAGAACAATACTGGAGGGCCCCTGCTGACTGCAGGTGTGCTGATGTGCGAGGGGGAGATTGTGTTATGTGCCCCTGAGAGCTCCTGGGTACTGACTAATTTTTCTGACATAAATGGCCTTGCAGCAGCTTTTCTGAGGAACGGCCTCCCACAAAACCAGTAAGATACAAACTGTGCTCTGAATAAGCTTCGGTCCCTGAATGGTCTTAAGGAGCAATCTCAAGTAGAGCATATTGCAATTTAGTTCTGCAGAAGGAATGAGGTTCTGAATTTCACCCGTTGTGATTTGCACTGAGGATCAGATGAGGCTACACTATCTGAAAATGTGTTCTCATACTCTAGGACATTAATTGAGAGAACATATCATCAAGGCTTCAGACAATTACCTTTATGAGATGTGCCTTGAAATTGATGGAGTCTTATGAAATACGTAATTGTTTCGCCTGTATTTGGTCCCAGTAGTTACATAAAAATAAGTTTAATTTTCCTGCAGTAAACAGTTTGCACTTTTCCCAGTTGTGCTAACATCACAGAAAAGAAAAGAAAAAAAAAGAAACAAAAACCAACACAAAGCCAGCAGAAAGTAAAGATTAATTTATATTCTGACCTCTTGTGCAGCTTCTTAATCCTTTGGCCAAGAGGTCAAAATCCTTATGAATGCTAAATGAACCCCAGTTTGGTGGAAAGACTCATAAAGCCCAGGGAATTACTAGGAGTTAAAAGAGAGTAAGATTACCACCTTGTTCAACATAAGAAAATCTGGACGAAAATCAGATGAAAATCTGGTAGAAAGAGGAACTAAAATTTACTCTTGTGGTAAGGATGGTTTTACTTATTTCCTTGTTTATCTATTTTTCTCTCAACAACAACAACAACAACAACAGAAAAAACCAAACAGATTTATAGTTATAATTAATGGTCTTGCGGTCTGTCATAAAAAGGGATTTTTGTCTTTGTGGGTCCTACTGAGTCTGAAGAGATGAAAAACTGCTTGAGTATCACAAAGTTACTCCTCTGGAGAAATTTTCCACCAGAAGTGTCTTTAAAATAATTTTGTTCACAAGGACAGTAATAAATGTTTCCTGGTCCAAAAATGTCCAATAATGTCCAAGTCATAGAGATATGAGCCTTCTCCTGCTAAGACAAAGCAAGTATTTGTTGAATGGATGTATGAGCAGGATGTATCTACTTTAGTCCCAAGTGTCAAATCACTATTCTGGTAACTTCTCAGAGAACTATTTTTAAGCCTTATTATTAAAAGGATGATCTTAAAATGTGACTACAAGCACAAAATGAAGCATTCATACTTGTTCAAAGGAAATGAATTTGGATTGTAGCAATATTTTGTTTCACATTATTTCCTAAGATTAGCATGTAATGAAGTAATTTAATAACTTTAAAAATGTTTACAATATTTTCTCTTCAAAAGGAAACAAGATTAATAAAAGTCTCACTTGTACAGTTATATTAGATTCATAACAATAATGCATAGCTCAGCTTTTAGAAACACACTGTGACCACATCTTCCTGCCTGCACTTATAGTCTTTCTGAGGAAATCAAGATTCTGACAAACTGTGTTAGAATCGGTAAGAATTTTTTACCAAGGACAAGCTATATCAAAGTTTTGGGGTTTTTTTATAAACTGAGATGAATAAGGGGGCCAGGAGATCGTGGTAACCTGGTAGCGCTCATGTTTCTAGTATCCCTGGGTTTGAGAGATTTAAAAATAGGTGCTGTGGTAAGATTCACTGGCCCAAGTGTATGCTCTAGTATGATGACACAGATTGTCTTAATGGCACAGCATGATGCACTCTGAGTGATCTCAGCAAAGCTATCTTTATCAAATGGCTGGGAAGAAAATGCTTTTGCGTTAGAGGAAAATTTTGAGAGGGGTAATTTTGAGCTCACCTAAACCCATGCTCACTTAGCTGTTACTTCCTCAGATTCAAAAAATGTGCAATAGGCTTCTGGGTTACCTGTGGGATTAGTTATGTTCAGTGGTACTGTCACATATTCACTGTTCATGGCAGGTACTTGAGAAGGGTCTGGCTTTGATGCATTCCTTTGTCACTGGCAGAATGTGGGTAAATAGTGTTAATGTGGATCTGCTTTCAGTTCTCTTTCTCTCTTTTGTTTCTCTTCCCGTGAAAAGTTACTTCAAGTGAATACGAACACTAAAAACAGCTCTACCTACCTTCAGTGCAAGGGCAACTTTCAAGCAATATACCTACAAGAAAGATATATATTATTGGATCAAAACCAAGCAACTGCAGGAGTCTTCATTACATACTGCATGTAAAAGCCTCTAGGGGAAAAAACCCAAAAAACAAAAGAGGAGTTTGCATTTAACTGTATAGGAAAAAAACCCCATGAAATGAAAGAACAAGAAGCCTGACCTCAGAGATTATAAACCACATATGGTCAAAAACAGTTCAAAAATTTACCTAATAATCTTTAAAATCATGAGGATCATGATTCTATACCATTATTCCAGTCATGTGGGGGAAAAAGGAAGCAACATCTCTAGGACAAGAGTCCTGCCACTGCCCCAAAACAGTTCCAGATTGAACTAATCTATTTTCTGGCAAGGACTTTTAAATGCAAATAGCAAAGGCATAATTTAGCTTTCAACAAAATAAAAGGGTAAATTCCTGGACCCAACAGTATTTCTGAAAGACGTCTTTCTGGAGACTGTGATGTTTAACACTGTTTGTCTTGTATGCTACAGAGAGATATTGGGACTACTGTGAAAATCTATTGATGTCTTTTTTTTTTTCAAACGTGCAATAATAGCTGACAGACCCCTATGGATAACAGAAGGGGTTTTTAATTTGTTACTACTTCTGCAAAGGAGAACTGGATCCTATCTCAGCATGATTGGAAGTGTACACTTTTATTCCTGACTGTGCTCCTCTTCTTGGTTCTTACACGTCTGCAGATCAATGGATTGTTATTTTCCCTCTTCTCAGGTGTTCATACTTCTGAGGAGGAAACATTTGGTCATGAGAGTTTCCAGCCCCAGGAACAGGGCAACCAGCTGCCAGCACAGCAGTGATGTGGTTTTCCTGTCCCACTGTGTCCCTGCCAGTTCCCCAGTCCCCACAGCCCTGCCCAGGGCTGGCTGTACACCCAAGGCACTTGCCTGGGACGCAGTTCCCCCGGCAAGAACTCAGTGCTGCCTGCTGAGGCTGCAGCTGCTCTAGACCCATGGCAGCCACGCACAGCTCTCCCAGACACTGCTGCCATGGCACCGTGGGCAACCACAGAGGCTCCAACCCCTTCACCACAACCTGAGTAAATATACTCCAGTGTCAGCCCGTGCAGACCTCCTATCAGCCATGGTCACTGGCCTGGCTGGCTCAGGAGTGACCTGGTCATCCCAGGGCATCTGTTTCTTCTCCACTGAAAGAGAAGGGGAAAAGGTGAACTTTAATCTCTGACATTTGCAAAAAGTCAACTTTGTCAATAATATTTTGTAGTACTAGAAAAAACAATTTACGTGATGTGAGTCTTCTTAAGAATTTTAACATTCATCATACACAAAGACCAGCTGTCTGAGAGCCTTTTTTCTTTTTTTTTTTTTTATTAATAGGGAGGAAGTACTCTACCAATACAATCCATTCTTCTAACTCCAATGGATACATGGCTCTGCAGCTGCTGCTTCCTGATTGATTTAGTGCATGCTATCAAAACAAAACTCCTATTTTCCACTTCATTTAGATCTTCAGTTACAGAAGGGGTAGACTTTAGCTGGCCAAAGGACTTGATTATAGGTCCTACTTGAAAATCCATTTTAATGTACTTTGTTTTCTAGGAAGTGTGCATTATCTATATCTGTACCTGCACATATACCTATCTACATATAAGAAGGATAAAATATCATTGGAAATTGTGGTGAGATAACGTTTTCCCAACACATATTGGAACAAACAAGACCATACTGCCAGTCACTGTTGGACATGAAGCCACAGGGGCATCTACTGCAGCTCAGACCAGCTGAGGCCTAGTAAACACGCGGGGGGGAATATCTTCGTGTTTAGAATTTTTTTTTTTAAATGTTCAAGACTGGGAAAATGTTAAATGGATGGTTCAGTTGTTTCTTGTCCCTTTTATAGAAGTTACTCTTTTGGCAATTGCCTAATGCCTGATTTCACTTGCTACTGCTCCTGTCTGCTTCATATGTATTCCTTGTTGATACTGGGACCAAGCTACACTGGCTGTTGAAGTAAAGTGGAAGGTAGAAAACTTGTTTTATTTTTATTTAACATTTCAGAGGAAAGACAGGGACATTTTGGATATTTCCAAATAGAATGCTAATGATTGCTTTATAAATAAAAAGAAAATACACATTCTCCCACTATTGATGGACTTAAAAAAAAAAGATGACAGATTTATTGGCACAGGACTAAAGAAGTTCAATAGCTGTCTTGATTTAATTCTCTATTGCCAAATTACAATTTGTTGTGCTTTGATCAGTGTAAAGAGTAGGGAGTACAGTTACTGACTTCATGCAGGCTAATAGATACAAATATAAAATCTCCGGTGTACAGACTAATATTTGTGCAACTCAGAAACTAGAGGAAGGCCTTATTCCAGTCCTAGCATGATTCTGTTTGCCATACAGAGGGAGTACAATTTGATCTGGAAAGAGTAATTACTAAATAAACATTTAATTAATATATTAATAATAATCTACAATGTAGGAGTTAAAAATGGTTAAAATTCTGAAAGAGAGGAAGGTACAGAAAATAGACAGCAAGTAGGAAGGAAGATAACAGTAAACTGAAAAAAATTAAGTCAGAAGGAATATTTCAAGATGAAACAATGACTGCTTTCTTATCCTTTTATACTATTTAGTTATATCACATGGTATAAATAAGATTACATATTACAGTGATGCAAAAATTTGTGGACAGAAATAGGGCAAGAGCTACAGTAACTTCTGTAGGACTACATAATTGTGTTCTGACTGTAGATTTAGTTAACTTTTTCCTAAGTTTATCTACGAAGATTGGTCATAAATATTTTTAAAGTATTTAAAACATTTTAAAAGCTATTTTAATATCTATTGTTCCAGCAGTATCTATTCTGTACCATTTGTACTCTACTAAATGACATATTATAGGGCTTTAGAAGATAATAATCTGTAAAATGCAATAGTCAATGTCCAGGAAGAAACTATTAAAGTATATCACTACTGAAAACAAAGAACAATGGGTTACTGGGAACTAGATGTTAGAAAAATTCTTTAAGGAAAGCTATTACCCATTGGCATGTAATAAACTCCTTAGCAGATAATGGCTTAGGGAGAAAAGGTCTCAGAATCATAACAGTGTGATAAAAATGAGTTATGATTCTTCAAAATAAAATAACTGCTTTCACTTTAAAGACTATCTGGAAAGGAAGTATCTTGGGGGAAAAAATTGCACAATGACTGTTTCCAACCACCCATTTATAAAAATAATAACTTTATTTCTCGGTCTGTCAAAGCTAGGTACAAAAGCCTATTGGATAAAAAATCTTAGTTGAGAGAAGGAAATAATCACCAGCTAGACCTGGGGAGAGGTGTTACAGCTTAAAACTCAAAGCAAAGGCTTTGTACATTTACTGAAGCCTGAGGGAAGAGATGGAATACTAAATTAGAGTAATCTGGGGCGGGTAAGTATATATATATATATACACTTTGCATTTGTGCTGTGAAATATAATGTGACTTAGGGAAGATGCCTGCGATTTAAATTTGGAAGGAAAAGTACTGGCCTGGTTAAAAAGGAGAAGAGGAGAGAGGGGAGATGCTGAAAACGTGTGTGTGTGTGTGTGTATATATTTGTGTATTTGCACACGAGTTCACACACACAGAATGACAGCATGGATCAGGTTTGGAGGGGCCACAGGAGGTCACATCTGGTCCAGCCTCCCTGCTCAAGCAGGGTCATCCCAGAGCACACGGCACAGGAGTGCATCCACTTGGTTCTTGCATATCTCCAGTGAGGGAGACTCCACCACCTCTCTGGGCAACCTGTTCCAGTGCTCGGTCTCCTGCAGAGTAAAAACGTTCTTCTTCATATTCAGGTGGAACTTCTCGTGCATCAGTTTCTGCCCATTGCCTCTTGTCCTATTGCTCAGCACCAGTGAGCAGAGCCTGGCTCCACCCTCTGACACCCTCCCGTCAGATACCGACAGACACTGATGAGGTCCCCTCTCAGTTGTCTCTTTTCATGGCTGAACAGGCCCAGCTCCCTCAGCCTTTCCTCGTAAGAGACACGCTCCTGTCCCTTCATCATCTTTGTCGCCCTTCGCTGGACCCAATCCATGTCTCTCTTGTCCTGAGGAGCCCAGAACTGGACACAGCACTCCAGATGTGCCTCACCAGAGCTGAGCAGAGGGGCAGAATCACCTCCCTTGACCTTCTGGAATGCTCTTCCTAATGCACCCCAGGTCACCATTGACCTCTTGGCCACAAGGACACACTGCTGGCTCATGGACAGCTTGGTGTCCACCAGGATCCCCAGGTCCTTCTCCACAGAGCTGCTTTCCAGCAGGTTGGCGCCCAGCCTGTCCTGGTGCAGGGGGTTATTCCTCCCCAGGTGCAGGACCCTGCATTTGCCTTTGTTGAATTTAAAAATAATCTACTCTACCCATCCCTCCCACCTGTCAAGGCACACATGCACATGTTTATTTGGAAGTCGTTACACCTTTCCAAAGCAAGTGGGTCAGCTATAATGAAGTGCAGTAAGCTCTTGCTTTTTGGTAAAGGAAGAGAAAAATTCCTGACACATTTCCATTTTCTTTTTCTTTCCATTATCATTTGTTTAGACAATGAAGGCTTACTCTGATCAGAAATGTGTTGTATGTTCAGGGGTGTCATCACTGTGAGAATAAAGATATAACTAGATAAATTCAGGCTGGATGAAAATTACATAAAATGACAAGCCAGAGTGAAAATTACCTGAGGAAATCAGAGATAGGTTGTACTGGATAAATACAGTGAGATGGAAACAATCAAAACAAGAACAACAACCCTCAAACCCATTCCAGGGAATAAGGCAACTTAGGAATCAACAGCAAAGCATCTCGCAAAGATATTGCAAACTATGTGTCAAAGAGCTAAGAAAAAATATTTTCCTAATCACATCCAGAAAGAGATATTTAATTATATTAGAAAACAGTCAAAGTTGGCACTGAAATAGTCTCAACAATAATTATTTAGCAAATGATATGTATTTTATTATATTTTATGACAGTTAATACTGATATGTCTAAGTAGTCTGTCTCACATTTATTACTCATTATATATTCTGTATAATTCCAAAGTACAAGTTGCCAACAATTTGGGTAATGAAAATGATTTTCTGGTTTTGTACACTGGGCATGATTTCCTACATGTAACAGATAAAAGAATATAACATATGCATATATTTCTGCCCAATGCAAGAAATACATGCAGCCACAGCACTATCCATCCACAAAAAAATGCTACTAATCACAACCAAGTCAGACTAACTAAACTTATCTAAACTAATTTAGCTTTTACAGCTGTACACGCCACTAGGCTTGAAAGCCATATTTGTTTGTTTTACTTTATCTTGGGGCACATAAAATCATGGTATTTGGCAGCACGGAATAAGGGATATTAAATCAGCTTTTATGCTGTTGTTAAGAAACCCATAGAGGATGGGATTCAAGCAGCAGGACATCATACCCAATAAATGGCATATGCAATATACTAATTTAAAATGCCTGTTGGAAATGAGAGTGGCATTAAAATCTGTCACAATGTGGAAAAGGTGAAGAGGCATCCAACTGAAGCCAAAAACTAGGATTAGGACTGTCAGTCTGCAAAAAACCCTCCTTGATCTTGTCTTAATTCTGGCGATGGAGTGGGATACTGTAATCATGTTCTGGATCTCTGTATTTTCTTCTGGTTTCATTTCAAAACAGATAGGGATCCCAGGGATGAATTTACTGGAGGAAAAGAGCTGGCTTTTTTCTGTGTCAGAGGTTTCTGGGAGATCTCTGGAATGAGTCTCCTGATGATGCCTTGAAATAGCTGGCATCACACTTGAAGTCTTTCTACTGTATCTTCTGTGGTGCCTTCTGCCAAAGGCACAGCTCCACCTGGAATATCTGGAGGGTTGCACCTGCGTGCCAGTGCTCCTAGAGGGGTGAAGAGTTAGATTTATCATCTCCTTTTCTTCAAACTTGTTTTCCTTGTTTGACAGCCTAGCGCCTATGCTCCTGCAGACACTGGTGTGACTGGCGGTCAGGCACGCCAGCGGCAGGATGTACTGCATGAACAGCAAAGCTATCGTGAAGGCAATCCTGTAGGAATCAGAAGGCCACGACTCGATGCACAACAGCCTGTTCTCCAGTCCCTCTAACTTCAGAGTTTTGCTGAGGTCCACGGTTTTATGGAAAACTGGCAGAGGGGAGCAAATTGTGAAGCCAAAGGCCCAAATGATCACTATTAAGAAATAGCCTTGTTTTGCTGTGAGATTGCTAGAGAGGGGATACTTTATCATACGGTACCTGACTGCAGCAATAGATATTAACATCAGAGTTGAAACTAGGACTGACGCACACTGGAGGAAGGGCATTATATGGCACATGACAGTGCCAAACATCCACTGGTCAAGCAGGACGGACGTCAGTGTGAAAGGTGAACAAAACAGCACAACCAAGATGTCAGAAAAGGCCAAGTTTCCAATGAGAATGTTTATTACTGTCTTCTGCTTGCACTTTAGTAGGGCTGTTAGTATAAGCAGATTTCCCACAAAGCCAGCCAGACTTATAAGTGTGTACAGCCCAATAAGAAAGTACTGCATGTCATCAACACTACTCTTATAGTCTTCCCAGGCAGAAAAATTCTTTGTTGTAGCAGAGGTGTTCTTGGTGTGTGTCCTGTTGTTATGGTCTTTGAATCCTAAATCCATTTTACAGTCCTGCTTAGAACAAGAAAGGCATTAATTAGCATCTGAAGAAATGATGATATTACTGTTAATCAAAATGTAAAAGTTCATAAATTTAACTTGTATCACCTCAATGCAAATAAATTACTAATGATGTTATTCTACTGTGAGGCAGATCCTGCATAACTTCAGGTCAACGTGAATTAGCTAAGTAGGTTTTATCATTTGGTGTTCAGCACACCTAAGCCTCCTACCTAGATGCTCATGTGGGAAAATGGCAGTCTAAAGGTCTGCATTATGATGCTGCCTTTTAGCTATGCTTTGCTACAGAACACATTGTCAGGCTTTCTCTGAGGGAACAGTTAGCTACAAAAGCAATACACCTCGAGTCAGTGAGATTACTCATGTGAATAACAGCCCATTGAGATGAGCAAGGAAATGACAGTCACCATCTGGGCAGATGCCTAATCATTATATCATTGCAAATTATAAAGAGGGCACCTGAAAATACATATGCTAACAACTGCAGTAGTATTTCTTACCTTGCTAGTATAGAACTAACACAAAATAGGTGAGAGCTTTCAAAAAGGATCAGGAAATGCGCTGTCAGTGATCCAAGATGAATTTCCTAATCTGGTGTGTATAGAAAACATCTTCTACTAAGTGCTGAATATAGTTTAACTGGTGCTCAAGCAGAAAGGAAAACTACCTACAAAATACCTAAAGTAATTGGATGCAATACAGAGAGGACAGTGTTAACTGGAAGCAAACTCCACACAGCCATTTGAAAATTCAGTGAAATTTCTTATTCAGCACAGAATCATCTAGTGTTAAACCTAGCTCAGCACAAAGTTATTCTGCCCACTGAATCTTCATATATTAGTCTTCACTTTAGAACAAAGAGAAAGACATGAGAATTCAGTTCAAACCTCAATTTACCTTAAACACCTGTGTGTACTAGAGGTTCAAAGTCAAAATTCCCCAGAGTGCCAATGTCCTGTACAAAATTGCTTGATGTTTAGAAATCTTACATAAGAGAAAACAAAAAGGATGTACAAACCCAAAGGATAGATAAATAGAGCAGAAGACTAAACCTGTCATCTAAAAAAGGCCTCTTCAAGACTGTAGCAATTCTCAGTGAGCTGTATGTACCATGCTGACACCTTCAAAGTGCAATAATATTATTTGGTTCCCTCTACACATTCAGATGTGCTCCCTCCTTCATATCATTCCCTGTGAGCCAAAGGGAAGCTCAAACCATAAAATAACCTGAGAATATTCACTGTATTGTGATGAGAAGGTCCTTCAAGTAAGGGGGGGGGGGGGGCAATATATATATATATATATATAAATCTTGCAGATAATGTGTTGGAAAGAGGTGAAAAGAAGTCAGCCTTGCCAATTTCCCTCAATGTTAGAGTGCTTTTTAACAGCTAAAATAGAATTAAGAACTGACTACATGAATTTAGGTAACCTAAATATTATAATTGTGTGCATATGAGCAGAGAGGCATTAATGAATATTATTTTTGTTCAATTTTTGCTAGTCTCTAATGAAATGGTGGAAAACCATACAATAGACAAACAATGCTATCTGAGACTACCTTTGCCTCTAGACACACTTTAAAGGACCAGAGCAGAGAGTCTGTAAGTGATCATATCTCTCTATTTCTATATTGATAACACCAGAAGTTTTCATTTTGGTGGGCTTCTCTTTATACAACTCTTAGCTGATGAAGTAAATAGCTTTTTACTTATTTTTTTCTGAGCTAATTTCTGAATTGCTAGTAACCAACTGAAAATGGTATGATCTGTACACCACAGTGACTTCCAAAATCTGCTGAAATTTCTTTCTGTTCCCTAAGTGTGACTCTACATAACTTTTTTACTTTTGCCCTGGATAAGGGAATATAATGCTAAGAATAGGACCAAGAAACAAAATTTTATGTGTTGTTATACTGTAACATGTTTAATAAATTAATGTTTACTGAGTTCTTCTTGAAGAGGTTTAAGTGAAAGATTGTTGCCAGGTTCTGTGTATTTCTACACCTCCACATACAGCTCTGGCAGTATGGATTTAGAAGAAGGGTTCATTGTGTTTTTAATAGAATTCTTTAAAAACAAAAAGTGAATATTCAGGTTTTCTGAAGTAGACATTCTGTTGAGAGGCATCAATACTGAAGAAGTCCAGCATGGGCTTGCCAGCTCCATTCCTTCTGCGCTATGGCTGCCTTCTGCCTTGCGGGAGAGATAAGATGAGCCTTTCCCTGCCACGTGTCATCATTTCCATGAGGAAGGAGCACTGGAAGAATTCACAACATGATCTGTTCAGACCCTGGCTAGACCTTATGGCACCACTAGAGTCTGAGGTGCACAGAAACCCCTTCTGCACCATCTTCCTATTGTCACAGTTACAGAGTGACAGAAAGACTGAGAGGGAAGGAATAACAGTGGAATCTGCTGGTTTCAACAGAGAACTGCTGCGCTGACACAAGTCCCCTTTGTAAAATGCCCAAAGAGAAGTTTATTTTCATTTTGGATGTGTAAAATGAAAGCAGACTTTCCCCCCTAATTTCAAAACATACCAAGTGGATCTCTTGCTCTGTGAGCTTTCTCTCCTGCTCAAAAAGAAACCAGTTACTGTCAGTCTGAGTGCCAATGGCAGTAAAGATGCCAACAGAAGTTTTCTTCCCATATCATTGATCTCTAGTCCCCAAACTCATCATTCCACTGATTTCACAGGGCTGTGTGCACTTATTGGCATTTATCTTCCTGCTTTGTTTTAACAGCTGCTTCTGTTCTCAGAGATTCGCTCACCCTCCCTCATGTTGGTTGGTCAATCCCAGTGCAGCATGTGACCATAACTTTCAGGGAAATGGAAATTCCTGAAAATCCCATTGTGGAAAACAGAATTAATTAATACAGCTTCTTTTCAAAACCTTCTCCTCATATTTGAAGTGTATTTCTAAACTAAATGCACTGTCATGCCAGGTTGCTCTTGCACCTGTTTTCAAAGCTCATATTTAGTCAATCTGAAGGTATCTGCTGGAGTTTTTCTAGCTGTTAGCTCCAAAAGTGGGATAACTTTCATCTCCGGCATCTATCAGTCAAGCAAATGAAGTCCCCATTCTGTAATGCTGGTCTGCACACCACACATTCCCGACTGTGCTAAGCTACACCTGTGTGAGCTCATACCCATGAGCTCTGTGTGGGTTTGCGTAGGTCTCCTTTAGTTTCAGTGGAATGCTTGAGGCAGGAGGCTGGGCTGCACAAGGCAGTAGAGACAGCAGTTTTGTGGCAGGATCCAAGGTAGATTTGAATATGTACTGTAAGAGCCAAATGATTGCAGTTAACATTTAGCTGAGGTAGAAGCACCAGATAACCTATGCTAATTTAACATGTTTAATATCTTGTACTTAACATAATTTTTTAACTGAAAGCTATCACTTAAATCACAAAATCCCCAAATCATAATTTAGGACAGTTAATAGGCTGGATATTTCTATTTCTCTATATATTTAAAGGGAAATTTTCAAGAACACAAAAGTTAGGCAGGCCACCATCATCCTCTAAAGGCAATTGTTTTTTCAGGAAATGCTCCTTCAATTAGATGAGATACTTATATTAAGGTTTATTCATGGACAAGAGCTTATATCCCACAATATTAATACCTATTATCTCTGACTGGCTGGTCCTTGTATAGTCCAGTCAGTTCAATCCTTGTAACAGGGCAATTAATCTTTATAGCTGTGAACGATTCACAGTCTTGGGTGACCTTTTTCTGTGCTAAAAGAAGAACAAACCAGCCAGAAAAAACCCACAAAAAAATCCCAAAGAAACAAAAACCCCCTAATCCCATGGTGAACACATACAGGGAGGAAGCAAAATGTGTAAATTCATAAGAAGTGCAACCTTTCTGCCCTCATAATACAGGAGCGGTATCAAGACTGCATAGAAAAAAGTCAGAGAAGGTTTTTAAACATCTACACAGATGTAAGTAGTTAGTATGAGTGGCGGTTACTGCACGACCACCAAGGCTTTAGGAAAGCACTGAGTTGTGTTGTTACAACCTGAGACATAATGCCCTCACATCAATACAGACTGAGATAACATCGGAGACAAAATCTGAAACCACTGAAGTGTTGCATTTACAACACAAGCTACAGATGAAAAGCGGCTGATTCTGATACTCCTGTTCATAATGTGCAGCAGCAAAAACTAGCCTGAGAATCTGGGAGAATTCAACAGATTGAACTTACTTCAGAAGTCCAGAAAAACGATTTTTGTACGTATTAATGGTATGCCTATTTCTGTGGCTCACCAAACGAATTGCAACATTATCCTGGAAAACAAGAATACAACTTCCCAAATTATGCCAAAGCCAACTAATAAGATTGTACGTCCACCTCCAAGGAAAGGCTATGGAACATAATAGGCTAATTGCTGGTCAGAACAGAAAACTTGAAAAGCATGGCTACATTTTTTTTTCCAGGGAGCACAGCAGCTCCTGGCTCGCGAAGGCAAAAGCACCAAACCACCTCAAAACGGGAACGACTGTTATTTTTGCCTTTCTACGCTTCTTTCGGGAACCACTCCGCACGCCCGCACCGCACCGCCCCGCGACCGAAATCACGCACCCGCTCTTAACCCGAACCCCGGGCACCCCGCGGCCGCCGCGACACCGTCACCCCTCCCCGGGCTGATGTGCTTTCCCCATCCCCGACACCTGGTGCCAGGGCGGGGCCCTGCGCAAACTTGCGCGGCCGCCCCGCGAGGGGAGGAGAGCTGCGCCGAGCCCGCCGCGCCCGCCCCGCGTTACCTGCGCGCGTGTCCCGCTGCGGGCGCCCCGGGGGCAGGAGGGCGGCCCCGGTCCGCACTCACGGCTCCGGCACGGGCGGGCGGAGCGCGGCTTCACGGGAGCGGGGGGAGGCGCGCAGCCCCCCGGGCTGGCGGCGCAGCTTACGCGGGTGCTGCGGCGGCGCCGGGACTCGCCCGCGGCCGAGGGCCGGCCTCCGGGGCTGGGGGTGCCTCCGTCGCTGCCGCAGTCGCCGCCCGCTCGGCGGGGCCGGGGCCGCAGGGCGGGCGCATTTCGGGAGACTGCTCCAGGCGGCCCTGGAGCCCGGTATTTCAGCGCTGCACGGTGTGACAATTAGAGTTTCCATGGAAATACAGCGAGACGGTAAATAACCCCCGCGCTCGGCGCTGCTTACGGGATGCTCTCAGTGCCTCACCCGGTACTCAGGGCACGGCATTTTGCAAAGGTAAAACGCTCTGCGAGTCTCAGGACGTAGGGAGGTGCGAGCACAGACAGGCAATCACAGAACACTGACTGATTAGAGCTCCCCTCGCTTCGGCTGGAGAAGAGCGACGGAGGTTTTTATCCACGCTGCTCGACCACCCTTTAATTTTTATTTTAGAACAGGTGGGAGGCGATGGATTTCCCCCAAATAGTTTTCCTTGCCGAGCTGAGTTAGGTTCTTACAGAGCAAAATATCTGAAGGGTGGTTAAAATTTTATCTGAACAATCAGTGGGAAAGCAGGGCATTTTCTTATGTGAGCAGTATTTTAAAGCCTAAAAATTGTTGGGTATGTCATAGTGCAAAGCATGAAAAGACAAGCTCTGCTGCTCTCACCAGCTGTTAGCTCTAGCACAAGAAGAGTCATTGATCATAGTCCTATTACAGAGCTACCGGAGAACTCAGTGACATGCGGGTCCCTGGGAGCACAAGTGGCAGAAGAATCTGACACAGAAATGTAATGACTTTCCCATTTGCCAAGGTGCTACTTTGACAGTTGATATTAACACAGCACTTCAGAAAAGCTGTGCATATAAGTAGCCTGTGAAAGACTGTACCACACAAAGACAAAACTGGACAATCATATTGTAAAATGACCTTTGAAAAGTCCAGGTAGGTTCCTTATTTAACTTGGGTATTGGGAAAATACTCATTGAGTGATCCAGGAACAAATCATCTTCAGCAGAAGAGCTCAGGATGGCAAAGAAGATTTCATCCTATCTTCTTTTGAAGATTTCATCCCATCTTCTGTCGCCTGCTTCTGCATAATTCACCACCCACTGCTGGTGAATCACTGCATGTGCAAGTGGAGCACAGGGAGCTGCCAGGTGGAAGTGATGCGCCAATCCATCTCGTCGTATTAGCACAACTCTCCTGTTAGTCACAACGGAGAACAGAATTAATCCTTTTTAGGCCTGAACAGCTGTTCTTAGCATTTTTGACCATCTTCCCACCTAACACTGATGGTTTTGAAGCCTTTCACACAAATTTTTGACCATCTTCCCACCTAACACTGATGGTTTTGAAGCCTTTCACACAAATTTTTGACCTGTAGATACAAACCCACTATAGTTCTAACACATGATGGGGGTGATTAAGAATTTCCCCACTTCTCTTGTTCAGGAGAGCTCCCCACATTACTGGCCCCACTGCTTGAAGTGGAAGGGCCCTCCTGGAAAGAGTGAAGTTTTAAAGACACAACATCTTTCTATGGAAACTGCTGGCTACAAGCTGATACTCTCTTTAAAAAGAAATCTAAATTTGCTGACAGAGCCCAGTGGGAAATTAAAGTTTCTTACATTGCACAACTGTGATTTATGTGGGATGCCATTGTACTTTCATAAAGGTGCAAACAGCCTACCATCATGTTAAACCATTTCTAAGGTGGGAGGTCACCTCATATAATTTCCCAAGCAGCCTCTAGAAAATACGTGCTTCTTAGCAGGAGCAGTCAGTAAGACAAGTATTCCTTCCTCAAAGCAATTTTCTCTAAGATTAAAACATCGTACTTTTTTTGTTGGTTGTTTTATTTCAGGAGGGTTCGTCAGCCAGTAATGTATTGGCAGGTGTGAGATTGTTTGTTTGTTTGTTTTATTCCCCACAGACCTGTAAATAACACCAGATTTCTCTCAACTGTGTCTTTACATTTCATCCCTGATACTTGCAGAGATCAGAGAAAATTACTATTGAGAGCATTATAATTTTTTTCCTTTTCACTGTTTGTGTACCTCTGTCTTGACAGTAATACCACTGAATAATAAAATCAGTAATCTAGAGATAGAAAAGGTATGGGCATTAGAGATATCAAATGTCAGGAGGGACAGCAGATCATAGCGCAAGTTCCCCAGAAACCAGCCACCACAGGGTTGTTGAAACCATAGAGGAGTCCTCGAGGAAGTAAGAAATGGTGATGGTGAAAGATACCTCCTCTGGAGGAGCTGGGGAAGAAAAAGGGTGCACCAGAGAGAGAAGGCTGGGATTTCTGAGTCAGAAGGACACAACAGAAAATACAGGAGAAAACTCTGTGGCTATATGAAAACTAAATTAGTTTTGTCATGTTTCTTACCACAGTCCCAAATGTATCTTTCTTTTGGGAGAATCATTCAAATATCTTAGAAAATTTAGCCTCTAAAGGCAAACTGTGGAAGATACGAAGACTCAAAGCTCCAGTGGAAATCCGTGAGAACTGATAAATGCCACAAAGGTCTAAAGCACCTAATGTCCAATCCCACTGCATGCAGTCAATTGTCCTGAGTCAAAGGACGCCATGAGACAAAGTCTAATGTTATTGTGAAGTCTGCTGCCAATGGAGCACCTATCCATGGGCAAAAGAGTGTAAATGGTAGGACATAGCTACTACAGAATTTGAGAGATTTTGTGAGATACATATAAAGCATTTCTGTTGGTTAAAATTCTTCACCCAACCACTTCATGCCCAGAAAAATTCTATTAAAACACTATTAAAAATACCGCTAATGTCTGGCTTCTGTATGGTCCATCCCTTCCACAGATTCTTAGCTTGCATAAAGCAGCAAGCCTTGGACTTCTGAAAAGGTGGCAGTGGTGGAGATGTCTTTCCAATGAAAGACAGGACACCTGATGGTTAGCTAATAAAATACTTCCAAGGGTGAGCCTGTAGTTAGTATGTTTTCTTTCCTAATGTGTCATTACATTTTTTGGCTGGTGTTATACACATTGACCTGTCTGGATGATCGTGTATGAGGCCTATTTCTGCTTCATCTGGAGCCAGATGAGAGCTTGTGTATGAGCGCACAGGAGTTTGAATCTGTAAGAGACGGTCCGAAGATCCCTCATCTGCCTCACGATCATCACCGAAGACAGAGACTGAACACAGCAGTCCTGGCCTGGCTGAGGTGGGATGTCTGCCAAGAGTTGCCTATGGGTGTGCCCACTGGGAACTGGTACGCATTCCTGAGGAAAATTAGTGCAGGTCACAATGGACTGCGCCGTTCTTGCTGCCCAGGTGGGAAGGACTGTGCTGAATGACCTGTCCTGTACACCTCTCCGGTACACCTGTCTTGTACGTCTGTCCTGTATCTGTTTCCCAAAGCAACAGACCCCACAACAACAGCTGTAGATTTCCCAACCTCTTGGCCAGTTGCCCCTCGCTTCTGAAAAGGACTATAAAGGGACCTTCTGAAATAACCTAGTCCGAGATCTCCCCGCGGAAAGAAGACGAATCTATTGGCGAAAGACCACGAGGACTTCATCTCATCCGTTGGTAGCTATTGCCCCTCTTTTCCCCCTCTCTACTTTGTTTTTCTCTCTCTCTCTCTCCCTTACTCTCTTCTATTGCATTACTGTGTTGTGGGCACTTAATAAAGGTACACTGTTTTGATTAAAACTGAAATCTCTTGTGTCCTTTTACACTCTGAGATCGATAAACGAACCATCACGACCCCTGCTTGCATTAGCGGATCGTGACAGAATCCTGAAAGGACACGGTGGGGTGGCCGTAGCAGAAAACATGACTTAGTGTTTTAACCATAATTTAGCCATAATTTAGGTTATGGCTCAAGCAGCCTTTAAGCAATATTTCATGTGATCAGGATAGAGTTACACTAGTCAGCTTGGCTGTATTGTTGAAAATGGAACTTCAGCAGCACGACTGTCAGCAGAGATTAACCACAAAATCATTCATGCAGCTTCTTTGAGTTTGTGACATGAGCAGTCAAATGAAGTGTTGTTATGTTTGGTTTCAGATGCAGTTATGTCACAATAAACATGTTCTTAGCCAAAGAGAGAATTTGCTGCAATTCAAATTATACTCAACAGCAAAAGGCCTATTTAGTCTACTGATGACAGACTTTTGCCCCAAGGACCATGAGTTCCCTTATCTTTTAACAGAGTAATGTGAAATGCAAGTATTTCAATGGCACTGTTCATTACTGGAAAATAAAAACAATAAAAAATAAAGTTAAAAAACCTTTCAGAGCATGTTTACATTCATTTCCATAGTGGTGACTTCAGTTTGTTTTATACAGAACAGAAGATACAAATGACCCTCCTGGTGCTCTTTCACTTACTGGATTTTAAGTTTTAAGGAGGGATTGCATTGCCTGAACACATGGCTATACATTGCAATGAAAGTGACAGCCTCATTTTACAAAATCTTTTCTATTTTTGAGTTTTGCAGTGAGAAAGAATTGTAATGGATTTATGTCTTGGTCTATTTTTTCTACATGTTTTTTGAAAACATCTCATTCCCTTCTCAATGATTTTGCTTCAAAGCATTTCTGTATTCTTTTACACAGGCTCTGTTCTCTTTCCTTCCTTGAAATACTTGTGTTTATTGTACTTACACTCTTTTTGCAATGTCATGCCTTCACACAAATAAAGACATGCACACAAAAAAAAGGTCTTCAAGTCCAGGGTACCTTTGATGTACTGAAAAATTTATACCCTGGAAGAGGATAATCTTTAACATAATGGTTATCTTACTTCTCCAGTGTTCTCATGTCCTGGCAGTCATCATCAATAAAACAAGAGTTATGAGGAACTATTTGACATCTTTGTGAGCTTGGAGCTCCAGATGGAGACTCTCAGCTTGGTGTTGAGATTGGAGACACAGAATAGCCAGGACCCACTAAAGACTGATTTTCCTACAGAGCACACCTGATGCATAATATGTATTTTATACTGCTATAATAGAAAGTTTGAAAAGAGTCAGTATCTGTTTATTAGAGTGATTATTTTTAGTGTGTATTAGTGCTCACATGTATGTGAAGACCCATATAGCTCCAACTGATTTAATCATCTGAGGTGGGCACTCAACAGTACGGTGAAGCAGAAAGCTTGTAGAAAGGCTTGGGTTGTAGCATGTGTCCACATACATATACATATCTATGTATGTATGTATTTATGTATATACATTTATATGTAGCACAGGTGTTTGAAAGACTGAGGGACTGAGGCAGTCCTTTTCATTGCTCCACTGCACTGTTCAAAGCCTGACCTTGCATCTCTCTACAGTGTGAATAATCGTATGAATATTTGTTGTTATCACTGTGAGTTTGGGTCCATGAGTGACACCTAGGCTCTATTTTCAGTCTTTTATAGGTAGTCATTATATTTTTTGGTATAACAGGGGCATTGTGAGGTTTGCTTTGCTAAAGTTTGAAATTCACGTATGTATTAACCATTATAGAGTGAAGTATTATGAATCACTTCTTTTGCTGCTGAGATGGAGATCCTCATGACTAATGACAAAATCAAGGAGAAAGAAGATCATATGTATCTGAAAATTCAGAAATTTCTGAAAATTTGGCATTTTGCTAAGATTGTAAATGAATGGCTCTGTGGTACATTATCTATTTAAAATAGAATAGGATGGTGAGAAACAAAGGAAAATTCACAACTTCCTACATCCCTGTCTTCCCAGGCTCAACATCACTCTTGCCTTCCAACTGTTCTATATTCCCACCCCTCTGAGTGGTGCAGGGGGACAGGGAATGGGAGTTCTGGTCAGCTCACCACACGTTGTCTCTGCTCCTCCCTCCTCATGATGCTCCCCTGCTCCAGCATGGGTCCTTCCCATGGGTTGCAGTCCTTCAGGAACAGACTGCTCCTGTGTCCTCTCCGTGGACCACAGCATGGATATCTGCTGCACCATGGTTCTGCATGGGCTGCAGGGGAGCAACTTGTGTCACCATAGTTCTCACCACAGGCAGTGGAGGCAGGGGGAATCTCTGCCCTGGCCAGCAGTGGGTCCATTTTTGGAGTCAGATGAAAATGGTTCTGTTCAACATGAGCGTAGTCTTCTCACAGAAGCCACCCCTGCAGCTCCCCAACTTGCTATGTAAACTCAAGTCTCTTATTCTGAACTGGTCCTAAAAATGTATCTCTGCCTTGGATACCTGTTGGGTACCTTGGATACAACAATTCTGTATCACAGAATGCTTATTTTAATTTTTTTAATAGCCGTTTTGATCATATGGGTAAGAACATTACAGGGAAGTAGTGGGAACACCCTTGCATAACAAAAAAAGGCTTTTTCTCTGCCTAGCAATACATCTATTGCCCTTAAAAATATCTATATTGGACAACTCTTTTTTTTTTTTTTTTGTAGTGTGGATGAATCATTTCACATCCATAGCGTTGAGAGGTCTCAGTTGTACATGTCCAAGAGTGTCACTGCTTCAGACAGAAATATGCTCTTTATGAGACCTTCAGCTTGGATCCCTGCCTGAGTGTACCTACCTTTGCTCTGCTCAGTTGAAGACAGACGCATGCTAATGACCCACATAGGACTGAAGTTCTTAAGAGGCATTACACACAGCCTGTACTTCCCTTCTGGCTGCTGCTCTAAAATGTCAGCAGCACCACAGCTACTGGTTAATAGCAACCTTGCAGTGTGCCTGCTGTTTTCTTTCTTACACCAAGGACTGCAACTACAATGCAGTTGAGCTGAGCTCCTGCAAATATAGTGTAAACATCAGCCTTATTCTGGGTTCTCAAATCTTCCTGTGCGGCTCCTTCTACAAAAAATGTTACAATCATTTACTATGTGCAACTGATTTTTTAGCTATAATTAACCTTGTTTCTCAGTTGAGAGTTTTTCATGACACAACAGTGTTGCCACGAAATAAGTGCACGCGTGAAGGTAAGAATGTAAGAGCATGCAACTCCTTACCCAGGAAAATTTAATCTGGAACCTTGGAAGTATTAGGGAACTTCTGTTTTCCAAGAAATCCAAACTCCTATTAAAGTCTGCAGGTTTTGTCAAGGCATTTTCAAAGTGTTGCTTACGTTTATCTGGGTCACTTCTCGTAGACTTCCCAACTTACTGTCTTTTATGCCCATTGAAGTAGATCAGTGCAGTGCTCTTTATGAGTGAGACAGCAAGGTGTTTCAGCAACTTGACATTTCTTATTGTTCCGGTCATAGCTATTCATGATAAATGCAGATCAGAAGATAGCTGTACTGGTTTAAAAAGCCAGACCCAAACTTTGTAACTTGCTCTTATGCTTAACATCTCTTTATCGTCCCCTTTTCAACAGTTTCTATTTCCATCTTTAGTTTGGCCACAAGATGGCAATAACTTGCAGACAAAATGAAACACGCAGACCGATTTGGAACTGTCTCCCTTGCTGAGCTTTTCCCTGCGCTCTCCCCCAGCCCCCCTCTTTTGTTTCAATATTTAATTGCATTTCTTTCGGAATTACTAGGCAACCCACCCCCAGATGTGCAGTTTAAAGGTGATGTGCTTGCAGTGTGATTTTCAGGATCTACTCCGTAGAGCACCATCATGTGATACTGGGGTAAGGTGGAGTTCAGCTTTAAGGGGGAGTCTCCAGCCTTCCTCACCAATCTTTAGGATCTGACTGGAGAAATACGAAAGGATCCTTCTCCTTTCCCTGATCCTTCTCCGTCCAGCGTCCTGGGCCAGCCCCTGAGCAGACCAAAGACAGGCAGAGCAGTAGCAAGGTGAGTTTCCCCTGTGGCTGCTTTTTCATGACTCTGGGTGGTTGTGTGCCAGTTAGGCTGGTGTTTGCTTGCTGTGTTAGGTGCAGGTGACAAAATCCAAGGGAGGGTTAGGCTCCAGGTAGAACTTCTGAGCAGCTGGGTGAACCATCAGCTTGGGCTGACAGCATTTTGTGCTCTCTTTTGAACAGCTCCGATAGTTTTACTGCGCATTTCCATTCACCTCCCAGCACATTATTTCACCCTTTCTGTCTCTTGGTGCTAAACTTTCAACCAAATTTCGCACAGAGAGTCGGGAGGATGTGCTTGGTAGGGGAGACTGTGAAATCACCCAGAGGGGTCTGCAGAGCTATGGGCTTTCCCCACCCCAAGCCAGCACTCAGAGTGGGGAGGGATTTCCTTCCTGACTTGGAGCTGGGGGTTTAGGAGACAAGGAACAGTGCAACTGTTCAGGAGATTGAACTTCATGCCCCCCTGTTGTCTGGTCCGTTTTGCAGATGGATGGGAAAGAAGGACACCTTGTCACTTGCCAGCAGTGCTGTTTCTGAGCTGGTTCCTAAGATATGCTCTTAGGTTGCATCTCTGCTATGGGAAAGATGAGGGAAGAAGGAGCAGTAACATTTTCTGGTTTTGAGTTTGATACTTAATAAATAAGCAAGAGCAGAGCTTGGCTAAGGGAGTAGAAAAACCAAGAGCACGAAACCCCGGACACCTTATTGCTGGGGGCAGTTTGGTCCCGGCTGGTGAAAGAACCCGCCCAGTTCCTCCTTGCAGGACATGGCTCCTTGCCTGCTCCTGCCATCATTCCATCAAGTCACAGGGCTGGAGTGCCCACCTCGTGCTATACAAGTGATGGTGGAGTTCATGATTAAATCCAGATGTTGATTTTCAGACTATGACAAAGTTACACTGTGGGAATTGAGGAGCCCTGGCTCTCCGTATCACCCACACTCTTTTCCTTTGGGTAAGATACCTACTTCTGGCATCACAGAAGTGATACTTCAAGGGACCTTAGGGGCGGAAATTTCTTTATTGGACCCTAAAACAGATTTGGTGGACTAGGAGATCTGATAAATTTAGTTAGCAGAGGCAGAAGGTCTGAGAGGGAATACTCAGGTGCATACCTAGCTAGCTTGAAAATCAGAGTAGTCAAACCTCCGACAGAGATGCCTTTTGTCTGAAATCCTTGCTATTAACTCTCACAGTAAAATGTCACTCAGAGGCAAGCTACATTGCCTGTCGCAGTTTCATGTAGCCTTGTGGTGATTAGAAAGAGCCAGCAGAGCCAGCTGAGGTGAGCTCCTCCTTCTCTCACCAGTGAGAAGGCATGGCATTGGCATGGTCATCCTTTGGCTGACCCTCAGGAGGAGCTGGAGCTGCAAGCCCAGCCCTCACGCGATGGCTCTGCCCTAGGGAGGAGGCAGCCCCCGCTCTGGTCCCCAGCATGTGGCTGCTTAAAAGGGTGTCTGTAGTAAGAGGGTGTCACCAGTAAGAGACAAAGACAATTCTTCTCCAGAGACTTAACATGGTACAGGGATTTATATCGAGTATCATTTAAGAACAAAAGCTCACCTATTCAGGGTAACTTTTAATGAAGTACATTTTAGTGGGCAATGTTTTTACAGCTTTCGTGATAAAGGCCATATAAAGTTGGGTTTGAAAGCCGCTTGTGTGAATTTTAAGTGGCATTACTTTCATTACCATAACCTAAGGTTAAGTGAGCAATAAATTTAGCTCATGGGGGTGGGCATAGAGAAAGTTCCAGGTTCAGTGTGGAATGCAGTGCCACTAATGATGCCCAGATTCAGTGCCACTAACGGCAAGTGGAAGTAAAGGTGTCAGGTTATTGATTAATTGTTTTTTAATTGTTTATCAATTAATTTGATTTTATTTTTTTAATTTGCCTTCTGAACACATATGCTTGAATTTCAGATTTTTAAAATCCAAGGCCTTGCAAAGGGGTGGTTATTTAAGAATGCCTATTTCCCTTGCATGGCTAAAGAAATTTTCTGCGGTGTTTAAAATTTGCCATTTTTTGTCTTGTTTTCTTCTTCCTGTGCTGCACAGCCCTGCTAGCTAAGATTAAGGTGTTCAGAGTTCCTGATTTACCTTTGACTCAGTGCCAGTGCTGCTGAGGGCACTTGGCCGCTCAACATCGTGTATGCATTACGGGAAAAAAAAAAAAAGCAATTGAGTCATTTTTTCACCCGTCACACTAGTCAGATGGGCTTTCCCCCCTCCTCATGTGATGCCTGGATATAATTTCACTTAGAGCAGTTCGAAAAAGCAGACGTTTGCAGATTAAACTTGTGAAAAGGAGATGTAAAACATAAAGTGGAGGCTACGCTAGTGGAAGGCTGAAATTGCTTCCCGGCTCGCTATTTCGTGCGACTTGTGCCGGCGGGAACGGGCCGGGCAGGGCTCGTGTCCCCGCTTGCCGTCCTGAGCCTCGGTCCTGCCTGCTGCCTCCTTGCCGCAGCCCCGCAGCCGCTCGGAGCGGCGGGAGCCCGGCGGCGGCGCGGGACCGGCGGGCGCGGGGCGGCTCCGCTGCCGCGGGACACGGGCGCCGTCGCTCCGCCCGCGGCAGGCGCTGTGCCCGGCGGTGACCGGCCCTGCTGCTTCCCTTCTCCCCAGGTGGTGCGAGGGAGATGCGGCACTGAGGAGCGGGCTCGGCCCGGGCTGCGCTGCGGGGCTGACGGGCGCGTTCTGCACTCGGAGCGGACTGGATGAACGCGGAGGTGGTGAAGGTCGACGGCGAGTTGGAAACAACATGAATACCTCGGTTCTCGCCCCACTGGGAAATATTTCTGGCCACCTGAATTTTTCGGAGATGAACTCGCAGATCTTGCAGTTTGAGGACGAAGATTGCCATGTGCCTTTGGCCATGGTCTTCACTTTGGCCTTGGCTTACGGGACTGTGATAATTCTGGGAGTCTCTGGGAATCTGGCCTTGATTGTCATTATTTTGAAACAAAAGGAGATGCGCAATGTTACCAACATCCTCATTGTCAACCTGTCGTTTTCTGATCTCCTAGTGACTATCATGTGTCTTCCCTTTACCTTCGTGTACACTTTAATGGACCACTGGATTTTTGGGGAGGCCATGTGCAAGTTGAACCCTTTTGTGCAATGTGCCTCCATCACTGTCTCGGTCTTTTCTTTAGTCCTCATTGCTATTGAGCGCCATCAGCTGATCATCAATCCCCGCGGCTGGAGGCCAAACAACAGACATGCCTACATGGGGATTGCTGCCATATGGATTTTAGCCACAGCTTCCTCTTTGCCTTTCCTGATCTACCACGTATTAACAGATGAGCCCTTCAGAAATGTAACATTTGAGGAATATAAGGACAAATATGTGTGCTTGGACCTGTTCCCCTTGGACACTGCCAGGCTTTCTTATACCACAACGCTTTTGGTGATTCAGTACTTTGGACCACTTTGTTTTATATTTATTTGCTACTTGAAGGTAAGATAGAACCTTCTTGCAATATGTACTTCTTTCTATCTGATGTTTGTTTATCCTTGCAAAGATGACAGTGGTAGGTTAATTGATCCCATGTGTTTCTCTTTGTTGAATTTCCTGCAGATATACATACGGTTAAAAAAAAGGAACAACATGATGGACAAGATGAGAGACAGTAAGTACAGATCCTCTGAAACCAAAAGGATCAACATCATGCTGATATCAATAGTGGTTGCATTTGCAGTTTGCTGGCTGCCTCTCACTATCTTCAATATCGTGTTTGATTGGAATCATGAAATTCTGCCTGTTGCTACCTGCAGCCACAACCTGTTGTTCCTGATTTGCCACCTCACTGCCATGATCTCTACCTGTGTGAATCCCATCTTCTACGGGTTTCTCAATAAGAACTTCCAAAGGGACCTGCAGTTTTTTTTTCATTTTTGCCACTTCCACTCCCGTGAGGAGGATTATGAGACTATAGCCATGTCCACCATGCACACAGATGTTTCAAAAACCTCTTTGAAGCAGGCAAGCCCCGTCATATTTAAAAAAATAAATAGTGATGATGATGAAAAAATATAAAGAAGTAATAAAAAATTCTACACCAAACTGCAAGAAGTGTGATTGCAGGTGAAGTGTGTCCAAGGACAAGCACAATTACATAACAAGTACAAAAAGGGTAATGTTTTTCTTCCTTTTCCAAGGAACTTTGATTGTTGTCACTTTGAAATTATGTGCTGTGCATTTTTGCCCCTTCTACTGCTTTAATGTTCACAAAAGTTGTATCTGAATTTTATTATAAGACATAGTCAGACCTGCTACTACCTATGGTTTTCATCAGCCATTTTTGTTCTGTTTTCTTTGTACAGTTCTGTGCTTTAGCACAAAGGTTTATTTATTGGGTTTTTTTCCAAAGAAGTAGTTTTCAGGAGTGTCCATTTAAGACCATTAGAAACAATATGAACCACAGGGACACTGTCATTACAGAAGATATCCATCAAAGAATAAAATTAGGAAATTCTGATTTGAAGAGGACTTCTTTTTTTTTTTTTAATTCATCTTTTGATCAATGTTAAAATCCTGTAAAACCAGTGTAGGTATGCAAAAAAAAAAAAAAAAAAAGGAATTCTGTGTAACCTGTAGAATATGTTTAAATGGGTACGTACAATTGTCTCATTCACAGAGGCAATTTAGGCTGTAATCACTTAGTTTCAAAAAGAGGATTAAGAAAGAAATTCTGTTCTCATTTACAAGAATAAAACCCTACAGTAATTCCACAGAGCACAATGGGATAACTGATGTTTCAGCACAGCAAATGAAAATATAAATGGGCCTCCAGTCCCAAATGATTACAGCTGGTTTTAATAACACAGGCTTTTTAATTTTAGAAATCCAAACCCCATTTTCATCTGCCATCAGTGACAGAAGTTAACTGTTGCTGGGATGAAATGCACCATCTGTTCCAAGCCTATGAACCACGTAAATTCTCCTTGAGACTTATGTCCAGAATCTAGAGGGAGATGGGACTGTTTGCTATCTGGACAAGGTGCAATTCCATCCTCACAGGTGACAGAGAAATTCAGGTCTGGTATTAAAAAAGTAAGATTGAGCTACCTGAGTTTTTTCATAGTAATTAGTGCTGATCTATATAAATTATGTATAGCCTCATAATACTTTGTGTTCAGATGCAATGGCATAAACCTGGATAATCTCCAAGACAATGGATGGTTTAATCAAGACCCACAAAATTTAAAAGAAGGATACGGATATAATTTGGGTATAATTGGTAAGTTTAGCTTCCAAGTTCACAGCTCCCACAGTTGGCTGAAGTGTGGAAACATTTGCCAAATATACACAATAGACCTCTGTTACTGCTTAAAATATATATCCTCTAATTACCCAAAATATTCATGACTAGATCCCAGTTGAGGCAAACCATATAACTTGACTACTGTAAATGAAATTACAGCAATATCAGCCAGCTGAGGTTCAGTGTCATACAGTGTACTTTGCTATATCATCAATGTCTTTTTGAATAATCAGCTTTTTAAAATACAATATAGACCGTACTTTCTTTCAACAAGGTCACTTTAAATCATTCGGGCAGACAAGAGGGTCTTTAAAATGGATATAAATGTAAATGCAGCATAAGTGGAAATCTGATCTGATATATTTCTAAGCAGAAGTATCTCAGAATGTTATAGTGAATTTAATATGTTCTAAATTTGACATAGATAAATGCCTAAGAAATTAAAATTATTTGGGTTGCCAGCATTTAAAAGTGAAAAACTGTGCCTTGTGCTGTCTTATAAATAGCGTAGAATATTAAAGTAGCAATGTGTTCTTGTGCATTATAATTCCATGTATTTCTCTACTGGAAGATAATTTAATTTAAAAGGAGCTTTCTGTGCTTGAGAACAGAGACAGAATGTAGAAAATTAATTATAAGACAAAAGGTTCTTTTAGAGCTTTGGCCTTTTGTATTTGATGAGATTTCCTTTTTATTTGTCCTTCTCCATGGAATGTGTTGTTAATAATTTGACAAGGGTTTCCCAAAATCATTTCCCTCTCACTTTGCAACAATTTTCATATTTCAAAGGATGTGTATTTTCACAAGGAGGTACAATGTACAAAAACAGCCATGGGGGTTTTTTATTAATAATGTCACAGTGGGTTTTTCCCATTACAAAAAGTCACTGTGAATTTTATGGCTTTTTCCCCCGTTTGTTTTTTTAAAGCACTTTCTTTCAATGTAGTGCAAAAAGAAAATTCAGTCATTTGAGAAACTTTACAGTTAGTTTGCTGGAAATTTTTGATCAAGCTGAATTAGGTGCTTATACAGAGTAGGTGTAGAGCAACTTTAGAGGAGCCTGCTGGTGCTCAGGGACCTGAACCAGGTGTGTCCTAAGTTTTGGAGGTCTCCAGTGGAATAGCAACATAATTCTTCCTATGTCAACATTTCTCCTGCTTGAGGTACAGTCTCAAATCATGCAGCCAATCTGACACTGTGTTATAGTATCTCCTGAAAATGCATGTCAGGGGTTTTTTTTGCCCACCAGCACCTGATAGACAGGAGCATTCCTTCTGCTCATCCTTGTTAAGCTCAGAAACAATTTTTCCTCTGCACTGCTGTCCTACGATCAGGCTTCTTATGTTTCCTCACTTCCCTGCAAGAAGCCTTTCTGAGCCTCTGCTAAGGACGCAGGTTAGTGCGTCGTCACACAAATAGCATAGGGCACACTGCCTGTAATGACAGTGGAAATGAACACAGTGTAAAGACTGTTCTGCAGGAAAATGCATTTGGAGAATTTCAGAGGCAAAATTATTGCTCTTCTGAAGAATTTGTTATGAGGACAGATAAAAGTAGTCTCTCTGAGGTGCTGACCTAATATCTGCAGGGCGTAGATCAGATCTACTGAGAGCAGTATTTTTGTCTTTGGTTTCATGACTTGATGCTGGAGTTTTGAGTCTCAAAAGCTGCAGAAGACTTTCCCCTCCTGACAGCCAGCTACAGTACTGATCCTCTTTTTCATTTTCAGAGCTCCAGCATGGCTTCTCATCCTCTATATGCTAAATTTCTTTACAGGATAAGCTGACAGGTTTTGTGTTTCACTATAATTTTTCAATCATTCTCGTTTGATATTTATTTCTTCTACGTGCTGTTTTGTCAAGCGTCCCACACTTCAGCACAGACTGATTCCTGTCTCAAAAGCCTGAAGATCCCTTTTATTCTTTCAGACTGGTAGAAAAGTTTTACTGACAGAAAAACAGAACAGTGAGTGATCTATAATGTATCTTATTATTTATGTGTCATACATTTCATGTCAAATCTCCAGCCTTAAATGACAAATATGACTATTTAATAAACATCAGTATTTACTTCATTTGTCAGTTATTTCAGCATCTTAAACATCACTTTGATCAGCCACAAACATTTAAAGTTTCTGCATAATCTAAATAAACCAGCATATTTGTATATCATGTTAATAAATGCGTCTGTATTCCCATTTTGCTTTCTTTTTAAAAAAATGGTTGTGTCATTGTTACTACGTACAGTAATTCACAACTTTCACGTCAACATTAAAAAAAGGATAATAAGAAAGGAAGTGATAAATTGACAATAAAACCTGCTTTTGGTAGGCTAGTACAGAACTGAAAATTAAAAGCTATATATCTATATGTATCTAGTCAACACTGTCTTTATGACCACATAAAGAGAAAAGATTTAAACCAGGAAAATAAATCAACATGACAGAGCGCCCAAGGGACTTGAGCTGATGCTGACTGCATCTCATCACTGATGAAGGTGTGAAGGGTTAAGGGCTCATATATTCTGACTCTGTGGTCTTGTACTACAGTACCAGCTATTATTAATGGATCCTAAAGGGAAAATTTGATGCTGATTCATATTCAGACTGTAAATCAGTATGTGTTTCGATCCAGGCTTGTATATCAAATTCTCATTTTGACCTCAGAGAAACATTCTCAGATCAATGAAATGGAGAATTTTCTTAAAGTTAACCACTTGCCTAGGCATTCTACTGAATAAAACTGCATTGCTGGCTGGCAGCTCAGACTCTTTCCTAAAAATCAGATTTTGGATATTAGCTTTTTACAGAAATAAATTAATGGCATATAGTTGTTTGATCTTTTTTTCTGGATTCTTCTCTGGATTTTTTTTCTTTTCTGGGCCTGATAATGCTTCAGTTTAAAGCTTTCCTTCCTACTTCTTTGTATCAAAGAGTTTACCAAAGCAGTGCATAGAGAATGAAGACAATAAGGAGATTTTCTATCTTCTTATTTTTAAAGCATACAAAACAGTAGGAAACACGAACTTAAGTAACATCTCTGCCTGCAACAGATTAAATTCATTCAGTTGAGTGGAAAAGGGAGAGGAATAATAATTACAACCAAATGATAAATTTTGTTGACAGTCATTTCTCAGTTGAGGGATATACACAACTCCAAGATCTACCATGCCCTTTTCATTCTTGTGTTCTTTAGTATGTGGTATCTGCGTCCCTGAGTCATTACTAAATAGCCAAGCCATTACTTAAGTTAACGTGAAAGAAAGTTCTTCTATCCAGGCTTTGCAGAATTTAAATGTGTGAATATAACATATAAGACGAAAAAATGTGATCAGCTTTGGCTTTTACACTTTAATTAACCTGTGGTCAGGTTATTACTTCTATAAAATTACTTCTATTCTGTATTTCCGCCCACGCAAAACAGTGTTAATGGTCTAATTGAAGTCGATATCTCAAATATTCATGAGTGTGTTCACAAATATTAACTTCAGCTTTCCTAGCCTCCTCTGGCAGCAAGCCAAGGGCATTCACACCTGCAGTACTCTGGTGCTATGCATTACCAAAATGTCTTTCCCTCAGTTGTGTATACAGGCTGCTAAGTGGGAGGACTGCCATCTTCCAGGGCAGCACTAGGCCTGGTGGCTACTGCCTCCCTTCCTCCATCTTCCATGGTGCCTCTGCTCTCACTTCATATTTCATCCCTTTGGTAGCTGCTTTCTGAGGAAGCTGCAGAAGTTTGTACTCTGATTTTGTAAAGTGCCTGAGTATATGATAAAATTCAACTCTATTCAGGACTGTGCTTTAAATAGTTTCTTTCATTAAAATGGTCTTCCGGCAAGTTTCTCATAGGCAAATTTCTCAAAATTTAGAAGTACATAATTTTCAAAGCCTGTGTAGGAAATATGTCCATACAGAACATCCAGCTCATGGCAGCAAAACTGACAGCACACACTGTCTTGTGTTTTCCAAATAGCTGAATTGATGATCTGGTTATTTATCATAGGCAGGCTTAGTTACAAGATACTTGCCCCAGATGAAAACATGTTTGAAACTGCTGTACAGGAGATGCTCTGCATGGTTAACTAACTTGCCACCAGTTACGCAACATTTCAGATATACAGGGAAATAGAGTTTGGAAGAGAGACAAAAAGCAGATGGTCTAGATGAAGCCTTGATGCCTCCTATCAGATATACACAAAAAGACCCAAAGGGAGACTCAGATATTTATTTGCTTGGGGGGCCAACAGACTGACAGGTAAATGGTTTTTCTGAGCAAAGTGGTGGTCAAAGAAGTATGTATGATAAACAGGTTCTCTGCTCCCATTTCCAGAAAAATAATATGGACCTTTATAAATTACTCTGAAAATATATATTTTAAGACTCTTTACCTTGGATTAATCTAAATTGTTTTTTGAGACAAAGGAAACAAAACAGTTTTGGCACAATTGAAAAATAACAGCTTTTCATTGCACCCCCCACTGCACACAAGTCCATTTGCTTCCACTTCTGCACAACATGGAGAAGGTTTATTTATGGCAGGAGGAGTAACCTGATCAACAAAGCCCTCCTTTTCCCTCTTGGCTCATATCCATGCTGACACTGCGCTGCTGTTTTTCCCTTTGCAATCTTCCCCCTCCTGCTCCAGCCTCTCCCAAGCTATGAAGTTTTTATTATGCTGTTTATATTGTTTCTTAATAAAAGCTGTCTGTGAAAAGATGTCCTTGAAAGATCCTCTTCGATGTGTGCTTGAACATATGGGTGAGAGGCCATATAGGACTTGTAGAAATATGACTGGAAACGTGAAGGTGTTTCAGGCAATAGAGAAGTTGAAAATGTAGTTGTTGCATAGTTATTTAGCTCTTTTCATTTAAAGCTGTTTTTACAATTTTAATTTATGTAATCTAAATGTCAGCTTACTTTACCTATCTAGAGTAAACTTTCTCTTGGTGATGAGCCACCAGAGACATTCAGCGAGAGGAGACACTGGGTAACCCAATTTGTATCCTTATTTAGCCTTATAGCCTCTCGCTGTTGCCTACAAGCTTCTCATTGTACTATACTTGAAGATATATATGGAAAAGTCTTCACTTCTTTCTCTTTAGGACTAGTAAAAGTTGTATAATTAAGAGATGTAAGAGATAGTACTGGATTATCTTTTCTGATTTTTATTTCCATTATTATTATTACGACTGTAATGTTTGAGGCTCTTCAGTTAAGCTTTGACTTATTATGTCACCATGCTGACATGCAAATAATTAGACAGGTGCTGAAGTAAGAGCCTTAAAGCTTCATCTAAAACACTGCAAGTTTAATGAAAAGCTTCCCATTGACTTCAATGAGCTTTGGGTGAGGTATTTGTTTCAAGTGATACTAAGGTGCAATACAGGTCTGAACATCTGCATTTGTCCAAGGGACAAATTAAAAAGTCATCTTCAGCTGGTCCTTACAGAATGGTTATCCTCGTAAGTTCTTCTGTGAGTTTTACTCTGATGTATTTTCTTGACACGGTTACAAGTTAAATGTGTCTGCTGAGCTGCCTGGCTTACTGATTTAAACCAATTTGCTTCACAGAGAATTGAAGAGGGTACTAGCAATTCATCACTAGTAAGAGTGTGGGCGTTTTTTTTTTGATGAGGATGATGATGATGATTACTACTACTGCTGCTTTTTTCACTTTATACAAAATAAAAACCAAAAAAGATCACTGACAGCCAGACAGCATAGTTTTGTTTACATTTGAAATTCACTTCAGGCAGTAAAGAATCTCAGCCTGCAGCACAGGCTGTGGATTTACCTGGTAGAGGCACAGCTTTAGCAATCATGAATAAAACCACTGCAAATAGTTGGTTAAAAACAAGTATCTTCAGAGTTGGATAAGGTCACATTTGAGTCAGTATACAGAAACTTGAATCAAATATGAATGTTTTTTGTGGTGGACATTATGCATTCAGATAACCAAGTGACTCAATGAAATTATAAAGCCTGAGCCTGCTCTCATTCATATTAGTCAAGTGCTTCAGGAACATCTCTGATATTGTTCAGAAGGTTATGGCATGGATGAGGCAGGTAAATGAAATCAATCTGTGAAGCTGTCAGATTGGCTTTTTAGACTCATAGATTTTATGTTACCTAGGATTAGGGTAACATAAGGAAATGAAGTACCTTGGCTTTTGAATTCCTTGATAATTTTCACTCAGTCCTGACAGATTTGCTAAAGCTTTCTAAGGGTGAAATGGTATTGGATAAGCTGAGTACCTGTTATTTAAATAGCGTTGTTCTTTTAAGCAGGACATACACATTACAGGTGTTAGCATCCGAAGTCTTACATTCTACACAGTAGAATATAGATATACATGTTTACTATCACTTATAGAAGGATTTTAAAATGCTGACTTCAAGCGAATTTTATACATTTACATAAAACCCTTAACCTTAAGCAGTTCTTAGGTTCAGAGCATGTTTTGCAGAATAAACAAACCAAGCAGTGCTGACTGTGCAGTTTGTTTTAGTGAAAGGGTTTTGGTTTCTCTGACTCTGGGACCCTGTCTGAGGATCAGCATCTACTTGGGAGACATGGGATCCAGCTCACTAAATGAGGTAAAGGTATCTTTGCCAGCAGGATGTCTGACTTCCTAAGAAGGGCTTTGAACTGGGAGTGATGTGAAATGAAGACCGTTGCCAGCAGCCTGTGAGGGAATGAGGGACAGAGCTGTCTAGCAAAGGACCTAGAGTGGTGTGAGTGAAGGCAAACACCAAAACCACAATAAAGAGCTTAAATTACCTTAAGCATTTTCAGGAAGAAAGGAAGTGCCTATAAGACACCAGTTTGGGAAAAATTCCCCAATCCTTTCTGGGAAATGGCATGTCAAAGTGTCTCTGAAGTGCCTGTACACTAATGCATGCAGCATGGGGAACAAATGTGAGTAAGTAGAGAAATGCATGGGATTGCAGGGCTATGGTCTTCTTGGGATCATGGCAATAGAGTGGCATGGCTCCCATGACTGCAATAATGCAATGGAGGGATACAGGCCCTTTAGGAAGGACAGGATAGGAAGACAAAGAGGTGGAGTTGCCCTTTATGGGAGAGAGCAGTTAGAGTATATGGAGCCCTTCTGAAGATGGATGAGGAGCCAGCTGAGAACTTATGGGAGAGGATTAAACAACAAACAGTATGGATGACACTGTAGGGGGTGTCCGCCATACGCTGCCTGCTCAGGGAAGCAGCAGATGATGCCAGAAGAAGCCTCATGTTCACAGACAGGCCCTGATCCTTGTGGTGGACTTTAACCACCCTGATAACTGCAAAGCATTTAGTAATCCAGGAAGTTCCTGGAGAGCCCTGATGAAAATTTCCTGACAGACATGACAGAGAAATCAGTGAGAAGATCTGATACACCTCATACTTGAAAATAAGGAAGAGCTTGCCAGGGATGTGAAGACTGAAGGCAGTATTGTCTTCAGTGACACTGGAGTTCAGACTACTAAAAGAAGAGAGCAAGGAAAACAGCAAGATCCCAGCCCTGACCATTAGGAGGGCAGACTTTGGCCTCTTCATGGATCTGCCTGAAACAGTCTCACAGGATAAGGCTATGGAGGGAAGAGGGGACCAGGCTGGCTGTTTGACATTCAAGGATCATCTCTTCAAAGCTCAAGAACAGTCCATCACAATGAGCAAGAAGTTAAGCAGTGATAGCACAAGGCTTGCATGGATCAACAAGAAACTCCTAGGAAAACTCAACCGTAAAAAGCAAACTTACGGAAGGGGGAAAAAGTGACAGGTAACATGAGAAGAATATAGAAACAATTCTTGAGCATGCAAGACAGGATTAGGAAGGGCAAAGCTCAACAGAAATTGAGTCTGGTGAGAGAACAAGGCAACAAGAAAGGCAGCAGGATGGGCTTCTGTAAGTACATAAGCAGCAAAAGGAAGACTAGGGAATATGTGGGTTTGCTGCTAAGTGGGATAGGGGCCCAGTGTCACAGGACATTGAAGAGGCTGATGTACCAAATGCTTTCTTTCCTTCATCTTCATTAGTACAACCAGCCTTCAGAAATCCCAGGACCTGGAGACCAGAGGGAAAAGCAAGAACAAGGAAAGCATACCCTTGGTAGAAGATGTTCACGTTAGGGAGTACTTAAGCAACTGGACATAAATAAATCCATTGGATCTGTTGGAATGCAGCCGTCCCTCACAGTTATTGAACAACAGATCCCGAAAACCATTTCCAGGTTCATGAAGGACAGGAATGTGATCAGTCGTCAGTATGGGTTCTCAAAAGGGAAGTCATACTTAACCAACCTGATAGCCTTCTGTGAAGATGATTATCTTACCAAGCCAGCTACTGGCATGGTAGATGAGGGGGAGCAGTGGATATTGTCTACCTTGCCTTCAGTAAGAGCATGTTTAAGTTTGAACAGCAGCCCCAGTCTCTGAAAAAGCCTTTTTACTTATTTTGCAAATGTTTCAATGCTGACACATTGTCATGTATTGCTTTTACTAATCCATTAAGGATTGATCCAAGCAACCTTTCATATAGAAGTATGGCCACTTACTTCACTGTTGACCAAATTTGGTGTAATAAGCTTTTAGATAGACCTTTTAAACTATATTTGAGTTATATAAGCACTGTTAGAAAAGCATCGAATATAAGAGTAGCTTGGTGCAGCTGTAGTCTTTCAAGTTTGGGGAAGATTGGGAGCTATGCCGGTAAAAGCATTTTTATCAGTGCCCAAGTAAGGAAAATAATGGAAGACCCACACTTGCCTGCTGTATTTGGCAGCAGCCATCCAGCCATGTTATCAATAGATAGGGCAACAAGTATGCTGTTATGTCTGAGCTAGGTAGTGCAACATGGCAAGGAGGACCATGGGGCTCAACAGTTATGGAGCACAACCAAGAGTTGTGGTAATGGAGTTTTAGCCCCTATGGAAAAATATGAGGGGAGAGTTGAGCCAAATTTTGTGGGCTGAGAACAGGCCATGGAGACATGGAATCTGAATGTTAATAATTTTGTTATTTAGAATAACCTGTAGTAGGAAATGTATGACAATTCTCAGTTCCTAGGCTAAGCTTTAGTACATGTGTTTGTCAAAGTTTGTGTTTGGAGCATTTTTATTTTTTAAATAAAACTCAGAATTATTTGAATAGTAAAATCCAGTTTATCATGGTTCCTGTTTTAGAGAGACAACTTGTCATTGAAGGTGCTGAATGTACAAATTATTCTATTGCAACTCTAGAGCTGGTTGAATTTGAAAGAGTTCTGATTGCTCTAAAATACTTTGCTTACTAGGTACGATACATCTTTTCAAAAAAGCTAAAGATGAAGTAATGATTTTGATGAGAATATATGCCATGCTACTAGCTTTAAAATAAAGACATGAGTGTTATTCATTCATTTTAACTAAAAATTGGTGCTAGCCCTGTCACACTGGGTATTACCACTTGATTTCTTGCATGGTTTTCTTAGAAATGCAATGTTGTTTGTACGATTACTATGATTACAGTTAGGCAAAAAAAAAAGAGCCAGACAAAACCTCTCTGCTCTGAACATACATTTTGACATGATTTCTTAAACCCCCCTCTATCAAACACCACTTCAACCTGTGTTTTTAGTTCAGGGTAGCAGAGAGAGAGTTTTGATGCCATAAAAATCTCACTGAAGGCTTCTGCTGCTACTGACCCAATCTGAAAGCTATGCTGATTTTTCAGTGCTCTCTGGAAGCGGATCCCTGCTAACAGGAGTATTTAATTATACCTGAAACTATTCTGCTACTGTGCCCTATAGTTAGCCAGAATTCAAGATCGGTTGAGGCTGCTCTGATTAGACAGAAGCTGAGATAAACGTTTAAATTTCTTTATGCAATGCTATTTAAAAACTCTTTTATACAGTACTGTTTCCAGAAAAACAGGAAGACAAGTTGCAAGTGAGCCTGGGTTTAAGAAGCTCTCTGTTTCCTTTCAGTGTTGTGTTTGCAACTCTTTACACTGACCCTCTGTATTCACATTGCAAGCAGCCACTGCTGGGACCACAAAAATGACAATCACACAGACCTCTTGTAGGTATTGTACAGGATTAAGCAATCCCTTTCCCCACCTTTCTCTCTTCCCACACCTATGCATCACAAGCACTTGTCACACTGAAGGGTAAACTAAGCTGTGGCATAGATCCAGCTTAAGAACAATAAACCTAACAATAAAGAAGGGATTTGGATGGGGGAATTGGTCCCATTTGTCAGCTGGTTACACAAACACTTGTTCTGGTGTGAAGGGCAGAGGTTGGTGGGAGGAATGAGTGAATGTTAAAGGATGGGAATGCACAGTGCTTAGGCTGACATGGCCACATAAATGTATTAGTGAAACTGCACCCTAACTATTTAATAAGGAAAGTACTTCTTAATCCATCAGTGTTAGCTCTGACCTGCTATGAGGTCAGCTATTTTGGGTGGCCCCCATTGTGTGAACAGCTGGTTTTGCCAAACAAAAAGGCTTGGTTGGACTTTGTCTAGAGCCTGAGTACTTGCTGCTTTAAAGGAGCCTGCTCTTGTCTTAGGATTTAAGCTTTGCATTCTGACAACCATTACTGCTTTTCCATACAGAAACACCTTTCATGCCCACTATGCTATAGAAGCTGTTACCTCTTTCCCAAGAAATATAATAATCATGGAAGTTTTCTAGTAAACTCTACAATCATGTGCACTGATCCATGGTGTGAGTCTTTGGATTCCAAAACCTGGTATTTCTGTGGGGTTTTTTTCTTTTCTTCACCTGGAAACTGTGTGGAAGAGACAGATTGTTGCAGGGCTACATCCAATGATAAAAGAAAGAATTATGTCATTGAGTCAAAACTGAATTCAAGAAACTGCTGTGGTCAAGATTCCGTTGATTCTGTGAATAGGCTAAGCAATATCATTAGCCCTGATATTTGAGCTTTCTCCAAGCATATTCTGGTGTGCCAGTAGGTTCAAACTGTCTTGCTAAAATCAATCACCATTACCAGCAATTACTGTGTTGAATCACTGTGAACTTCAATTTTCAATTCACTTTCAAAGTTTTAACTTAGAGGGAATTGTCTTGATTCAGCTAAGGTTGACTTATGAAATCATGTATGACTCAGCCTGTATCCCCCCTTGCAAAGTGCTCAGAGACTGTGATATTTGATACTCATAAAATGAGAGAGCTTTTTTACTGTGTTCACTGAAGCTTGTTTGCATCAAATATTTAAGTTTGAACAGCAGCATTTTCTTGAAAGAGAGAAAAAATAACTAAGATCTGAAATGTGAAATTGTTTTAACTGAGGTTCAGTCCATATAGATATAGATGTGCACGTTGTATTAACATCCAGTCTGGAGATCTTTTAACCGACTGTATTAGCAAGTAATTGCAAAGACATGTATCTGGTTTACACATTACAACTTTTGCATATAAATGTGTAATAAATGCATACAAACCCATTGTTAGACATATTGGAAAGATTACTTGGAATAAAGTGACTGAATTAAAAATCTAGAGGTTTTTAGAATACTGTTACTTCTTGACTTTTCAGAAGTTTCACAGTAAGATATAATTTGACTTTGACACAGTGTATTCTGTCACATTTCTAAAAAGAAATGGTTGTAGCCTGGTATTTTGACTAACAGCCTTTTTCTCAGTAAGTATATAAGTATGTAAGTATATAAGATGGATATAAAATATAGGAGATCAAACCTCTCTGGGTTCATGATGAACCTTTTGCCAGAGGAGAGGATAGTAGGAGGTGCTGATTTTTCTTTATGTTCCAGGCCTATTGGTATTTTGCTAACACTGGTGTACTCCTGGGTGTTCTCATTTTATTCTGTGGAGTTAGTTTCATTATTTCCCTTCTGCTCTGTTCCTTTTTTAAAAGTATATTACTTTCTCTGACCAGCCCTCCAGATGATCTTATCAGCTCTCTCACTTAAAACATGCAAAGAATTTGATGGCCAGCTTTCAAAAATCTAAGATTTTCATTACAGTCATGGAAGGTAACTGTCTGATTCATACAGTATATGAAAGGAACCAACACACTATAACATTACTTTTTAATGGAAGAAATTGATTGTCATCACTAGCCATTCATATCACAGTCTTACGTTTTTCCCTGCTGATCCCCTCTGGCAGTTTCTTAGAATTGCTTTGAATGTATAATTTGTGATGCTGGGAGTTTTAAATGTAATACTAGGTTAGATTTGATTGACTCAGTATTAAATACCAAGGCCCTGCAAGATGTGCATTCTTTACTGCATTGAACATTCATGGTGTTGCTGCATAGAAGCTGTGCTCCATGATGTATCCCACATTTTCTCGTGTCCTGATTATTTCAGAAAACCTGCTCAGAATTTCACTACTCCCTTTCAATGACAATTAGTGCACTGCCCTTCAGATTCCTGGATTCAGGGTTTTGGAAGAAATCTTGGGCTGCCTTCCTCTAGACAAAACTGGGAAAGAATGAATCTGAGAAAGATAAGAGATAATTCCAACTGCTTAAAAAGCTGCTTAAGAGAAGAAACTCATAGGTTTTTCTAACTTGCAGATAAAATATATATATATATATATATTTTTTTTTTTTTTTTTAATGAAGGCCCTGGTCATTGTATAATTGTGTATGTTCCCAGAGCACCCATATCAGCCATGTTGGCAGGATTCTGGTCTTCAATGAATCATCTCAGCTTGGCTGGAAACAGTTCAAACTTGCCTGAGATAAGGCACTGCGATATTTATACATGTTTATATGTTGCTACATGAACATCATGCACATCAGTTATCTTAAAGTTAGCTTGAATAATTCCAAGCAACCCACAACATAAGACATAAAGTAACATTCTTAATATAGTGAAGATCAAGGAAACCGTTGTAGCAAGTACTGAATAATACAAGTGGTTTTCTTACAGCTTAGTAAGTAAATGTAATTATAACTATGAAATCTCACCAGCCTGTCTGCTAGTTCTTGAAGCAGTACAGGTGGTACAATTTGAGAAGTGAACCTTCAAAATATGGTGGAGGTAACAGGCAACAACTGGAAGTGTCAAGATGGGAGCTCTCTCCACATGTAGGTGTTTTATGCTATCCTGATGTAATGGACAGAACAGTTCTCCAAGGGACAGGGTATCCATACAGACAGCCTGCCTTCGCAGTAACGGCTCTTTCAGAAAATTTCTGCATGAATCTGAAAGAAATTCTTCTATATCCAAGGAAGATGAGTAAGGTCAATCTGCCAGGGTAAGTGCTCAATCCATGAAGTCCCATTGCGACAATTTTGTCCAAAAGAAGGCAAAAGAAAATCAAAAGTCAATGAAGGTGGCAAACAATAACAAGCTGATAGAGCACTGAGGATAAAAAAAGTGGCTTTGGCAACAAAGTTACTGATGTAGTGCCAATGTTCTTTTTGACTATGGGTTAGAGAGAGAAACAACATTTGCAGCTATCTGCCTCCAGGCACCAGATTGCTAAGAGAGGCAACAGAGCTTGCAAATGTTTTGGTAAAGTTCCAGTGTGGTGAATGGATGAGGAAAATGTGTAATAGCTTCACTGAACACTGAAACTGGAGTTGAAATAATAGCGTATCTTTTTTTTTTTCAAGATCAAAAAAGAAAATTAATTCAAGGAGAAGCATGGTTTTGTTTGTATGTGAATACCAGTTTGTACATTGTTAAAAACCAAAAAATTTGTATATCGTTCAGGTTTATAAAAAGTTTTAAAACATTCTTTTCTTTTAATCTTGATAAAATTTTGATGTAAAATGCTGTTGTGAGATGAGAAAATTACATTCTGCCATTAAATGTTCAAAATTAGTTGTTTCAGCTTTTTTTTTCAAATACATAATATTTTGATAAGATTAAGAAATTAAGCACTAAAAGGCATCTAAAATCCTCTCCTCCCCTGTGGGAAAAAACCCATGTTGGTTGAAAGAAGCCAAATTTTATTAATAACATGGCTCCAAATAAGTGACATTTTTGGTTGTTTTGGTACTTTATAAAGATACACTGATAGCACTTCTCCAGTTCTTACACACTCTCATAACATCCTAGATGTTACATGTGACTTCACAACAAATTATAACCCTTTTAAGGTAAATGAAAACCATTTGTCTTCCTTCATAATTTTGTAAGGTCCCTTTACAATAATTCTATGTAGAATGGGACTGGAGAATTAGAAAAGGATACAGAATGTCTGTAACTGAACTATTTACTTTCTCTTCCTTTTTCACTTCTCAAGTGAAAAACTGCATAACTGGAGGCACTGCAAAGCAAAAATAGTAGGGAAGCTTGGGAGTATGACTTTTAGACCAGATTAGTTTTAGAGACTGTAATAATGTTTGTTACTTTAAAAAGTAAGTTTGCAAATTGCCTAAGATCAATATGACTTCAGAAAAATCAGAAAAGAAGTCATATATCTTCACTTTTTAAAAGCATAAGATGAATGCTAGAGAAATTCATGAATCCCTTGCAACTGATATTTCTCTTTCCAGTAAGCTAACTCCTATCTTTGTACATTTTTCCACAGCAGTTCTCACCACACACAGAGGTCACACTCTTTTCTGTGATTTTTAACAAAAACACCAAGTATCTACTGTACTTATTCTGTGGTACTATGTATATTAGAATGTTTATTTGAGGAAGAATAAGCAGAGAGATGTGTGGGTGATAGCTTTGTTATTGTAGAAAGACTAAGCTTGAGAAATAAGCAGTAGTCACTATGGCAATGAACTTAAACTCACCATGTGCCACTGTAAGGTTTTTAAAATTCAGTTTTTCTTTCCCCCCCTCTTTTTTTTAATTAGATGTAACATACAAACAATGAAGGAACAAGTGAGTCTTGATTTACAGTCCAATTCTCCTAACTACATCAAACTCAATGCACAGATCCTGGGGTGCTGGAACATGAAGAAAAACTGAAAAAGAAGGGGCAAGAGAAAAAAAAAGAGGAAGGAATGAGAAAGAATAAACGCGTTATTCTTTATCAGTCTTTCTTGGCAATAGTACTGTTATCTTGGTATAAGCTTTAAGTTAATTTTGTTCAGCAGTTACTTAACAACTGACTTTACTCTGCAGAAATGAAATGCACTTTTCTACTCATGGCTTAGTTTCAGGCATATGACTGAATGTCATAACTCATCCACTGAAAGCTGGGACAGTCTGTTCGGACTGTTCATAGGACTACTAGTAAGCTTTCAGCTATTTAAAAAGTATTCAGCTGGATGAAAGCAACTGAGAGAATGTAGAAAAAACACGCATGCTCTGTCTTTAAAGCTGAGCCATATAAATAGCAAACTGTCAGTGGGATAACAGTGTCAATCATTAGTCATTAAAATAAGGGTGACTATATGATTTTATGTATCCTCATATATGCATATGTACAAGTGTGTGGATATAGATATAGATTAGATATAGATAGATATATATACACACAATGTTATAGAAGAGTTTTTCCTGTTTTCTTTTAGGTTAATAACCATGAATGCATAACCCTGTAATGCAATGCTGTACACAGATACTCTCTGATTGATTACACTGCCATTGTAAAAATTTCTTAAGATCAATTTTGGAACCATAACAATTCTTATCACTTACTCTTTTAGGAAACTGAAGGCACTGCAGCTCCAAGGCCAGTTTACTGCATCTCATTTAAATTTGACCATACCTATTGCTAGCATTTAGATTTGTTAAACAGTGAAAAAAATTGCAGTACAAGATTCCTAAAAATGCTCTTCCCAAGCTGTTGTGCTTTCCTCTTGGCTCTTTTGGGGGCATACAATACTAGAAGACACCACCTGGGATATCCATTCAAGTCCTCTGCCATAGCAGAGTTGTTCTTTGTTCTACATGTGAGCCTTCCTGTTGATTCCTAGGAATGAATTTCTGTGGCTGCTATAAATTGAACAGTTTAGTCAAAAGTACTAGACGTAATCAAAAGTAGCTAAGAGATAACAATTTGCTTTTGTATTAGCAGTAATTTAATTTCTGTATGTCAGCTGAAGAGGAAAAAAACCCCTAGATTAAGCATTATAAACATTGTCATTCATTCTAACAAGTGATACAAATCCTCAGTTTTACTATACTGGAAGTTCTTCCTGAATTTTTTGAAAGGAGAAAGAGAACCAGACTATGCTGAATATGTATATGTGTGTGGAATGAAATGTAACAGATTGGAGAAAATATGAACTTTTTAGTCCATTCCTGAAATTCTGATGCTGACAAATGGCGATTTGTCTTTGTTCCAAACGCAACCTTTACAACATTTTGCAAGAACAAGCTCTCTAATAAAATATAACACAGCAATTAGTAATCGCATTGCCAGTGAGCTGCTGGAAGGCACTTAGATGCCACAGTAATGCTATAATCAGCACTCAAAAAAACCAGCTATAAAGAATGTATAACTTAGTTAAATTGAGGAAAGTGCATATTTTTATAGTATTGCTTTCTGCTCAGACTTAAATGATTATTTATAGGATCAGAACTGCCAGTTACTAAATAAATAAATGTAACCGGTCCTTCGTCTCCTTTGTTTCCCTGGCTACTGTGCGTGCAGTGCGTCAGTAAGGACAGTTAATATCTATATATCCAACCTACTGCTTTCTTCCCTCTTACCTCCTTTATTTGTGGACTCACGGGTGATATTTTCATTTTTTTCCATTAAACTACGGTTTTCATTATACTGACAAATGCCATTAGGTAACAGGGAAGCTAATTGCTGAGTGTGGTGAAAATGATTTGTTACGAGTCCATCAGCCCCATTTAGGGGAATAATTGTGCTTTCTCTGCTTATTAGTGCAGAATTCAAGGGGCCAATATTTAGGCACTCCATTTTTAAAATTGAAAATAAATTACTGATCTGATTATGATCACCTGGAACTTTTCAGAATTAAAGCCCCCTAAATCAATATTTTGCATCAGTTATGAGAGAATGACACATTTTAAAAAAATCTACATACACCAGCCATTGCTTTTCTTTTAAGGTTACAATTCCTGTTTCCTATTGTGTACCATAATGATTTCGACAGTTTCCTCACAAATCTTTTACTACTTAAAGGTACCCACACATCCACAAAACCCTTTGAACTGAAAGCAACAAGAGGTTCCTTGCAGGCCAAGTAACATGAAGCCGTTATTGATGATGGTTTTGGGGCAAATAGCTCATGACTGATATATGGGAAGTAGAAAACTGATAGATGATTTGAGTTTTAAGAGAAGTTAAGATTTTGATCTAAAAATGCATACCTTTTCTGTTTTCCCTAATAAATTTAAATTTAACATAAATTCCAATTGGTTAGAGTACTCAAATGGTAAATTCAAAATCTTAAATTTTTAAATTCATGAATATATTAACTGACATTCAGATAGTAAAGGTTAGGAAATCATGCTCTCAATAATATGTGAAAAAAATCCCCATCCCCCATTGCTTCCACAGGGATTTTTTTCTACTTTGTGACTTTTCTGAAATCTTGAGTAACTCATAGAAAAGAGCAAAGCTGAATTTATGAACATAATGTAACTGTCTTACCTGCCTCCATCATAAATAGATTGCATTCATCTTAGCTTCCCTCTCCTTGATTACATTTCATATTTGAAATTATTATTATCCTAAATTATTTCCTGTTTGAAATACAGATTTTTCAATTCAGTCTGGCACTGAGGTGCCTAATTGCCTTTATACTGGAAGAAATTGCTTGAAAATCTTGTGCTTTCTAAACCCAGACTGATTCATACATACGGAAACATCTAGACAAGATTATTTTTCAGCATGCAACACATGGCATGAAAGTGGTAGATCTGAAGACTATAGAAATTAAATCCCTGAGCACCTAAAAATCTCATGTTAATCCTGTAGGAAAAGGCCTTCTATATCGGGATCTATATCTAAGTACTCAATATTTCAGAAGAAAGAGTAAGGATTTTAGGGGCTCAAAGACTGTGTTTTGCCTGATCACCCCAACGGGGACTGTAACGGATGCAGCTGTTATCCCATCAGATAACAACCCAAGGAAGTCTGAATAGGGACTATATAGAAAGTATCACCCTTTGCATGTTCCTGTTCTAAAATAAGACTTTTGGTCCAGGGCTAAAATATTTTTCAAACATTTAGTTCACTTACTTACTTTCACTCTTCCTTCTGTTGCTGAAAACCAACCACTTTCTATTCAAACTAAATGTTGCAGTAAATCTCAGTACTACTTACTATCTTTGCTGTTCAGAATAAGTGGTTGTAAGAACACAGCAGAATTAAAACATGCAGCTCATGCAGCCTTGTCTGTCACACCCCTAGGCTAACATCAGAGAGGGTTGAGGTGCAACATAAATCAGTCCAGAAGTGGAGTTCAGGAAATTTATAGCTCTGAGGCAACTTTTTTTTGTTGTTTCCACATGTGGAGGGATCAAAAGAGCCCAAAGGAAAACGAGTCCAGAGCAATACATGTTTGCCTGGCTAAGTCAGTGTATCTCAGGAAAGGAGCAGGCAGCCATGACACAGATGCATAAGATGCTTGTATTCTCTTGCAAAGTGTCAGTAGTTCCAAACTCAGTCATGTGTAAGACCAAGAAAAATTCTCAGTGATAATTGCCAGGAAAACTCCAGGTTACCTTTAACTCCAGTGGGACCTAAATATCTTATTAAACAGTATATGTTTGTGGAATCATATGAAACTCCTGATAACTTGCTTAAAAAAAAAAAAAGGTTTTGTTATCTAAGCATGTTTGACTTCCCATCAATAAATGTATTTGCACATTTGGTTTCTTATGAGTGTTTCTACCATCCTAGTGGAAAAAAATGTCATAAGATTGTTTTCTTATGCTAAGTTAATATACTGATTTTGCAGACTGGGGGATGTTTTCTCAGCAGGGAAATAATTATTCTGAAAACAATGGATTTTTCTTAATGACATCTAAATCTCCGTAAGATACCCAGGGCTTCAAGCCAAACCATCCACAGCATGAGTTTGACTCTCTTTCGTCAGTGATTGTGTTGATAACCATGCATCTAAAATGATCCTTATTCTACTTAGAGGTGTATAATGTATAATTAGATAGATCCAAAAGCTAGCACAGTTAGTGTGTTGAAATAAGCCCTTTGTGCACAATAGCCATCTGCATGCTGGTGGACACAGCATTTCTCAGAGAAAAAGATTGTGTGGGGCTCTGGTACTTTCTTCTTGCAGCTGTGAAGCTTGGTATGGATTAGGGCCATGCCATCACTTGGACCATTTTGACTCCATGAGCTGTGCTGTACACCAGGGGATAAAACAAGTCAGAAATTACAATTCTAGGCAACATGCAACATGTAGCAAAGAGGGACTTTCAATGATTTAGTCTCAATTTTTATAAGTGCAAATAAATGAGGGAAGTCATTTAGCACTTAGCCTTTTCCTGTCTAAGAGCTACTTTTGATCTCAATCCTGCCTCAGTCATTTAGCTTTAGGATGCTTCAGTGCCATTAACTGAAATTAGATAGGTTACATTAGGCAAAAAGATTGCAGCAGTTTTCAGGAAAAAACATGCTAAAATTCCATTAACTTGCCAGAATTGAACTTCTGTGTTGAACTCTAACTCTTCAAAGCTTCCTCTTGATATGCTTTCATAAATGCAAGACTCTGGCTATACTGTTTTAAATAATGCTTATTTAGAACTTTAGATTTAATTTATAAATATTTTATTGGGAATATTTCCATTTATCAGTCATATTTTATTGCTTAATATAACTATTTAATGTGACATTTAAGAGATGCTACTGACTGTAACTTCTATAAATTCCCTGAATCCAGCTGTTTTCATCACTGCCAAACTCCTGCTATTTTTTTACCTCTGAGTTTGACTGCTGTAGCTGCTGGAATTTATGAACAGAAGCAGGAATCTTTTAAGTCCTAAATTATGACAATCCACTATTGTAAAAACATTTTTCTATGTTAGATAAGTATTGCAACAATATTTGTTTGCTTAGATCAAGAAAGGTCAGAGAAAAACTTTGGAGACCCTTCTTTGCCAGAAGAAATGACTTAATGGTAAAAATAATTTTAATAACAATTCTTATTTTGTAGAATACCTCGTGCATTGAACACATCTCCATTTTTATCTACTTTCGTCTACTTAAATAATTCTAATAGATTAGAATAATGTGTTTTTTCTTTGGAAAAAAATTTAAAATAATTTTTAATTGTTCTAAAATTTGACTTGATTTTCTTATTCTACAAACTTCTGCTTTCTTCATTCAACTCCTTTTTAAAGAAACCTTAGGGGATGGTAACTCTATTAAAAACGTAGCATTTGCAAATCTCCTCTTATTTCAGACTGTATTTTGTGTCAAGACTTTTCTACAAGTAGGTCATTTTTTTCTTAAAAGGGTCTAAAATCAATATTTTGATATTGATATGTCTCAAATGTACTGATTATTTTATTAAGAAAAAAACTGAGAGTGCAATAAATTGTTTTTCAGGGGCCTAAGTTGCACAAAGGAATCTTATTTCATTTAAAAAATATGTCTCTCAGTACCTTGATTAACAATGCCCAGATAGGAATTGAAGCAGACCATTAATTTAGTTTAGTTTTATGTTATTTTAATCATGCCAAATTGATATAAAATACAAATAAATTTGAGATTATTTCTCATTCTTCCATGGTTGCTAAAGTCCACACTTCTCACATGTAAGCAGCACACAGACAGAAGAATATAAAAGCATCCAAGTTTTTTTTTTTTTATCTCTGAAAGCAAGCTGTTGCTTTTAAAAGAGTTTAGCCTCACAGTTTCTGGAAGTCTGGAGTTCATGATTAACGTGGCTATGTATCAAGTTGGTTTTGCAAAATTATTTTAACACAGGATGGTGTACACTTCCAAGTGGTAGAAAGTAGAAGAGCTTTTAATATTATGTGTCACTGATTTTATTTCAATTAGATTTTTTAAGTATTTGACACCCCTAAAAGTTGTTGGTGTTCTGATGTGTGGCTACAGCAAATGACAATTTTTCAAGAGTATGGAATCTTATGCCTTGCTCTGCAGTAATTTAATCAAAAGAGAACCACCTTTTAGAGTCGGTCTGAGAAAATTTGTCTAATGTCATGTGGAATAGTCTAGGTGAGTGCATATGGCCAAAGTACCATAAAAACAGTAATCTCCCTACAGAGGAGAACTTTCTGAGCTGAAGTTGTATGGTTTACTGCTGTTCTTTAGTGCTACAACAGACATTAAGATACCTCCATCTGTATTTCTGCCCAAGTCTAAGTTCCAGAACTAGAACTGATCGTTGCCTATTGAAACTGATATCTCTGTCATCATGTGCCCCTAGAATGTCCCCTCTGTGGTTCTTACCATTACGGTATAAAATACAGTAGGGAAACATTGCATATACAATAGAACAACAATCGACAGAAAATGTGCAAAAAGATCTTTCTGAGAATTACAAAGTACCTTATAGACACAGCTTGTTGTAGCAAGCAACATAATTTATTGTGCAGAAAAGTTCCTCTTTACCCTTCCTGCCTTTATTCATGTTGTAGATTTTTTCCAAGTTCGGTATCAGTGTAACATTTGGAAGCATTAATCCCTTTGAATTACTTTAAATGACTGACAGGTATTGATAGATCCTGGCTGGGGAGGGTTTATTGGGGTTGGGGGGAGGTTGGTTTGTTTGTTTGTTTGCTTGGTTTGGTTTGGGTTGGGTTTTTTGTTTTGGTTTTTTTTATATACGTTCCTAATTTTACAGAAAGGATGCCTCTAGAAGAGCTGATAATGTACCCATGGGACTGTGCTCATATAAATCACAATTGTCACGCAATGCAATGCTTTTTCTCTAAACAAAGCAGAAATGTTGCATGTAGAGTATTTTCTCCAAACATATCCCTGGGGAGACTCTTCCAGGCTTTGAGACCTTACATCTGAGCAATACCAAATGCTGTCAAGGAGATCTGCTGTGAATTCTAATGTTTCAAGTCTTGGGCAATATGTCATGCTAGTCTTTATAGCATCTGCAGTCCAGCAGTCATCTTCAGCAATTAAAAAACACCCTTGTGTCTGTCTTGTGAGATCCCCAAACCTAGAAATTAAGAAGCCTTATTACTTTCTATTCAAACATAGTCAACAGGCTTCAAATCCTGCTTAATTAATAGATATCACTTTAAATGAGGTAATTCATCTGCATAATAAAAAATATTCTTATGCAGCTCATGTCTGTCTGGGAAGGGGAACATTTCTCTCTGCTAATCCTTCAAAATGCTTTTCAAGTTTGCTGACTGCCATGTCGAAGTTGCACAAAGATCTCTATGGGATGCCGCTGATCACCCAGGGATAACGAGACACACAGCTCACTGCCATTTGTAATGTACTGCTGACTGACCCATGCACAGACTTCTAATAGCCTTATGTGGACACTGTAGGAAAAACTGATGAAAATAGATCCATTTAAGAATGTAAAGATTTGACTTTTGAGGAAGAACAGCTTTTGTCCACCATTACTTTCAGAAAGGTATGCTGCTGGTCAAACAACATACTGGTATTTCAGCATGCACCTCTTCGAAATGTATAATGAGTTTCCCTGTTCTGTACTTATTTGCAGGAACAAATGCCATGGTTTGAACCCAGAAACTGAATGATAGGCATTTAATGATTGAAGTAATATAAGCATACCTCAGTCTGGAGTGTTAAAATGAGATAGGCAGTTTGTGTCCAATTATATAAACACACTGCAAATCTTCCATTGTTCAGTATGAAAAAGAACATTTAAATAATATGTAAAACATTTCTATTTGTGTAACAAAGTGCCCATTTTGTCTTTCTAGCATAACTTTAGAGTGATGATAATTTCTATTCAAAGACTAAGTGGATCACACTTGGGCTTGGGGTCTTTTTGTCCAAGCTCTGTGTATATAATTTTTGTCATAAAGATTCCTGCAGCACTGACAGGAAGATTCCCTGACACTGCGAGAAATGGGATAAGAAAAGACACAAGTATTTTCATACAGAAACCTCAAAACTAAGAACATATATTTCAAGGTTTGGCTTCTCTGATTATTAAATAACAAGAAACAATGGTTTCTGCAGAAGTTCCAATATTTCTACATTTTGCAAAAAGTCAGTTTTAGCCCAGTATTTAATTATCTGAAAAAAAATTTGTTTCACACAACTCTGGTATTAGTTTTATAGCCCTTAATAAGAAATAAAATTTTGGAACAGTATTCTCTCAATTTAGGCCATAATGGAAGACAGCTTTCTGTGGTAGTTTATGTCATTATTACTATTGGACACAACCTCATATAGCTTCAAAATCTTTCACCCACCTACATTTATTGCAAGCAATTAAAATTGATTATTTATAAAATATATGTAAGGGAAAAAACATATGCTGCCTTCAAGTATTTCCAAGGCTACAGAACCGAAAAAGGATAATGGATGACTGCAACTAAATAGTTGCTAAAATACAACAAAACATTTCTCCAGAAAGTGTTTTACCTTAGCTGAACTGTATGCAGTGTTGCTTATGTAAAGAAAGAGCCCCATCCCAAAACGACATCCACGGCACTGCACAGTCATTTTCCTTCTCCAACTATCTCTGGTAGCATCCTACTGGCTTAACTGAATTTTGCTTATTAACCAGAAATAGAAGCAGCTGAATAATACAAATCCTGCCATTCCAATGGAGGCAATAGCCTCCCTCCAGGAACATGCAGATGGGGAGGACCAGGTCTTCGTCTTTTTGCAGGTATTTTCACTTAACTACCACATTTATCTTCTTGATGGTAGGAAAAGGTAAATGAAGTAGTAAGTATGCCATGATTTTGAGGGGAACATTGGGAGAAGAAACTTCAAGGCTGTCCTTACTCCTGACTAAGCTCCACAATGGAGACAAGGAAGACAGGATATCAGAACAGACAAAAATCCTCTGTGATTCTCTCTGACACACTGCTGGAGCAGCCAGCAGAATTTCACATTTGGGTAACTCAGCACATTTTCATGTCATGAAAGGAGGAGGCAGGTCCACTGCAGTGGCTACCCAGGTATCACCAATTCAACCCCATTTTGAAAGAAACCTGAAAATCTAAAAAGTCAAGCTAATTAAAGCATTCTGGGAGTGGGTGCTGAACCAACATTTCCTGTTATGTTATCATTAGGATCTGATTTAGTGTATGGGTTATAATATGATACTGTATCACGCTATATTGCAAACTGATTTTATAATCAGTCTATATAATATAATATTATTGGATATAATACTTCCCATAAATGTCAGGCTTCACCTAAGAGTTTGAAGTATGACTCCACATCTATGTGTAATTTAGCAATTTGTTATGTCCAATGTCTTCTGCTGACATGAAATATCAGTGTCATCAATTCTTAGAATAACACATATATTTATGTTTTCAAGGCTTTGTTTGCTCATTTGTTTCATTAGAAAACCAATATTCTCTTTCACAAGGCCAAAGATCAGTTATTTTCTCAAGGGCTTTCCATGATTCATTCTACTCAGGAATAATTTCTCTGGTATCTAAAATGTCACTCATTTCTTCTTATCTCTGATTTGACCATGACTAAATGACTACAGACTGACTGTGCACTGAGCAGTGTTAAAAATGTTATCAAAAGATTTTTCATCTTGAACAATGTGATCCTCTCAGGACACAGCTCCATCAGCAAGGTCTGTTTATAGTCCTGAGTGTTCAAAATTTCACAGTGAGAGGCAAAGGGCAAGGCTCAGTCATATGTTGTGGCAACTGCACAGAAACCATCAGGTTATAGTACTTCCAGGAATGAGAGGAAGGATAGGGGATGATATGTTAAAACTGTGCCAGCAGCAATGGATGATTATCTCCGAATTCTCTCAGAATTCATGGGACCCAACTTTCTCTGGCACTAATGGAAATTTAGGATGTGAAAACACGTAAATGGTGAGGCTTAACTTCTTGAATATAAGCTGACGTACAAGATGGAATTCTAAGTTTCTCTTAATGAGTATTATAGAAACCAAGATATCACTCCCTTTTCATACTGAAAAAAGAGCAGCAGAGCTCTATTTTTCCTAAATGTCTCTAACCTTCCACTGTCCACATTGCTTTAGGCCATTGTATACATATCTCTTTGCAAATGCACAGCTAAACAAGTGCAAAATGGAAGCCTTAGTGTACAAGCATCTACAACTCTTTCAGATTAGACTTTACATGCAAGCTCACCGTACCTGTTTCAAACAGGACACCACCGTTGTGCACCTCCTCCCTTCTACCACTTTCAAACCACCTCCTCTCTCCCTATTAAATAAATTTTAATATCAAAATAAAGTAAAACACACACATTTTATTTTTTTATGACTTATGCAAAGTCACACAAGAAGCTTTCTGAATTTAAAGCCTCTGTTACATAAAGTAAGTTAGGACTTAAGGGATTACAATTAGGTTTTCTCAGGTCATGAAAAGGAGGTGTTTATTCCATTTTCACTGCAGTTATACAAGAAAAAATGAAACACACCTGTAAAACTTAAAAAAAAAATCTTCTCTCTGAATTTGGATTAACGTCAAATAACATAACAAAATTGAAATAATTTTATTTGCTAATTCACAATACCTTCTAGTGAAATTAAACCTCTTCACAGTTTGTGAAATAAACAAGTAGCATGTTTATTCCAGTGAGGTCTAGTCAAGGGAGAATTTGCAATTTTTTAAACAGAAGTTACAGCTCACAACTGTATTTTTCTACAATTGTTGCACCTTTATGAATTCATGTAAATTTGAAGCTTGCTGAGGTACCTTCAGTTACACGTGGCCCTGTTCACACGCCCAACTTAGGCAGATGAAAAGGGGCTGAAGTTGCCAGTAAGATGTTAAGTGTCTCAGCAACCTTCAAAATTCACCCGATTAACTTTCCACATCAGTCAGATTGCACCATACATTTCAGCTTTGTCCTTATACAGCACTTAAGTGTCCTCTATAAAATTTTGATTTTCACCTACTCACACTATAGACTTTCCATACTGAAACTGAAGGATGAACTGTTAAAAAACCTGATAAAAACCACCACTCTAACAGAAAAACTCCATTGACAGAAAATTTCCAAACAACCAAAAAAAAAGTTCCAAAGTTGTGCTAGAAACAAACTGCTAAATGGCAACTTCCAAAAGAATCCTGAGAAGACAAAGAAACCTTAAACCTACAGCAGTCAAAAAAAAAGCTAAGAGTTGGGGGAAAATTAAATGTAAATGTGAAGTGCAGTTTTGATGGCATGAGTTAAAGGAGAGTTGCAAATTGCTTTGCCATTTGCTGAGGAATGAGTGTTCTTCTAGGAAAAAGGTGGGCACATAGGCCATTTCCCTGTATTTTGACGTTAATGGCAATCTCTGGTACATGCACTGAATGGGAAATATCTATTGGTTCTGTTAACTTCCAGTATTGAAAGAATGAGACAATACAAATGAGGAATTTCAGTTTCAACTCCAGAGTTAATTCAAGCCAGCACTGGGCCTGAAATCTGATCCAGAAATTTGCCAAAGCTCTCCCTTAGACTGAGATACCTAGTTCCCCAAAGCCAGTGCAGCAACCTAACTGCAAGTATAAAAAAGAAGTTTAAAAAAAGTTCTTGATGTTAAAGAGCTGAAACCAAGGAATTCATACATGATTCCACAGGGGGATAGGAAATCCCCAAATCTAGCACACCAAAAAAGCAGGCATAGGTCTGGTTCAGATCATGACGAGAGGGATATCTCTCAGAGCACACACAAAAAAATCGATCTATACCCAGGCCTTCTGCTGTGGGCATCGTGACCTAAGGATGCCCAACCCACCTAACTCCCAATTCCAAGGCATATCCAGCAAAACTCACCCCTGCTGCTGCTGAGCCATCTGCCCCTCCTACGGGAGGTGTCCCAGTGTCTGACGCGTGTGCTGCCCAGGGCCTGCAGGAGCTGAGGCTGGTGCTCTGGGCACATGGAGCTGGGCTTGGCAGCAATGCCACAGGCTTCTCCCTGCCTTGCAGAGCTCTCAATCCACGACCTTCAACCATGTGGCCACAGACCCAGGGCTCAGCCAGGCCCCCACTAACTGGGCAGCATCCCCTCCAAGCACGGGGGACACACAGAGACCTATCGACAGGTGATTCCCCTTGCTGCTCAGAATGAGCATAAAATATCCCATAAAATAAAATAGTGGAGGATGCTGCCCAGCATCCTGCTTACATGCTGCCCACCCAGAGACCTCAACTCCAGCAGTGGGTGGGCCCACCAGGAGAAAGCCATAGCAAAAACTCTGCGCCCCTCCAAGCAGAGCACTTTCTCAACCTGCCCTGGGGACGTGGGGCAGCAAGGGCTCATTCGTGTCTGCTGCCTTGCAGGGCAGTAAGTTGTTCCAGGTGACAAAGAGCTCCACAGCTTGTCACACACAGTCCTGTCATGCTGAACCGACTCTGACAAGAACAGCCAGCCAGAGTGGCACTACCAGCCCTCCTACCAAGTGGGCTAATGCTGTGCCAAAGTGAGAAGGAACAAGCCTGAATGCTCCTTGGCCCTGGACAGAAGGCAGGATCGACCTGCAGGCATGCATGAGGTTTGCATTCCAGGCCTGGGAAACCCAACTAATCCATACTGCAGTGATTTTATTAAAAAATATATCAAACAAAAACCCCACAGACACACCACAGGCACACTACACTCACAAGTTCACAAACAAGAAAGGGAATTCCAGAAGAGAAAGACCAACCTGGCAGCCAGAGACGTAAGTCCAAGCCTCCCAGACAGGCTGATGGAGCCCAGAGTTCTCAACATGTTGCCTCAAGAGGGCACTGCTGGGGTAAATCCTGATTATGGGCTTGTCATACTGAGCATGGAATTGATGCCTTTTCCCGGTCTCAAAATCAAGAATCAAACACGGTGAGAAGGGAAAAAGGGATTTTACCTTGGTATTTATTTTAAGGATCCTTAGGTGCACTACGTCCAGGTGGAATGCACCCAAATGCACACCGCAATGCACACCCACAAACGATCTGGTATAACATTATAGGTCTTACTAATTAGCATATCTATCAAAAATTCCCCAACGAAAGGCTTGAGTGAGCCCCCCTCCCCAAAGAGCCTTCCCCTGGATGGTTCTATCTTAGTTTACAAAATGTGTTCTGGAGAGGACCTTGGTGTCTGGGGCATTCTGATCTCTAACTATGAGGCTTCTAAAATGTTTAGTCTCCTAGCTTAACAAAGTAAGTCTAAGAATGTAGGCTAAAAAACACTAAGAATACAAAAAGCTATAAAAAGGTATATAAAAGGGGTATAAAAGAAAAGGCAAAAAATCATCATGGCAATCAGAATCAGCTGGTAAAAAGCTGCCAGATGAACAGTGACCTCCGTTACAGGACCAAGGGCTTGGGTGAGCTGAGGTTCCCCCTCAAGCGAGAGGAGAGGGACTCTCACCCTCCTTACAGAGCCATCACTCTCCCCACATAGCCAAAGAAGCAATGTGGCAAATGGCCCTAGTACCTCAAACCTCACCTTGTTTACAGGAAGGTCACCCAGCTCTGAGCAAGAAAGGTGACAAAAGGCCCCTCCATGGGCATGCTCATATTAGACCAAAGCCCTATGCCCAGAGCACCTCTCTTCTTCTGCCCTTCTCCACTCTTTCTTACCCACCCTTCTCCCCTCACTCTCTTCCCTCAGTCTTCCCAGTCATTCTTCCTTCTTTTTGCTACTCCACAGCCTGTGCCTTTCCTCCCCTGCTTCCTGCACTCCCTTCCTTGGCAGTGGCTCCTGCTGCTGGGGAAAGAGATACAGCACAGGTTAGCAGTCTTTTAACTTGGCTGAGACTCTAGACGTATATTTTAGGGCTTGCAAGGTGAAGCCCTGTAAACAGGGACAGGAGGAAGAAGCACCTTTGTGCAGAGCTTTGCTCTCAGGGTGTTTCAATATGTAATTTTTTCCTGCACCCAAGGATTGTGCATTGGGTTTTTTTGGTTTGTTTTTTTTTTTTGGTAGTTCCATTAAGATATAGATTATTTAATTATCAGATGCATTGTATGTCTTATTCCAATAACCTTTCCTGTTCAAAAAGTTGTTTAAAATGTAAAAATCCATGTCCCAAAGACTGTGTGACTGTCACTGAATTTTCTTTTTATAACCTGTTCCAAACCTGCATTCAAGACTCTCCATTGGCTTGTATTGCAGCTTTTCATGGAAAGCACAAGTAATTCCTAAAGCAAAGAGGATTTTAAAGTATTTCCTGCTAAAATGATTATTCTTTGCTTCTACTTCAGCATATTGTTGCACAAGATTGTTTCCTCACTTACTATCATGGAAAGACTCACTCCACTCTCTAGCTCTTTCTTACCTCAGCTTTTCCCACCTAATCTCTAACTCATTCTCAGTTGTACCTTTCTCTGATCCTCTTGTAGTGAGTCAGTCTGCTTTCCCTTTGGAACCCCCGAGGATGAAATGAGTATTTGGCCCTTTTAGGATTTTTTTAAGAACACTTCCAATTTCCCAGTAAATTCTAACTCTCCTTGCCACAGCAGCCATTCTGGGAACTCAGCTACATCTCAGTAATAGTAATATTATAAATAGTGTGAGCTTACTCCTTTCTTTTTTTTCAAGAGCTAATTTACTGCCTTCCAAATCAGACTCCTTTATTGCTGGCTGCTACTGTATATGTAATCTCAGCTGAACATTTTTCCACAAAGTCTTGAGCTAGTGTCCCTTAGTATTCCCCTCCTCAAGTCTCCTGCTGTTTAGAAATCCTTTCCTTTTCCACCTACACCCCTCTGTTATCACTTCTAAAGTACTTCTACCCACCTAACTGAAACCCTTCAATGCCCATATGAGGGTAAACCTCTTTTTGCTTCTGAAATCCTCAAAATACCACATCTGGGATACCTCAGCATTTCCCAGCAAAGCTTTCAGCTGTCCCTCAGACAAACTTTGATGCGTCCAATCTGAGACTTCATCAACTCTCCCATGAATTAACTTGGGTTTTACCAGCCAAAACTATTTGGTCTTCTTTCTGAGTCATATTAGCACTTCTAACCAAATCCTACACTGTTCCTTCAGGTATTTGGGGGTGGCTACCCAACCCCTAAATTTCACTATCACCTTGAGGCACCTCACCACTTCCTACCCATGTCCCCTTAAAATATCTGAATGTCCTCTACCCTCAAGAACCTCCAGTGTTCCCTCTGAGATACCTCAGTTTTTCTCCTCAAAAATGGTCTGTCACCTGGTGTACTTCAGTGTTTCCTGCCAAAAATCTCCACTGCCCAGCTCATACTGGGTTGGGTTGTATCCTGTCTCCTCCATGCACTGCTCCTTCTGCAGGAAACCTGTGACAAACCTTGCTCAAGGCCTCCACCATCAGTACTTGCCTTCCTCACCTAAGTTTCTCACTGGAGTCTCACACTTCTCTCCCAAGCCCTCTTAAGGACCTCAGTGTTTCCCACAGAACAGCCCCTGCTCTCCCCAGACACACTGTACCTCGTCCCCCTCACCTGAAGTATCTCAGAGCTCCCAAGGTACCTGAGCATCTCCTCCTCTGAGGTGACTTGGCATTTTGTCCTACAATCCAGCACATTTTACCCAAATACCTCCTCTGTCCCCCTTTGGAAACCTGACACAAAGGGGTATTGTGGACTTACTGAATTTTGAGCACTAGAATATTAAGCAATTCTGTCTGGCACTGCAAAATGAATGCCTGTTGAGGTACCTCAGCACCTCCTGCACTGTTGTACCTCAGAGGCATGTTGAAACATATTTTGTATAAAATACAGCCAAGAGTCTATAGTGGCCAGTAAGATTAACCCTAAAACTTGTCTGCATCATCTGTAAAAAAGCCTTAGGACTGTTGTTCCAAATTGCCAGCTCACCCACTGAGTGGTCATGGCTGATTTGAAGTAAATTATATGTAGAGAACAGTTACAAATTCTGAGAAGCACTGTAGGAAAATGTTCCATCGAAGAAACTTTATCCATAAATTACACTGCAAGAAAATAGGCCTGTAAATTAACAAAGACCCAAAACAGCAAAACCCACCTTCTATTGTGAAATAGCAAACTCCTTGATGTGATCTGATTATTATGATTATTAGAGAGATGCCTCTGCCAGAATTAAGGTGCAAATGACTCCATATGCCAAAGTCAACAGTAAATGTGAGGTAGAGAGAGAGAGAAAGAAATAGAAAAGAGAGAGGGGTGGAGATAAAGAGAGTGAGACAGACACTCATCACCCCTGTGGATCCAGTGGTGTCCTGTTGGTCCTCTTCTGGTCTTCTTGGTGGTGCGGGTAGCTCAAACCACAGAGTTCAATGGATTAATATAGGTTCAGGTATAAGTGGGAACACCCCTGCACTTCCCCTGCGGGGGGTTTTACACTGTCTTTTGCAACAGACTCTGGATCTGTTGCAACACTTGTGGGTCACGTGCAGTCCTCCTCTGGAAGGCCTCAGAAATTAGTCCAGGGGGCACTTCGGGGGTCTTTGATAGTTTAGGAATCTTTTTAGGACATGACAGCTGCCTCTCATGTGACTGTCCTGTGTGAACGTGACCTTCCTGAGGCGGGGGAGTTTTACAACTGAGACAACTGAGTTTGTGTAAGGGAGGATTCTTTGCAGGGTCTGCTCCTGATCTAGCCTGCGGCCTCCAGTGATGGGTGTCCATCCCCTCTGTCTTATGCAGACCAGAGGTTTCACCACTACGCACCCAAAAACTCTCCTCCTTCCCCTCGTTTGGGGGGGATAGTGTGCAAACCTAGCCTCAGCAAATGAGTCTGAGGGCTATGGCCAGCCCCAGCTGGACTCAGCCAGAGATGATTTTCAGCACATCTGCTAGGTTTGGCTTTCCTTGTGGCTACACTCTTCTCCCCCAGCTTTATTTACCCCTCCTTAGACCTGAGATAGTTGGACAGTATCTTATCTCAAGTTTCCGTATCAGGAGGCATATTCAAGGGGAGGGAGGTCTCTTCAGTGGTCACAGAAGAACAGCTCTTTCTTTGAAGTTTCCTACAGTGCGCGAAGCCCTTCGCTGATTTTAACAACGTTTGAGCTATTAACCATTTCAGTCTCTCACACTCCTGAAAGATAAAAAAAGAGGTATGGAGTTAAGCAAGTGCCTTTGATGCATACCGACATTTCTGATGGCAAATAGATCAAGAATGTCAAGGTCAAGATGCTGACGGCATTCTTTGAGGGCTCAGAATGTAAAATATTAGAAGTAGATATTCATGTTCTTGGTCTAACCCATTTTCTGTGACATAGGGTCAAGAGGAATATTGAACTTACACAGAAGCAAAAGAGGTGAGTTTTCTTACTGTAAGGCACAGAAAATGTGCTACAGATGTCAGTGAATATAACATTTTACGGAACTGTTTCCATGGCAATTCCTAGTATTTATGCTTAGCCTAAGTATGAGTTTTCTGTTGAAAAACAGATCAACCATTAGGACCAATGAATGCCCCATGCCAGTGTAAAACATCTAGAAGGATTTGGATCTCCTGCTCATGTAAGTGGTCAGGAGATAACTGAATCTCCAGTCCACAACTGATTGAAAACTCCATGCTGGGCTGTAAGCAGACTAGGAATTGCTTGCTAACTTCCTTATTACTTGGCCTTTTATTTTCAGCTGAACGTCAGTAAACATGTGACTGAAATATACATTTTGATTTGATGGACACTGAGAAGATTTCTCGGCAAGCTTTTGTATCTCCCAAACAGGAAACACAGTATTAGAAAAATCTGAAAAGTATATCAATATATAAATCTTCAAAAGGTGAAGAGCTGGTAAAAATTTATCTAGAATATATGTTAACTAAATGGAAATCACAAAATTAAACACTTTACTGTGACAATATTTTAATGAGAACAAATAACTGTAACTGGTGGACTTGTCTTCTGAACATGCTTCACATAGGACTGTACCATCTGGAGTTACAAGCAATTTGATGAAATGCCAAATTTCTAGTTTTGAATTCACTGATATTATTGTAATCTATTTGATATATTCTTTATTTTGGATTCATTACTAACATCACAATGTGCTTTTTGCAGAACAAAACCTACCCAACAAAAGCACCTAGCTATTTCTATTTTGGGTTTTCCTATCCTAGAATTATGAATCATCTAGGAATATCTAGCTGAGTAATCACTATATTATCTAAACAAACTCTTTTGCAACATGGTATTTTTTTAATATTATTAATGACGCTGGTCAGCATCACAAAGGACATCAACCCCCAGAAATATGGTTTGGTAAATACATAATACAAATATACAAACAAATACAAGTCACAGAGTAGTTTTACTATGTTGTGTAACAGAAGATGACAAAGAAGGAATTGTGTGAAGATTACATGAATGTAAAAATAAAGTAGTAAAGCAAAGAAAATGCATGCTTATTGGTTTAGAAATTGTCCTTCCAAGCGCCTTTGTGTTTGATTTTCTTGTTTATGTACAAGATTATAAGAGTAGAAAAAATATATATTATATATATGAAATATAGAAATAAATTTTAATAAGATAAAAAAAAGAAGAGAAAAGCACTCAAATAGTCTAGTTGCAAAATTTCTGCTTTATCTTCTTAGCTCAAATTTACTCAGTCCTGCGTGTGTAGCTTTGATTTTTAAAATTCATCACTACTATGGCTATGTGAACCACTAAAAAATATTCTACTACTTGATCATTGCCTCCCTAAATACTCTAATATATCTCCCTTCTGCTGTTGCATATTACCTTTTCCCCAACAGTTTATTAGGTAGCTTAAAGTTAGTTTGTCCACAAATTGGGGTTTCATGTGTCATTGTGACATACATCATAATGTCATAGTCTAAACTCCTTTCTCATTCACAGTTATCGCTTCTCTTTCAGCCTTTACTAGTGGCAAGATTTTCCCCTTGCTACCATGGGCACAGCCTTATTCTGCTGTTTGATGTCCAGTGTTTTTCTCTATGGAAATAACTGCCCTTTCACTCTTTCCTTTATCTTAATAACTTTAGGTAGAAAATACAAGGAAGTGAGTGAGGAAATGGCTTCATTTATAAACTTCCAATTCTGAAGTTTCTCTTCCTTTTCATCTGCAACTGAAACTCCTTCCTCTACTCTGACACTGAGCAAACAGGGTGGTGACCTAAAAAGACCAAAGAGCAGAGACACACAGCTGCCTTTCCTTCGTGTATGTCCATGTATTTGGTGTATTCAGCTTTGTGGAATAAGGAGCTAAAATCATTTGCAATAAAGAGGCAGACCCAGATGGTTGGAAAACAACTGAGCATCTCTAGAATGTATTTCCTTTATTGCTATTATATTTATGACTATATATCATGCTTATAATATGATATATTTATTATCTCTACATACGATATATAATTGATATTAATATCAATTGAGTTTTCTGGGTAGGCAAATCCAGTCTTGTCTTCTACCAGAAACAGCCATGATTATTCGTAGCTCTAGAGCAGCACTTTCTGGCCACAAGCTGGAGAAAGTCTTTCTCCTTGCTGCAATTAAGCACTTATTATTTATCAAGGAATTCATCACAGGGCTTGAAATCATATGTCCTGTCTCTCTAATGTTTTTCTTCCTCCAACTTTTTTTGTTTCTTATAACAGTCTGCTTTTGGATCACCTTTTTCCTCCACTCCTTCTCTTCTTGCTGTCAAGGAAAACAGGGCAAAGCAAAGTGACCTAGTTTCTAACAGCTATCAAAGTATGATCTTGGATAGGGACAGTATACATTGGTGAACACATTGCTTTTGAGTGGGAGGGACTAAACTTCTGAGAAGTTTTCTTCCTTTTCCACACTCTCCCAGAATTATGTTTCTGGTGGAAGTATACTGGCTTATGCAGCAGGTTTTATTCATAAAATAAGGTAATGATAGTATTGACATGCATGTGGAAGACAAAGTCTTAAAACCTTTACATTCACAATAACAGCTTGATAGAAAACAGAATCTGGAGAAAAATATGATGGCCTACTTCCAGCTGTAGACTTACTGCATGGTCAATGAGGATAAATCTGTTCAGTTGAAACTTTTGCAGCATATGACCTTTTTTCTTAGCTTAATCAATAAAGCAACCAGTACTCCAGTTTCCTCTGAATCCATTTTGAACAGCAAAACCAATTTGTCTATGGCATATCTCCAATATTCAGAAAGCAAACCTCAGATACCAACTGACAAGTGGAATTTTGAGATAATTTAATCAATCTAAGCAATAATAAAAAAAATATTAAATGATATGCAATAATTCCTGAAATAAATTAAAATTCAATCTGAATGTACAGAATGATGTGTCTTGTAGCACACTTTTTTTTTTTATGAGAGTCATCCACTAATTATCATCATTAAAATACAACAGGGAATGCAGATGCTATATTCCTTTTTTCAATAAAATTGGTTTGTGCTTTAAGTGCCATTTAGTGAAATTAGTCTTTTGACTAGGAAAAGTAAACCATTTCTTAAAAGGATTAATTTATTTTTATTGTTGGGTAAGATTCCTGTAGGTCTCTCAGGAAAATTCTGCACATAAAAAAGAGTAAATACATCATGCAGCCACATGTATTGTGTCTGTTTCTTAGGCAATGTCAAGTCAATTGTGTACATATTAATAAGTTGACTGAGAAGTCTCTGTGCACAATAACTGAGAGCATCCCTTCTGAATGTGACTTAGTGAACCCAACCAGATCAGGAAGAGAGTTCTGTGCAGTAGTCATTGCTTCAGGAGTCCTGTATGTTAGGATGTCTCAGAGGAATCAGGAACTACTGATCAGGAACTCTCTCCCTCTGAGAGAACACAAAACCATCTCTGTTTAGACAAAAGATGCATCTAGGTGAATATCCTGTCTGCATCAAAAGATGACAGCGTTTATCTGAAAGAAAAGCATAATTAACAAAGCTAGTGTAGGTGCTCCTAGTCTGCAGCAATCTGTGGGCCAGGGATTTTCTGAAGGCAGTGATGTTATTTTTATAATTATTAAAAACTTCTGGTATCCAAAACATTCTGTGGAGAGGAGTTCCATAGCTCAATCTTATATGTTGTGTGAAGGACCATCTTTCTTTTTTTTTTTTATTTTGACCGGCCACATGAAGGTTTTAATGTTTTAATGTCAGTGTTCTAAGCCTCTTGTTATTGCCAAGCGTTGTTTCTTATTCATATGCCTCATAAATCTGACATCTGGATTGTCTTTTTGCAGACTGAAGAAAGCTGTCTGTTTAGAACAGAATCTTCCCTACATTTGCTCCAGTTCTACTATATCCGTTCTGACATTAGGAATTGCATACGGTATTCAAGAGACAGAAGCACAGTCAATTTATTCTGCAGGACACTATTTTTTCTGTTTGGTTCCCTGCTTATTTTTTTCTCTTTTTCCTTCTCCTTCTGTCTTTGTCTTTCTCTTTTTCCATTTTTTTTTTCTTCTTACTGAGTGCTCAGCTAATGCTTTCATAGACCTATTTATTATAATCCTAAGGTGTTTTACAAGATTTGTAGTAAACATCTAAGAATCTATTTTAGTATCTGTAAAGTTAGGACTGTTTTATCTTGTATGTTTGATTTTATAAATTTTGTTTCTGAAATTTTCCTGCCTTCTATCACCCAACCGCTCTGTCTTTCAATGTCCATTTGCAATTCCTCACAGTCACCCATAAGTTTACTACTGTTATTTGTGTAAAGGCTAGCAAATTTTGCCACCTTATTGCTTTCCAGATCTCTTGTGACAATAGATAAAACAAAACTTTCATATAAAGTTTGTCCATGCCCATGTATGTCCATTCTCATGCAAGTTGAGAAGTATCACAGGCAGATTAAGCACTTCAGCTCTTCCACATATTCATAATTAACTTTTAAAAAATTAATCAGTAGATCAGAGATCTGAATTCAGAAGTTCTCCCAGAGTTTCCAGACTCATGGTTCAGGATTAAAATTAATAGCAATAATAATATGGATTACTTGTCATCAGCTTAAATAAGTGAGGACTTGATACTGGCACTGTTGATCCCATTTGCATGGTACCTCTCCCATTGCCTGGTCAAAACTGAGGTAATTTCTGCAACAAATGGCCACTCAGTGCTACAGGGAGAAAGGTTTTGATCATTTCATAAGGTCTATTTTACTTTCTTTCTGAGGCACTGTGGTAGCATTGCTTTTTATTACTGTACAGTTCATCAAACAAAAAGAAATATTTTTCCATTTTGTGATGTGGAGAGTGGATGTTTTCTAGTCCTTCTGGACCAACCATGAGTCACATGATTGTCTGAGATTGCAGGAGACTGAATATAATGAGCCACATCCCTTTATTGTGTGGTTTGAGACCCAAGGAACGATTGTGTTCATTGGTTCACAAAGAGCCTATCAACAACAACAAATTACTACAAAAAAAGAAGGATTAAGTCAAACAAACGAGAAAGAAAAGGAAAGGAAGGGAACACGGCATGGTAAGAGAACTCCTGAGACAGATGGACGGGCAGCACAAAACATTAATTCCCTGAATGGGAAACTGGAGCGTAGGAGGAAAAGCAGAGGCAATGAATTTCAGAAAGCCCTGTGCAATATATATTCATTTTAGTTTCTTTTCCCACTTTCTTTAGATAATTTTGGAACTTTGGGTACAACTTGTGTATGTGATGTAAAATGTTCTCGCTTTATCTGATTACTACTTTCAGAATAATCACTGAGTAAGTGATCTCAACAACTGTGTTTGTGTCTTACTGGTGACATTATGAGAAGATTCCATCTGCAAGATTTTCAGTTTTGTTGGAAGACATTGAGCTCCTAGGCACTGTAATTTCTCTCAAGAATAAGATAATATTTTATCGGGCAGGTTTCCAAAATCACCTTGTTCTACAGACAGTTTTACTTTAATTGACTTGCAGCTTTCATGAGGGACAGCATGATGCAGATCTTGCCTATCAGTGCAGAATCGTAACAAGAGTTGAGCACTAAGGCAATGTGCTTTCAGTAGCCATTTTTGCAGGTAGACATGCTTGCACTTCCTGAAACTTTTTTTTTTTTTTTGGAGTTTCAGGTGTTGGGGAGTTTTTTGTTAGTTTGATTTTTTTAAGAGTACAGAGAATTATAATTAATCCAAAGGCTTAATTGATTCCCTGTGGTTCAGTCTGAATGCAAGGGAAAGATTAAAACAGTGTACTTTGTGGAAGGAACTCCCTGAATACCAAATGAAATATGAAGGCCAAATGAGCATGCATAAAATTCTTGAGGACATAATGATTTCCTAACAGCCACTCAATGAGTCTAAATATGCAACTTTCTCACCTGCTAGTGTCCTGTATCTTCTTCTTATCCTATGCTATACTGCTTTCTTCAAAGAAGTGTCTATTTATGGTTTTCCATACAAACCAGTTTTTGTTTCAAAGGGACTTTTTAGCATTTTTCATACTCCTTCTGTTATCCTGTTTCTTAACACTTATCTTTTGGAAAAAAAAAAATCCAACACAAACCAACTAATTCCTCCTCGTGAGTAGGAGGAGGTAAAACTCTCAGTTTTACTCATGTCTGCAAGGACAGAAATGCTGGCACAGTGGAACAGACAGAAAATGAGAACTGGAGAAAAGGTAAAACCACTTGTTTTGCTTGCAGTGCCCGTTTATGCTGCATTGAAGTTATGAAAATACAATGTAAGAAATATAGTCTGAGACGTGAAGTGTGCAGAAATCTAGAGCAAAACATCTGAATAAAGTGAGAAATATTTTAGATTCAATTTTCATAAGTGGATTGAAAGTACAATCTTTAATTTGTTCACTGGTTTCATGCTTAATGCCTGTCATATATTGACACTTTAATGGGTGCCTGTCTACCCAAAACATTATTGCAAGCACAGAAAGAATGCTAGGCTGTGCAGGCAAAATGAGATGGATTGGTTGAGAGCATACATCAGGACAGAAAGAGAGAACTTCCAGGTTCTGGATAGTTGATAAAGTCCTCTGTCAGCTACAAAAACTTCACTCAAGGTTGTGGAAGACATGACTGAACCATGATAATCAGATAAATACCCAGTTCACTAAAACTTCTATTTCGTATACAGAGGTCACTACAGGGAAACCACATTCACTTTTACTTGAGTTACTCTCTCCAAATGTGACTGCCTACAAACTCCAACACACTGACTTCAGCTATGCAGACAGTTGAAATTTCTGAGCTGTTTACACATACCAGAATAAATCACATTTATAGATGCAGCTTGGATCCAGTTGGTTTTGTAACTAATCAAATTATGGTTACATTGGTATAATTCAAAATACTGACTGAAATCAACTAGGAAAAGAATGCAATAGAGTCCAATGATAAATTGACTTCATTGATAAATGAACTGTACAAACTCTTAGAATAATTTGAGATGAACTTGTCCATCGATCTGTGAAGGGATTTGGAATGCTACTGTTGAAATTGGCTGTGGGCAGCTCAGTCATCAGAAGATAACTGGCTATATTTGGAAAAATAAACTAAAATAAGAATATGGTAAATAAAGTTGTACAATTTGTCCATATTTAAAAATGTATTTTTTGGGAAAAAAAATTCCTTAGAAGTCATATTTTTTCTTTTCGGCTAGTTATAAACTGCCCAACTCTTTATATGAAGAAAGAACTAAGAAATTTGTGTCATTTAACTCTGTATAATAATTTTAAGCTTTGAAATGAGTAAAACATTCTGTACTGTGGCTATTTTAATCTTGTTTCTGTACCAGATACCTCAGCTGTGCAAGCTACAATATTGATTCATCTGGGTAGAATGAAATATGACTAGCAATAGTGATACCAAAAATTCTGTTGATCTGATTTCCTTTCCCTGCTACTGCTCCTGACCTTGAATACCTTAGCTTCCAATAGTTCAGCCGAAGAGTGAAAACAAGTTTCTGAGATAGGAGCAGCAGCTTCAAAACTGTTGCAAATTTAAGCTCATGGTTTCCCTATTGTGGTGGTACAACTCCCCTTCCTCCTTGGAGCCACTCTAGAATCTCATAGAATCACAGAACAACCTGAGTTGGAATGAACCCACAAGGACCATCGAATCCAACTCCTGGCCCTGCACAGGACAGCCCCAAGAATCACACATGTGCCCGAGGCCATTGTCTAAACGCTTCTTGAACTCTGCCAAGCTGGCGCTGTGACCACTTCCCTGGGGAGCCTGTTCCAGTGCCCAACCATCCTCTGGGAGAGGAACCCCTTCCTGATATCCAACCTAAACCTCTCCTGACACAACTTCAGACCATTCCCTTGGGTCCTGTCACTGGTCACCAGAAAGATCAGTGCCTGCCCTACTACCTTCTACTTGTGAGGAAGCTGTAGACCATGATGAGGTCTCCCCTCAGTCTCCTCCAGGCTGAACAGACCAAGTGACCTCAGCCACTCCTCACACAGCTTGAGCTCCAGACCCTTCACCATCTTCGTTGCCCTCCTTTGGACACTCTCCAGTTGCTTTATATCCTTCTTATATTGTGGCACCCAGACCTGCCCCCAGCACTCGAGGTGAGGCTGCCCCAGAGCAGAGCAGGACAATCCCCTCCCTTGCCTGGCTGGTGATGCTGTGCCTGATGCCCCCCAGGACACGCTTGGCCCTTCTGGCTGCCAGGGCACTGCTGACTCGTGTTCAACTTGCCACTGATCAGGACCCCGAGGTCCCTTTCTGCAGTGCTGCTGTCCATCCTCTTGTTCCCCAGTCTGTACATACATACAGGGCTGCCTCATCCCGGGTGCAGAATATAACACTTGTGTTTCTTAAACTTCATAGCCAGTTAGCGATTGCCCAGCTCTCTAATTTGTCTGTGTCTCTCTGAAGGACCTCTCTGACTTTGAGGGAGTCAATGGTTCCTCCCATTTTAGTATCACGGGCAAACTTAATATACCTTAGAGTTCTGTGCCCAAGTTGTTTATGCAGGCATTGAAGACCACTGGCCCTACAATGGAACCCTGCAGAACCCCTTCAGTGACAGGTTGCCAGTATGATGTCACCCCATTCACTATGAACCTTTGCACCCAACCCATGAGCCAGTTGCTCACCCAATGTATGACATGTTTATCCAGGTGTGTGCTGGACATTTTGTCCAGAAGGAGCTTATGAGTATTGAAAGCTTTACTGATATCAAAAAATATTATATCAACTGGCTTACCAACTGTTTATACTGCCTATAGTACAGTGATATAGTGATATATATATAGCGTACAGTCATTAGAATATGGAACCATAAAATATATAAATGATAAATGTCACTGTGAAGAGTGTCTGTTTTCATACTTAAAATATATAAAGAAACATGACTTCCTTTCTTATTCGTGCCCTTTCCTCCCAAGACATAATAAGCAGCACACTGAAATCTCCAGTCTATTTTCCATGTTCAAGTCCAGGAGTCAAGACATCATGATGAAATGATGTTTTCAACAGACTCCTTCATTGCATCCAAAGAAATTCAATAAAACATTGTAATAATAGTTTGAGTGTGTCTTGGGGTGACTTTGTGATGTGTATCCCCTATCGCTGCCCCATGCCCAGAAATTAATTTTGTGCCTTTCTGTGCCTTTAAACTGAGCCTGAGAGGGGGGAGGAAAACCTGAGCAAAACTTCTTCAAAGCAGTTTGCAGTTTGTTCAAGGTCACACAGAGATAGAGACTTTTTTTTCAGCTGCGGCAGCAGAGCGAGAGTGGGGAAGGCACCTGGCTTGCTTTCAGCCAGTTTCTTCAGCTCCTTTTTCTTTCTCTGGAGAGAGACAGAGAGTTGAACTTTTGTTTTTCCTGGGACTTTTTCTTTTTTTTTCCTCTGCTGTTTCAACATCAGAATACATCGGGAGGAATTTCCACTGAGGCCTTGGCCCTGGAGGTGGGCCCACCACCCCGTCCCAGTTCCAAGGAGGGAGAGAGAGATCAATGGAAGGACTCTGAATTTTCCCCCAGGTTTCTCTCAGCAGACTGGGAGGTTTTATTATTTAGCATTATTATCCTTTTCCTGAGTGTTTATTAAATAAATAGTTTTTATCTCTTTCAGTTTCCTTTGAGGAAAATTTATTTTTCCCGAACCTGGTGGGGGAGGGGTGGTTGTATCCTGCCTTCTCTCAGAGGATGTATTTCTAAATTTGGCCAAATCCGGAACAGAGTGCCATCACTTTAGCTTTAAAAGTATGATGGGAACAATTATGCACACCTGTCTTAGCAGCAAGGATGAAGAAATAAATGTAGGAAACAATACCTCCAGAGAGCTTCATCAAAGACCTGGAGGCAGAAAACAGGGCTTACAATAACTTTTATCCCAGCCTTGACAGATGACGTCAGATTCCAGTCCCAGCAGTGACATTTCTTAACTGCTCAGACCTTGAAAACATGCGTTGGAACTACTGTGAGTCAAGTGTTCATCTCTGAAATGTTTCTTTTCCTAGAACATCTCTGTGCTCATGGTGTTACATTGCAGATTATTTACAAATGCCCTGGCTGAGTGGATGACGATGTTTACTATGCATCAAGCCTTTCAATACCTTCATTCTAAGAGCAATGCTATCTTAAATGTTAAGGGCTAAACTGCAGCATTCAGATGAAATAAAGTATCTTTTTTGTTTGAAAGATGCTGCCAGTTCTGCACAAACACAGAGGAAACTGTCATAACACAATCTATGTGCCAGAGTAAAGCTATAAAACACTTACTAAAAGACATGGTTCATAAGACAGTTGAAGAAATTTACTTACATAAATCCAAGGTAGAGACCTGACTATCTTTTTACATTTATAAGAGATGTGTGTTTAGCAAATAAAATTAATTTTCATTCAACTAATTCCATCCTGCATTATGGCATCAATTATTTTACCTTTTGTTAGGAAAGGATTTGGCTGATACAAGGGCTTTGTCTGCTTTGGGGAAATTATTCTCTTCCAGTCACACTGATCAACTTTCTCACATGAACTCACAGATCTTAGAGCATAGTCAATTTCAGATCTCTTTCAAAAAACAAATGAATAAATTTTAAAAAACCCTCAGACTAATAATAAACTGTCCTTGCTTAGTTTTAAAATAAAAACTGGTTTTGCAGAACCTGTTTTTGCAGAATTGGATTTTAGCAGGATTCTATTAGCCTCTATTCATTCTTGAATTGGATATTTATTTCATTTCTGTCACTTCCTTAGGGATTAAAATATATTTGACAGTGAGATTCAATATAAACCATTTTTATGCTTGTTCAATATTTAATCTTCATGCAATTGACAACTAACTGTGGTTGACATTTAATTGCTTGATTTTCTAAACATCTCATTTGTTAAAGAGCTTGTACTACAGGTCAGTAATATTCAGAACATGCTTCCCACGTACACTCATTTCAGGATCCCAATGCTGTCACTGAAGATGAAGATGATTCCTGCCCTAGGTGTTCTGAGTAATCGTGCAGTGAGAGTTTACTGCTGCTGTTTACACATACAGCCTATACAGGCTCCTCGCTTATGACAGTGCAAAACCTATTGAATGCCCATAATGTACTTTTCCTGCTTGACATATACATAACTGTAGACAAATAAAAAAAGTACTGATGAATTAAATTACATACCAATTTGGATACGTACAATTTTCCTACTGAATAAAATTTTGCTGGTTGCATCTGCTGTGTCATAATGAAGAGTGGAACAACCAGAGAATGACATCTTCTGCCTTCAGATGCTCCCTTCAGCCTGTGTGGGGTACTAGTGAAGCACTCTTGTGACGGTGCGTTCAATGTAGCCTGGACATTCTGAGCAAGAATAAAATGTTTTGGGTGCCCTTTGAGCTGTGAGGCACACAATTCTCTCACAGCTGGAGGGGAAGGTTATTACATGGGAAACATAAAATTCTCTGTTCTCATCAGATATTCAAGTCCCAGCACTCTCTGGCACTTCCAGCAATATTACATACAACCTTTTCAAGTATTTATCTATTTTTCTCTATCCTCCTCAGGCCTGTACTGTACTCTGCTGCTCACTCTGTTGCCTGGTAATGAAGACCATTTGGAAGCCTGTCCAAAGGACAGTGCGATGTGGTCAGGAGCACACAGTGCTGGCCCAGGAGCTCAGCTGTCAGACTGCACTTTGGAGGCTGGGTTAAAGGGGCTAGTCACCTTAACAGTGACCTCCTGAGACTGTGTGTCTTTTGCATATCTTTTGGCATTTCCCATGGATAAATTGTGTTAAAGAAAAAATACGGTGCTTTTTCTGCTATGTTACCCTCGTGAGGAAGAGGTTCGTCTCTGCGACAGACAAATCACACGGAGGGTGGTCAAGAGGAACTTGAGTCTGGTCTCTCCTATGGGTCAGGGACACCACGTGTGCCACATCCCGGGATGCCGAGTCCTTCCCCCAGCCCCAGAGAGTTGTGTGAGACATGCCAAAACACCCTCAAGCTCCAAAACCATGAGTATTTATGGCGGACCTAGAACACAGACATTTAACTTGTGGTGAAGGACGTGGCTAGGTTTTGCATTATTGGCATTATTATACAGCCACTACCATTATGGGCTACAAATCACTATTAGTATAATAATTTGACATTACGCAGCTTTTTTTTTTTTTTTTTAGTTTTAATTACACGATTCTGTGTGTTGTCAGCACATTTAAAAAATACCGGAACTAATCCCTCCCAGCAGGTCCTCAACAAGAGCAGCCATGAGCTCTAGCTTTGTGTTTCAGGCAAGGCCCACAGCCACAGAGCTCGGGTGCTGGCTCGAAGCCAGCCCGAAGCAGCGGGAGCGCGGGGCCGCGCCCTCAGGCCCGCGGGCAGCCCTCGCCCCTCTCCCAGGATGCCGCATTCCGGCGCACGCGCCCGGGGGCGGGCAGGCGGCGGCCGGAAGTGGCGCGTGCTGGGGGCGGGCCCGTGGGCCGCGTGTAGCGGGAATGGAGGCGCAGCGGGAGGTGGTGGAGCAGCTGGAGAACCTGGCCGTGGGGCCGGGCGGGCAGCGGGCGCCCGACAAGGAGAAGGCGCCGGGCCCTGCGGAGGGCGGTGGGGAAGCCCAGGCCCCGCTGCCCCCAGCCGCGGGGCTGCGCCGCTCGCCGCCGCCCGCTTGGCCCGTGGCAGCTGCTATCGCCGTGCCCTCCTCGGACTCGGACAGGTGGGTTCAGCCCTGGCGCTCCCCCGGCCACCCCTTGCTCGCTGAGGCCTCGGGCGGCGGCGCGGGCCGCTGGCGCTGTGGCTGAGCGCCCGAGAGCCCGGTGTGCCTGCCTGCCGCCTCTCCGCCCCGGTGTTTCAGCCTCTAGAGCTCTCTCCTTCCCATCAAAGGCGGAATTTTCACTTACATTTCGCTAGGAGTCTTAGCTGTTAAATTACGTCTCCAAAACAGTGCATGTAAGGGTGTAGGACTTAGTGAAAACATGAGTTTGCTGGCTGCGGCCTGGAGAGCGTGTTGGGCCACCCCGCCGTGCTCGTTTGGGTGTCCGGCGTGACGTGGTGCTCTCAGTGCACCTGCGACTCTTGGGCAGGACACCCGCAGAGTTACTGCTAAAAACCGAAATGGAGGACTCAAGGTGGAGAGTCTGCACGCCGTGTACCATGTGCTCTGATGTTGGCATCTTAGTGGAAAAGCTCATTCTCAACCTGGTTTTTTTTTTTTTGTTTTGTGGGTTTTTTTTAGAAAAGGTTACATCTTGTACTTGCTGCACCTGTGCTTTGATGTTCACTGTAGTTGGTGAAAGGTAACTGGTTAAATGTGGGCTCTGTTGCAGTGTTAGAAGTCTGCACACTTTGGTTGTTGCAGGAGGTTTTGTGTTTCTTATTGGGCCGGTGCTGCAAGATGGGCATGTGCTTCTTTTGACTAGAGGAAGCTGAAATAAAGTCTAAGAATCTCTTCTTAAAGATACAAAGCTTCATTAACAGTTAACTGATTAAAGTTCCCCTGGTTCAAAGTTTTCCTAGAATATCATGAAGTGATGGAAAATGAAATTCCTGACTTCAGGGGCTTCACCTGTATCTAGTGATTTTTACTTCCAAAATCTGTTGTGCTGGTGAACACTAAAGATGAAATTTTGGTAACTTGAACTTATTTATCTGTATGCATGTATCTCAATTTGTTCTTTTTTTAACTCCCTCCACTGATTGGTCTTTTAGTCTGATTTTTTTGTTGTTTTTCTGTTGTATTGATGTTGTTCCAAGAAGTCCATATTTAACTTTTTCAAAACGTTTATTTGGAGAGGTGCTCTTACTTGTCATTACTATGAGCATTTGTTGGAATAAAAAAAAGGACCAACAGAAAGCCATCTGTTCATTTGGGAAGGAGACTGTGATATTACAAGAACCTAGAAAGGAGTGAGGGGTTTTTTTTCAGGTAAGAAAGGCTATTTTGCAAAAGTTTGCTTGTCTCAGTGTATTTTTTTTTTTTTTTTTGGTAAGGTTTGTATTGTGTTTTTTCAGTCACCCAGATCAGTTGATCCACATTTATTTCCTCCACCAGCTGTTGAAGAACTTGGATCTTTGCTTAAACGAACACATTAACATGAATAAGACTGGTTTCTTACTCCACTCCTGAAGTATTAAGAATCTAAGACAATAAATATTTCTTACATACATGACAGTGAGAGATATTGAATTACTCTGTGTGAATGTGTACTGGGGGATTTGGACAGGATACGAGTTACGAAACTAATCCATTTTATTTACAAAAAGTACAATTTTTTCCCCTTCATTGTGCAAGATGCATTGCTTGGAGTAAGTATTTTCTTTACTTCCACTCAGTGTTATGCTGGTGTTGGGATTTTACAAGAACAGTGACTCTGAGAAGGCAGTATTCTAACTCTCATGTTTGTTTTTTCATTCAGTGATACAGATTCAGATAGTTCATCAACTACACCTTCCTCTTCATCTTCAGCAGTATCTGATGAAGATGATCATCCAAATGAGAAGGATAACAGATCTTACTGTGTTAGAACAAAGGATGAGTTGCCTATTGATGTAAGTATGATATGGTATTTTTTTAAACCCTTTCCTACTAACCCAACTAAAACATAACTAAAAGTTTGTTTTAAGTCACACCTCCTGTGTCAAGATGGGGTTAGAATAATAAAAGAGAAACTCCAAGGCTGAGCTAGACACAGTTTAGTACGTAAAGCAAGTTCCACACACACAATCAAAGCAAACCCAGAAATTAATTTACCACTTTCCATGGACAAGCAGGTGTTCAGCCATTCCCAGGAAAGCTGGGCTCCATCCTGTGTAACATTTTCTTGGGCATACAAACACCATCACTCCAGGTGTCCCTCGTTCTTTTTCACCCAGCTTTGTATGCTGAGCATGATGTTACATGGTGTGGAATATTCCTTTGGTCAGTGCAGGTCACCTGTCCTGCCTGTGCTCCTCCCATCTCCTTTTGCACCTCCTCACTGATGGGCTGGCATGAGAGGCGGAAAAGGCCTTGACTCTGTGTAAGCTCTGCTGAGCAATAACAAAAGCATCTCTCTATTAGCAGCAGTGTTTCTAGCACAGATCCAAAACACAGCCCCATAACAGCCACTGTGAAGAAAATGAACTTTGCTGCAGTGAAACCTACCACAGTTAATAACTTAGAAAGTTATGTCTTTCAGGTATACACATTAAGGAGTGTTAGTGGAACTGTTTTAGAAACCTCTTGCTTTGAGGCAAGGATTGGCAGGTACTGTATATAGTGTGGCAGAAGGTACCATTTTGAGATACAGGATCAGAATTCTACCTTCCTGCTGCTCTTCGGCCTTTGAATTGCTCTTAGAAAAATGACTCAGTTAAGTCTTAGCAGTGAACTTGATTTAATGTTGGAAAAATCACTGGCCTGTAGATGGGTGTGGTGTTTCTATCTGAATTAATGTCTTGAGTTTAATGATACAACACTTGTGAAAGTCTTGGCCTTTTTGACCTTTGTGGTGCTCTATAAGCCTTTGCCAAATGCTTTTGTTAGGTGGAGATTATCAGGTGAAGTGTTAATAAACCAGGATAAAATTCTTCTGTTTGTGTGGGATTGTATTTCTAGTTGTGGCCTTCAAAAGTGCAGTTCAGTACTAAGATTTGAACTCTTATCAATTCACAAGGTGTTGAATTTGAAGATAATGCTTACTCTAGTTGCCTTGTATTTTATAAAGTCCATACTGACTTCATAGCAGGATAGTATATATATATATGATGAACTTGGTGTTAATAAGTCTTTGATAGTAGATTTTGATCCTTATATTTGAGGAAAAAGTTTGAATATTGTGTAGTACTCATTTTTGTATCTGAAGTTTGGCTTTTTGTGTTCTGTTCTCTAATTATCCTCTTGTACCACATGCAACTATCAGCAAAAAAAATTTCTTTGTATAGGTTGTGCTGTTTACATCTTCTACAATGATCCAAGTCATAATATGAATGGACAGACACCATTTTGTTAAATCAGATGATACACATCTGGTGTATTTTATCTATATTACCCCTTGCTGTGTACATTTTTCTTCTAGCATGCATTGAATGTTGTTGCAAGTGGTCTTAATTTTTGAAGTCTGATTGTTTAATTATTGTGTTGTACATTGAGCTTAATCTAAAAAAATTGGATTAAATTCATGTCAATTATTGGTTTTCTCCAGTTAAATAAAATTGGCTTCTGCTTTAGTTGTGATGGAAATATGTAGAGTAGCATCTCTATAGGACATGTGTCCTCAAACCCCAGATGAGTTCATCTAGGATGATTCTGAAAGAGGCAGATAAAACTAGATTTTTTTAAAAATGAAATCTTCAAAATGCTAGGAGATTTTTCCAAGTTGTCAAATTTCTGCAGTGACAAAGTGATAAATGCTTTTGTGTGATAGTAAATCTAAATATTGACTTGTTGTTTGCAGGAGCTACCCCCTGTTGAAGACTTATCAATAATTCTGCCAGATAATGTTGAACTGAAGCTCTTCGGGACAGTTTCCAGCATCATTGAGCAGCTAGGTAGGCAAGATATATTTGCTTTGTTTTTAATTATTATAATTTCTGTATATCTCTGCGTGAGTTGTGTTCTTAGCTGTTCTTCAAAATGTCAGTCCTGCAGTGTCGTATTTCTGGGGATAGTAGGTTGTTGAGTTGGAATTCAAACTAGAAAATGACATTTGTGTTGAATTACCTTTTATTTGGCTTATATAATACTAGGACTATTATGCATGTGTTTCTATGTGACTTCCATGTTTAATTTTTTGATTAAAACCCCTTTTTTTCCACAGTGTATTACGGTTTTTATATTGATATTGGCAAGAGTTCTTGTATTTTAAGAAAACCTTCCAATTGTAGATGCTATTTTTGAATTATCCCTGAATATAGAGGAGCTGTATAACTGAAAGCACACATGCAGTACAATGCAGTCCCAAGTGCTTGCTTGTTAATATATGAGGACAAGAAAAAGACTTGTTTCTTCAGCAGTGCAAGTTCTTTTATTTATTTATTTTAATCTTTATTCATCCCACTTCTGGCACCTTGAGCAAATGAAAGCTGCCCATGTCAGCAGTCAGAGGATGGTATGACTAACATGATTTATAGGTGGGAGGGTAAGCTTAATGGGATTGAGAGATAGAATAGGCGTAAGCTTAACTCAAGGCACAGAGATTTAGGGATCTTTTCGGATGTGTGTGGGACCTCAGTATCTGATATATGAAATAAAAGTTTTGCTGAAGCTCATATTACTAAAACATCAACAGTATGTATTTTAGCTATTTCAAGTGTTCCATTCTGCTTGAACTGCTTTCAAAGCAATTTGCTTATGAAAATTAGAAATTGAGTTCAATTTTGAAGTTAAAGTATTTATGCTGAATGTAGTACAAAAGAAAGCAAGTAACTTTTTCTATTAATTTTTCTTTTAAAAGACTTCAGGTAGTACAGGCAATTCCTCTACGTTATCTTACTGGAGTGAGATTTAATTTCATTCATTTGCAGGAAGCGGGTTGGAGGGTGTGGAAGGTAGTAGTCTGGTTCTTTTCTACTTTGGCCTTTCTTGCTTATTGGTAGTAATGAGGACTTCAAGAAGTCTGTCTTCAGCTAAAATGGTAGTTTGAAAACTAGTTTTTAAAAAAAGTTGAGTCATACTTGCTATTATTCTTAGTTTTGGTCTAAAATGTGAAAGTGTAAACAAAGCTGTTTTAAAGACTGCGGTTTTGGAAACCATCCTTAGTTCTAATCCTCATTGGTGAGTATAGTCTTTTCAAATACCAGTTTACTGGTAGGTGAATTCTTCAGGCTGCATCCCACTTTATGTAATGTAAATGTATGAAGAGTTGAATTAGGTTTGTTGCTGAAAGTTAGAAAACAAGCTAATAATCATAATAAAATGAAACCGCATGAATGGTGTAAACCCCCATGACATCTGTGATTATTTTCTTGCTTTTACTGCTTTGCTTTATGACTTCTACACATTTTAGTTTCTTCTCAGTTGTTCTGGAAGCAGGCCTCCATCTCAGTTGACTTGTGGCTGTATTAGAGATGTTAGCTAATGGTTTTTGGGGTTTTTTTGATTGTTGAACTAAATTGATACCTCTGTATACCTGGTTTGTATCTAGTCTGAGGGGAGTTGATGTCTCATTTGGAAACCACAAATACTATTCCGATGCAACAATCAGTATTCTTTTTCTGTCCCTTTGATGTCTCTCAGAATCTCTGCTGTTCTCTGTAGCAAGCTTCCAAGTTCATCAGTCTGCAGTGAGTGATACTTGGAAAACTTGGATATTTCATCCTGTGCGGTAAATTTGAGGCTAGAACAGTGTAGGTTCATGCTTGCCCTGCAGTAGCTAAAAGCAAAATGACAGTACTTTTTGTGGACTTCTGCTCAGCATATCAGAATTTAACAAATTTTTTGCTGTGTTTTGCTTCAAGGTACTTTAAGAGAAGAGAGTAATTCCCTGTGTGGGTTGTGGCCTGGAAAGTAAACAGCTTTGGTATATATGAGAAGCCTTCCCTGGGGCTGTACTTTGTGCCCTGCAAGAGTAGAAGCTGATAATTTAGGCTGGGTTGGAGTAGGGAAAGCTCCAAGTAAAATAGGCTGGAGGTGGTAATGTTTCTCCTAAGTTTCATGGGACTGGCATGTCGTATAGTTTCTGAATATATTTTCCTTAGCCTACTGAAGGCTGGGGACTATGTGTGGTGAATCAAGTTGAGAATATTATGTGAGAGTTTTTGGTGTGTTGTTTTTTGTAGGGTTTTTTTGTTTGTCTGGGTTTGTTTTTTTTTTTCTACTAAGGTATAGTTCTCATGAGGTTTAAACAACACATTGGGTACTTTCACTGTATATTTTATCTTAAAGGTAGGCACAAAAGAAACTGATTTCACAAATTCTCTTGAAATTCAGTGAACTATTAAGCCTGTAGAATTGTCATATACTTGTTTGGCGTGTTAAGGTTTTTGCAGATGGAAGTAGTGGCAGTAACTTCTAGCTTGGTGACATGTTGATTGCTGAAAGTCCTGTTACGTAAGTTTAGCAGTGATGATCTTGAACTTGTTGGAGTCTGAGTGACACTGCGTACTTGAGTGACTTCATTTGCTGATGGACAGGCATTGAGAATGCTTAAGTGAGCAGTGTGCTGTTTTACAGGTAGAGAAGTTTAATTATCATTGGGCCCAAATGTACTGTGAGACTTCTATGGCATTTAATTGCAGGGTGTATATCAGATTGTGTATGTGCATATGTAAACAACACCATCAGTCGCTACTGTGATTGAACTGCCAGACAGCTTTTGTGTTCTGATCTGATTCTTAGGAGTCTCTTTACCCCAGAGAACAGTAGTTCTGTCAGCAATTAAGTATTGCCACTCATGCACCATTGGAGAAGGGGTGTGTGATTCTAAGTACTTTTGTATGTGTGCGAGAATATTTGGTTGCAGCTCTACGAACTTAAGTGGAGGTGTGGTTTGTTAAGTTGCGATTAACTACATGCTGTTGAAACATTGTTTTAATTGATTTTTTTCTTTCCATTTTAGTAATAATTGAATCACTGAGAGGCCTACCTCCAGTAAATGAGGAAAGCGTAATTTTTAAAGAAGATCGACAAGCAGCCGGAAAGGTGTGTGTAAAATAAAATCTTGTTATTCTAATATAAAATTGGAAGTATTCTTTAGTGCTTCAGAAAGTAGAGTTGAAGTTGACTAAATGAAAGATAATGTTTCCATGATATAATAGTTTTTCTTTGTGCCTTTGACTCCTGCTATATTCCTCTGGTTTTTCAATCTTAAGAATTTGTAACCTGGAATTAATTGCTTCCTTACAGAATTACAATATCTGGTGAGTTTCCAGTATTTGATGAGAGTGCTTGTGGAGAGGAAGAGGTTGCTTTCAGATGTATGATGTCTTGAAATAACAGGCTGTGCTCTTTTACTGCCAGATAGGGGCAGAGGTTAGAGTGAAGTTTCATGAAAAATGGAGGGTATTTTCTTCTGTGCTGTGGTTTTCTGATATAAGGCCATTGAAGAATGTTTGCTGGGAGGGTTGTTGCATTGAATTTTCTATTTTCTGTAGAAGGAAAGCCATCATCTACAGTGGTTACTGCTGAAATATCTTTGAATGCTAGATGTGAGTGAAATGAACTGAGCCTGAATTGCAGATGTTCTGTAAAACGTGGCAATATTCTCTGCTCTCCATGGATTTGGGGAACAAGCGATAACTGATGTAAAGGCTTCTTGTAAAGATGAACTTTGCGGAAAAAATGATCAGGAGATTGTTCCAGGTGTTAAGAGACTTGAAAGCATAACAGGCACAGAAAAAGAGAGGTTTGACGAAAGGGAGGATTACTAAGGATGTGAGAACGAACTTTTCCGCATTATAAAAAATTGTAGTTGGGGAATTACATGGTCAAACAAAATCCAGTAATTAAACTAAAGTGTGAAAGAAGCTTTTATTTGATGCTGCATTTTGAAAATATATTGGACTTCTTAAATACCATTGTCTGCAATGAAATAGCTATCTACTTGTGGTAGTTTGTTTAAACATTTTAATTTTATTTCTTTCAGATATTTGAGATATTTGGTCCTGTTTCTCATCCTTTTTATGTGATAAGATTTAACAGCTCTGAGCATATCAAAGCAAAAGCTATTAATGTACAGGATAGCATGTATTTTGCTCCATCAGTGGAGGACTTCACCCAGTATATATTTGCAGAGAAACTTAAACAGTGAGTCTGATTTCTTTTTTAATCTGGTTATGATGTTTTTTTTATATAGCTAAAAGTGTTGGATTCAAGTTGAGTCTCCAGTGAGAAACTCTAGTACTAAGCTTGACACTAAACTTTATATTTACTTCAGATATTTTCAACTGTGTTTTAATAACAAGATTGTGTACTGTTTTGCCTTTGAAAACAATAAAGAGTAGCTTAAACGGCAAGCTTTTTAAAGTGCTCTAATTACCAAAGTTCAGCTTCTTATTTTACTTAATATACTAAGCTTGCTTTTTTTTTATGCTGCTGTTAACTAAAATACCACAACCAGAAAAGTTCATTGACACTTCTTCCACACCCTCTTACACACATATGCGTAAGTATAAAAAAGGACAGTTTTTCAAGCCGAACTTTCCAGATTTTGTTGTTCTTTAGATTCTTGTGTAGTTTCAGAACTGGTAATAAACTTGTTTGCATTCTGAACAAGTTTGTATTAATTTACTTTTTTTGTTTCATATTACAAGGCTAGAATTGAAATGTAATCATCATTAAATCTATTATATAGTTGGAGGATAACAATCTAGATAAAAATTACCCTGTGTAAATTTGCAAGAGAGGAGGGATTTGAGTAACAATGAAGTATGACATTCAGAAACTTCTCAGTAGTGTTTGTGTATCCCAGTCTGACTGAGGAAAGTAGCATGAATAAATAGGACTTGATGCCATTTAGAGGGAGGTGTTCTCAAAGACAGACTAAGAAATAAAACATAATAAATGACAGCTAGGTATTAATGTTCTAATTACTGGTGGATAATCATCAATATGTTGATCAAAGTTAAATATCTTTTGTCTTACAAGTGACTTAGTTTCTGTTTATTAGGATTAGTTCTCAGGGGTTGGTTAATTGTCTGCATTCATTACAGCTGTGCCATTATTCATACTGAATAGTTCTTTCCTTTAGTCAAACGTGTAGTCAGACCTGCAGGAGTCCTTTTTTTTTTTTTTTTTTTAACTTCCTCATTTCTGTGCAAGCAACAAGCATATTTTTTCCCCTTTAGTGAGGACCGGAATAGATCACTTTCTTGCTCTGATGCTTGTTTGTTTTTCTGCAGCATTTTGATGCCAGCTGGTCTTTGATTTGCGCTATTAAACTTTGTTGCTTAGCACAGTAAATGCACAGACTTTAATCATCTGCTTTCTGCATCAATAACCGTGTGCTGTACTCAGCATCTGAGATGGGAGACGTGTGTTTTAGTTTGTTTCATGCTTTGGAAATAGTTTTGGAAACCATTTTTCCTGTGATAGTACTTCACTGCTGTCGGTGGTAGAAACCTGAAACCTAGGCAAGATACTTCAGACATCCAGGGCTTCCCAGCACAGCTGAACAGCGCTTCAGATGTTGTTTCTTGCCTTGATTAGGATAAGTAGCGTGACTTGCGTTATAGCGCACTGAAACAATATTTTATTTCTGGGATTTGTCAGTACAATTTTTTAAGCTTGTGTGAGGGATTTGGTACTATTGGTTGAAGCTGCCTTTTCACTAAATAGGTTTCATTAAAAACAGATGAAGAATTTCTGATTTCTGACTTGTGCTGTAATGCTATATGAAGAAACCTTAGTGCTATAAGAAGGTGGCATGGATAGTAGAAAAGTCAAGTTTTGGTCAGTGGTCCACTAGAAGACTTTTGGACCTTGATAAATGGCAAATTTGATAACCAATAATTTTTTTTCTGCTTTTTCTTAGTTTGACTGTGTGCAGACCAGATTGTGCAATATTACAGGCTTAAAGTTTTAAAACTGCTGTTCAAAACTGTGATGGTACTTTGAAAAGGAAAGGAATCAAGATTAAGATCTGAAAGAAGCACTGAGTTTGAAGCTTTTTCTGAAATCTGAAATGCAATCTGCTTGCATTGTACAAAGTTGCAGTTATATGAATAAGCCTTACACTTTATAGAAAAATAAGTGATAGTGTAAAACTTTTTGAATGCAAAATAATGTGTTGCTAAAGATGGACTTGGTGTATTGCCTGAAACACAATTCTGAGAAGCTCATGTATTTTCATGATTCCTCTGAATTACCTTTTGTTAGACTTCCAGATCTTACAGTATTTGACTTCAAAAATCAAAGAATTACTATATTGTTCTTTGCAGAAGATATTTACCTTGGAGAATGAAAAGCAGGGGTTTTTTTCTGAAATGAAGAAGGCTGCTTTGGGAGAATGAGATAAGCTGCCTGACCTGGAAAGGTTTAAAGTTTGTAGTCAGTGGTGTTACATATTGCTGAATGACCACAGGTCTTGGAGATTCTTGTATGCTCTGGTATTTCTGGCAGGCATGTGTTGCTCCAAAATAACAAGATGAAAGGAAGAAACAGTTCAGTTCATAATAATAAAAATAAGTTTTGCAGCTGCGAAATTACTTGTATAGAGTCCTTATCTCCTTTTTCTCCCTGTAATGTTTTCTTCTAATTGAACTTTAAAATGTCTTCTTTGCCTTCCTTTTGCTCGTGATCTCAAAGGCTGGTGTCTCTTTATGGTTTTCTTATGACATGTGGAGGTTGAACTTCAGTTTTATGGTTAGGGATTGAGGCACGATGTACCTCTAGATGACTTGCCAGTGCTCTCATGGGTGTGACTAAGGACCTCTGAAGTCCAGGCTGCTGATGCTGATGGTTATGTAGTTTTTTTGTAGTTACTACTTATTTATTGTTGCTGACTTGATGAATACGTAAAAACCCCTTGGTTACTAGAGCACTGACTGAAGACATTTCACACTGAACACATTGATGTTTTTAACTGTCTGGTTCCATTTTGCAAGTAAAACTTTCCAGTATTGCACTGTTTTATACATTTTTTCTGCATAGATAAGGATTGTACCTTGATATTACAGACCAAAACACATTAAATTTGTGAGCAGTGTGGAAAAAACCTTCAACAGACTACTGGCAACATAATTTAAATTTATTTTACAAATTCTTTGCTAATCAAAGAAATTACTTGATTTTTAGTGAAGGGCTTACCAGTAGGTGAAATAAATTCAACTAATCCAAATTTATTTTGATGCTTGTCAGGTGAGACAATTGAGTTTTTGCTTCTTTAAATGTCTTTTGCCTTGCAATTTAATATTGTGTTTACAGCAAAATAGAAGGTGAAACCTAGTTATCTAGCTACCACTGTCTTAATAGGATTGTAAGGCAAGCATTGAGGGTCTTTTGGTTCTCAGTTTACTTTGCTGTAGTTATACAGAAAGCCTGTGTCCTACTGAATGAGTTTGTTGTTCTTTTTAGCTGAAGATACATGTTCTGAAACCAGAAGAATAAGAAAGCTTGTGATAGTCGACAGCAGTTAGCATAAGAAAGTTGCTGTGAACTACCTCAATTCAGGTTCAAAGCAATTAAGGTTCAAAAGGATTTGCTGAGAGAATATTGACCAAAATTTAATATAAGCTGGACAAAATGTTCAGTCGTCACTCGAAGTAGGAAGATTTTACAAGTATAGCGAAGTCGTAAGTTGACCTATACATTACTACTTGCTTATAAACAGTATTAAAAAACAAATAACTCTTTGAAAACAGGAAGCTCCTGTTGTAGACCTGGTACCTTATAGAAAGTGTTAGTCTTCCTTTGTCTGGATTGTCTAATTTGTGTTTTGTGTTGTTTGTTTTTTTCTTTTAGGGAAAAAGGTTCAGATGCATCTTGGAAGAATGACCAAGAACCACCGCCTGAAGTAATTATAAAGGATTAATTTGTTTATTGTTTTTGATTACACAAGTCATATGTGGAAAAAATTCTGTGCAGAGCAAGTAATTAGCAAGCTTATCTTTTTATGTAAACAAGAGTTGAATGTACCTCTTCATTAAAAGAAAGGATCATGCTTTTCTTGGAGAGGTCTTGTAGTGTAGAGAGTACTAGCTGTTTCGCTATTTACTTTTTGCAGCTGGCAAAATGTGTATCTTCAGTTCATCTAGTCCTTCAAGAACATATTTGACAACCTGAGTGTTTAACTTTATGTAGCAGTGCTTTTACCTTGTCTAATAATTTTGCTTCTGATAGGCAATTTTTGACCCTGTCGTTCTTCCGCTGCAGCTTTGTCTTCAGTTTGCCAGAAGCGATCGTTTACTAATACTAATTGCTTACTAGTACTCTGCAAACTTACTACTTGGAGGTTTAAGCTGTCTGCTCTTCTAGATTAGCTTGATACTTCCTCTGTTGCATTCTTTGAACGGCTTCTTAGTAAGCTTTCCCTACAGTTTGCTGTTATAAAACAGTAGTTCCACGAGAGGAGATGGGCCCTTCCTCCCTAGAAAGGCTCTCATATGGGATCGTGTAGAATTGAGAGCTCCTTGTGACCATTGGCATCATTTGCTAGAGAATCTGTAAACAGTTCTCCAGTGACTCACAGGCTTTCTGTCAGTGGTCCGTAACTCCACTGTAGCTATACATTTTGTGATTATTGTCTTCGATAAGAATCACAAGGCTGGTAGTTTTATTGAGGTGTTTTCATGAGTTTTGTTTTACAGCACAACACCTGAGTCAGTTTTCCTTGCAATTCCTACTTGAAACATATCCAAAGTAGCTGAAATTCCTAGAAGCCTTGTGTCTACCCTAGTATTCTAAAGAGTCTGCTTTGAATCTTCCAGTTGCTTGCCTTTTTAGCATAATTCTATGCTACATAAGACGTGTTTCTCACTCTATAATTTGGTAGGAAAGATGTGTTTTGTGGGGTCTGGGGTTTTTTGGGTGGGAGTAGTTGCTGTTGTTTGTTTGGTTTTGTTTCTCAAGTGTTCTAACTGTTGTTTAGGATGGAATAGAATAGACTGTTTCAGTTGCAAGGAACCTACAGCAATCATCTATAGTCTGACAAGTTCAGGGCTGACGCTGAAGCATAAGCTGAAGCATGTTGCGAAAAGCATTTTCCAAATGCCTCTTAAATACTGACAGGCTTGGGATGTCAACCACCACTTTAGGAAGTCTCTTCCAGTGTTTGACCACCCTCTCAGTAAAGAAATTCTTCATTATTTCCAATCTGAACCTCCCCGGTGCAGCTTTGGACCATTCCCACTCATCCTATTACTGTGTACCAGGTAGAAGAGATTAGCATCTCCCTCTCCCCTTCCTCAGGAGGCTGTAGGGAGCAGTGACGTTGCCTCTCGGCCTCCTTTCCACCAAATGTGGCAAGTCCAGAGTCCTTAGCTGCTCTTCACAGGACATGCCTTCCAGTGCTGTCACCAGCTTTGTTTCCTTCCTCTGAAAGCCAAGGACTTTAACATTCTTGACATGTGGGGCTCAGAACTGCACAGAGCACTGAGGGTGAGGACCCCAAGGCCAAGTGCAGCGGGACAGTCACCTCTGTTCGTTGTCTGGTTGTGCTGTGCCTGATACACCCCAGGATGGGGTTTTGCCCTCTGGGTTCCAGGGCACACCCTGCTGACTCACACTGAGCTGCTGCTGACCAGCACCCCCAGATCCCTCTTGGCAGGGCTGCTCTCCAGCCACTCCTCTCCCAGTTTACACTTGAGCCTGGTGTGTTACTTCATCCTAGTTGTGCAGCATTTTGACCCATTAAATTTCATCCCATTAACCAGGGCCCAGGGCCCCAGTCTAGCTAGATCCTTCTGCAAGGCCTCCTGTCCCTCAAGAGAGTTGATGGCGTGTCCCAGTTTGGTATCATCAGCAGCTTGCTCATGGTGCTTTTAAATGCTGCATCCAGATCATTTATACATATATTGAACAGAACCTGCCCTGAAACTGAGCCCTGAGGAGCCTTGCTGAATGACTGGTTGCCAGCCAGATACAGCCCCATTTGCTCTTTGAGCTCTGCCACTCAGACAGTTCTTCACCCATTGCACCATGAACCTGCTCATCCCGCAGTTGGACAACTTGTCCAGAAGGATGGTGTGAGGGACAGTACAAAATTTTTCATTCACAGTCCTTATCCCAAGATGGTTGTTCTGGCTTGAAGGAGAGATGTTGTGACATGAGCTTTTCTGTGCTTAGAGATAAGTCCTGTAATGATGTGTCACTCTGTCAAGTTGGAATGTTGCTTTTTCCACTGTAGTGAGTGAGGATGATGCATTTTGAAATACTGGTTTTGTTTCCCGTAAATGAAACTGAGCTGTGCAGTGTTAACTTCTTAGACAAGAGTTCTTGTCTGTCAGTTCTAACTGTAAATTGCCTTCCTTTCTTGTGGAGCCATTATCTCACAGAGAAGTAGAATTTGAGAATTTGAAGTGTTGTATAAGAATTGGACTTTTAGGTATGTTGTCTATAGAGCTTTGAAAGACTGTACTTAAAAACTTTTGGCTAGTCTTAACTTGCTTTCATTCAGCAGTTTTCTTGTAGTGATGATACAAAATGGGCTTATTGGCTAATGGTGAGCACTTCTGTTTCTTAGACATGTTTTAAAAGCTGTTCAGGAGATAAGCTTGTAGGTACGTAATTTGAGTTTGTAGGAATCCATGAAATTTTATTGGCCAAATACAGTCAGTTAACTCTGCAGATACAGATTCATTGCCTTTTCCAAAGTTGGTTGGGGTTTTTTTTTTGTTAATTTTTCTTAGTTTAAGGTTGCTGTACCTCACTATAGGAAGGACCACAGGAAGCTTGAAAAAAGTCAGTGATGACAAGGGCGAGCACTGTTCTGACTATGTGATCTGTCTGTGTGTTCTTTTTTGGAAAAAAACACATCTAACATCTTGTAATCCTCAATTAGAATAATCTTTGGTTAGTTCTAGCAGAGTTTATACCACACTATCCCTAACTGTGACAGTTGATGAGCTGATAGCAAGTAGCTTGTGCTGTAAAGGTAATAGCTGTTGGCAAGGGCACAGATCAAATTTTATGCTACTGATGCTTAAAATTGTCTCGTACAGCGAGACCCTTTTAGAGACCTCAGATTGCAGCTGGTTTCTTGCTAGCCCCTGTGATAAACTGTGCAATTGTTGGAGTCAGTTCTTTTTGTGATAGTGTGAAGCTTTATTTTTGAATGAGTGTTAAATTAATCCATGTTAGGCCTTTCTTACTTGGTACTTTAAGGTATATGGTAAGCATTCTTTTTCTGACAGGCTCTTAAATAGCCCAACTTATTTGTAGGGCTCTTGATTGTAACACAGTTTCTCCTAGCTTTGTCTTTGGAGTCAGAGGATTACAAAGTATAATCTGTAGGCTGCAAGGCTAGCAGGAGCGGATAACTGCAGTTTTTCTATGGGGTGACTTTTATGGGATGTTACATGGAAATTAGGTACCAGTAAAAGGTACCTGTTGCTGTTCATTGTTTCTGCACTACTGGAGTATGGTGTACTGGAGTTCTTAGAAAAAGCAGGAGTTAGTGAAAGACTTTACTTCATGGTATATGTCATCTTGCTGTATTTCTTGTGGCTTTTCTGAGTAAGTATGTCATCCAGTTATGTAGTAGAAGAAATAGTTGTATTCAGCATTAACTTTGATGAGGCTTTTAAAGCATGTTTTGGTGCAGTGTTTTTGAGATCCGTGCTCTGTTTATACAATAGATACAAGTAAGCAGCAAAGCCCCTACTTTGAGAATTGGGAAGAGGAGGGTGGGAACAAATCTGACTCTTTTAAGTTGCAAGAGTGAGCTGTTTTTCGGAGAACTAATTGATGCTGACTGCTTTCTTCCCTGTCACTGATAACTTATCCTCATTCTTGTAAGTTAGGATTCAAAAGGTAGCAAAACTTTGTGTAACAAGAAGAAAACGTTGTGGGAACATTGAATCTGTTGTAAATGACAACATTCCTCAAAGCTGAAAATTTATTTGGAATAACATTGCTATTGCAAATTCAACAGAAAGTGTTATTAAATATACTACAGAAAATTCCAGTTTAGTGACAGTTTTAGAGTAGAGATTTTTTTAATGTAGTTTAACTGCTTTATTATGTATTGGTTGCCAAGTTAATTTTTACTTACTTTAAAAATTCATTTTTTAATTCACTCAGTCTGCAGTTCCTCTTCGAAAGCTTTTTCATGGCAGTAACCAGCCAGCTCCTTTTCTTCCTAACATAGAGGCAGTCAAACATTTGTGTTCAGCCCTTGAATGTTGTTCTTTTCAGGAAAATTAGAAAGGATAACTGAATCTTGAATTGTGTTATGATAAATTTTTGGAGTATTAACTTCTTGCTTGTGCTCAGAAGCCAGCTGATCTTTATTTTTTTTAACCAGGCTTTGGATTTCAGTGATGATGAAAAAGAAAGAGAGGCAAAACAGAAGAAAAAGAAGCCTCAAAGTCAAGGAAGGAAGAAAGTCAGATCAGAAACACTTCCATCAAGTGAGTGAATGCTATGTGAATACTTTTGTCTGTTAAACTAAGTTTGGAATGCACATCTGTAACTATTTAATGATTGAGTTTTCATACAGTTAATACTAGTTCTGTACTTTTTCAATGTTATATTTGAATTTGTGGCTACATTCTGTATTTATTATTTTAGAAGAAAAATTCAGTTGTATTCTGTTGAAATACAAACCCTGTGGAAGTGGTATAGCAGAAGAGCAGTTGTCAGGGGAGAGTCAAAGGCTCTTAGAACAGTGTTGGTTGACACACAGTAAAGATACTGAACAGATGCCACCACTTGGATGGGATTCAGCTAAAGCCTTGGAGTGCTGGGAGAAGACAGAGGAAGGCCATGTGCAGTTTTTGGAAACCCACTTCTTTGGTAATCAGGGGAGGAGACATGGATCTTTGGTGGAGAATTTATTCCTCTGTCTGAAAAGGAAGCTCTTCCTTACCTATGGCATATAAATACTCTTCAAAGTAACTCTGACTTGCGTATCTTACTGAGAACTTTCCTGTTTACCTAATGCAGTTACTAGATGAACAAAGCTGTGTATAGGTTTTCATAATATGAATAGCTTTCTTCACCCTCCTTTCTCCTGCTGTTGTCATATCTGTTCCAGGTGTATGCTTGCAGCTGTGCTCTGTTTACAATAACCACATTTTCTCTTCTGTCATGCCTCTCTACTGCCAAAACGTCATTTTTTGATTGCCATTTTGGTTGAATAATTCATATTGCATCCCTCTTTTTCTGTTCTCACTGGTCTACTTTAGCTGCATGCTTTTTATACCCCTCCCTTTAAATACGACTGAATCTCATCCCTTACCCTCTTGTACTGCTTACTTACCAGATTGCTTCAGCTATCTGCAGCATGGTGCTTCCCCCATTGAATTTCTCAGGCAGACTCCTCCTGTGAGTTTGCTGCTCTTCCTTTGTTAAGCTGATACACACTGTGCCCCACTGAAACCCTTTTCTCTTGGTCTGGGAGATCAGTAGCTGTCCTGTAACACTTTCTGTACAGTACAATCCTCCCTTGTATCAATCAAATAAAGCCACAATCTTTCTTGGACTGGCTTTTCCCCTATGGTTTTGACAGGGTTTTTTTCCCTTAAGAGATGGATCTGAACTGTGCTGTACTTTCTTGTCATTACTGATGGTTATTTTCTCCTGGTTTCTGTCTACCTAGCATATGTATGTTTTCCACCACATCCTTGTTCTGCTGGCTTATTGCAGACCTGCCTTTGCCTAGGGCTTGCTGAAGATGTTACTGAACGATGGGAGTCACTATGTTCCAATAACTGAGAACTGGAGGAACTGTTGCACTCTGTCAAGGGAGCTAGGTTTTGATTTGCTGTGGTTTTTTTGTAAATAACGTGGCACAAATTGAAATTGTGTGCAATTTGTTTTGGCTGTAGAGTTCAACAGCAAGGATATGTCACAAATTGAGGCACAAAGTCATTCTCAGATGGAGATTTACATGAATATTTAAAACTGTCTCATTGTTACAGTACTTGATAGGAGAAGAACAAAAATACTCATTCAAGTACTTTACTTAAGTGCTTCCAAGAGGCCTGCTTGTATCAAAGGAGTCTTAACTCCTAATCCCCCATGAAAATGAGTAGGAGTTCGGGTATCCAACTGCCCTTCCAGACTTAGAAATATTTTCACCTTTGAAAAGCTATGTAGTCTAGTGCCAAGGATGAGGTTCACACAGGTTTTTAAATTTCAGTGATTTTATGCAGTGTTATATTCCTGAATACCTTGTTGCTCCCAGCCATTAAATCCTTCTGAGGGTTTAAGTTCTGCAGCTTTCTTAATATCTTAGCAGCTCTTCGGAGCATTTTTAGTATTTCAGTGCTTTTCATTTTATAGTCCTAGTCCCATTAAAACTCCTATGATATTTATATAAAGGGGAAGTATAGCTGTTACAAACATTAAATATATGCTTACAGTGAGCTGTATAGGGAAAAATTTGTCTTAGAAAGATGAATGCTGAAAGCTAATTGGCTAGAGGTACAGACTGTTCTTTTTCAGATAGAGTAAGTTAATTTTATTAATCTGAGCTTGAATAATTTCTTGTGTCTTATGTCTATGCTGTAATACCAACTTGGGACTGAAAGTTGAATACCCCTTCAGTGTAATGCAGTGTTGATTTATGTTTAGTTTTAAAATGTGTTGTTTTTAAATCTTGTTTTAAATGAAGGCTTCCAAAATACTAAAAATCTGCATTTTCCTGAGATCCATTTATACAAATGGAAAGTCTGGCGGGAAAGAAGGTGAAATTCTCTTTTAAAGACTGAATTTGCAACTCTCAGGATCGTCCTTTTTATATTACTCCAATCAATCAAGATGAGATGACTTACTAAACAGCAGATTAGCTGGTATTATTTTGTCCTTTATGTATTAGTTGCCAGTATTATTTGTTGGTAAGATTACTTTTCAAATTTCCTTGACTTCTTCTTGAAAGATTTGTGAAGACTAAGCTTGATCTTTCCAAAATAATATTACAGCTCTGTGCATGTGGGTTCTTGTATTTGTTTATTCTTTAGGTGAGAATAAAGGGCTTGATCAGTCAGTGCAACAGCCTGCTTCAAGTTACTCAAGGGGATACCGCGGCAGAGGGTTCTCCAGGGATGTATTTCCTCCTCCATCAGGCCCTCGAGGGTTTTTCAGACCAAAAGTAAGACCACCACAGCTATACTCTTCAGACAAGAGGATACACCAGGAATCGCCAGTGTTTCCACCACCTTATAGAAAAGAAAATCCAATGATGCAACAGTATTCCTTTCCTCCTCCAGTTTTTGATTCTGTCAGTGGTGGACATCAATTCCACCCTTCACCTTCAAATATGAATATGATGTGGACAGGCCCAAGCATGTACAATTCACCCTACTCATTTCTGCCACCACCGCCGCCACCTCCTCCCGACAGCCATCCTCCTCAGTTCAGGCATTACTGAGTTTCCATACACGTCCATGTAGAGCACTGCAGTTTACAGGGAGAAAGAACAGGCTGCCAAGACTGCTTTTCCTTATTTTGGAGATGTTCTCTTTTACTGCAGCAGTAGACCAAATGCAGAGTTTTGTGCTATATGGGCCATCCGCAGAAAATGATTCTTTTTCTACATATGTTTTCTGTTTCCAAAAAGAAATCTATATGATAAAAGTAACTGAATATTAAGTAATGGTTTATTTTTATAATATCTGCTACTTTAAGATGATAAATAAAAGCCTTTTGGAGACTGGTATGTGGTGGTGGAAATCTACTTTGTAATAAATGTAAGATTTTTTATATAACTGCTGTTAAGTACCGCTGAGGATATTTCACATGGACAATATTTTAATATTTTTACAATGGTGGTGTATTGCTGTGCTAAACCATTTTCCTCAATTTCTGCAGATTTTGAAACCTGTTTGGGAACTGAAAATCTGACATCTAAATTTTGAGCTAGGTTTTCCACTATATGTAAGGCATAAAACACTATCCAGCTTCGAATACTTCACTAATTTTGTATTAACTAAAAGACTGGATCTGGATGGTTCTTTTTTTAAAATAGCTGGAGTAGCTAGGTCTGAATTTGGACCAGCAGCTGACTTACTGTGTCACATTTAGTGTTCTGCAATGGTATTAGATCAACCTACTCCTGAGATGTTTCGCATTTAATTTAGAATTAAAAACCAGCATAATTTCTCTAGCTTCTCTAGCTCCTAATGCAGAGATGCCTATAAATACCTACTAGAATGTGCAGTCAGCCTTTCGAGGAAGGAGTCATTGGGTCTGTCACGGAGAGGAAGCCATTTCAGAACTCCCTTGTTTAAATTTGTAGATGCAGATGGCAGTAGATTGCTGTTTGATTACAGTCTAAACTGTCTCTTCTGAAATTACGAGGTTCATCAATTCTTCCAGCTTGTTGGAGGGAGGTGAAGTTGTCAACCAAGGATCATTTGGAACAACCTCCTCCTGTCCAAAGAGTTGGTCCTACAATTGCACTTCCTAGTCTGTATGGAATTGACTCTGCCTGACTAGGAGGGAAGGCCTTAGACTGCATCAATATTTTATAAACAGAAGGAAAAAGTTCTTGTGGGACAGACAAAGATTATTTTTGGACTGAAAAGTCATTACTAGTTGTGATGATTTTTGAATCTTTACCAATACAGTCACCTTGAACTGATAGAAGTGTGCAGTATGTATTTCTATTCTCAAACTCGTTTTGGTCTTATTACTTTAAATATGCAATTAAAGGCTAAGTAATCTGTGCAGGTGTTGCTTAGACTTCAATTCCAAAGAGCTTTAAGAATGAAGCAAAATTTTAATGCACAGAGGTGGGGACTGCCTTGTCAAGATGGTGCGACTCAGAACTAGAATTTAATTTCAGACTTGAAAGTTTGCTGTAATATATTTTAAGTAATAATATTCTTTGCTGTATCTAGAACTGTTTCACAAGGGTGCAGCTGAGAATGTTGTATAGATGTCCGTTTATGGCAAGCAGGTACTGTGTAGTGGCAACAAATACTTTCAGAACAGCAGCATTCTAGACATCAATGTTTAACTCAGGTCCTGCAGATTATTTTTTTGTAGTAAAAAGAATGTCCAATTCCAGTTTGTGGTAAATGTTTATGTTTCAGGGGAAAGGAGAAGGGGCTGAATTTCTGGCTATTAAGCTGTAACCCAGATATTACCATTCCCAGTGACAGGGGATGTTAACAGTGATAGGGATATTACAAGTGGATTACCAAATGTGAAAGTGTTTCCAAGTCAATTATATAGTAAGGAGGAAGAAACTGTCAACATCACACTTGCACTTGGGATGGCAGTGGCTTGCTGTTTGTCCTGGGCACAGACATCGTCAGCGTCGAGATCCGAAGGGGCGGTTGAAGAGTTAACTTCCAACATCAAGAAAAGGAGTGAGGTACTAGAAAGTGCAGGTACAACAGTCTTAATTATTACTACTATTGCAACTGGTGGTTTTTTATGTATAGTAATGTTCGCTTTTTTCTGCAGTAATTGGATCTGGACTAATAATTCTTTGATTAAGCTGTTAAGATTTCTCTTAAACTGTGTTCTCCTTTCCCATAATAATATTTTTGCGTGTAACAAAAATGTATGCAATATATTGCAGAAATATATTGCAATTTTTGGTTTTATTAGTTTCTCTGAAAGATGCGCAAAGCAATTTCGACATCAGAAAAGTCTTTGAGTTCAAGACAATTTTCAGCAGTGACACTCAGCATCTTGCCAAAGAGTAGCAGAGATTGCTAGGCTCTGGGCTGTGATGGGTCAAATGTTGCAAGTATTTTCTAGTAGAGAAAGTAGAGAAAATAAGGGTATTTTCTAGTAGTTGAGTATCTCTCCATTTCTGACTCCTGTTGTCTGTTTCCACATTTGGCTGCAATAGAGCTCTGTCACTTCTGTAACATTTTTAGTTATTCCCCTTTTTTGGGACATTTTTTCATGGACTGCTTTCCAGAGAAAGCTTAAGGCATGGGATGGAGGAGAGAGACTCAAGGAAAAGAGGCTATGGGAAAGATTTGCTATGATTTTTCAAAAGGCTGAGACTTAACTGCACACATACTTCTATTTGTAAGCTGTTGGAGTGTATAAATTATTGTGACTATGATAACGTGGGAAATGAAAAACTGTAATCGCACATTTGACAACATTCCTCTTAAATTTTAAACAAGGGTGGTACTTTCACTGGCCTTTAATTTAGACAAGTCAGGAAGGGGATGAACTTGTCTTGGAGGTGAACAGGAAAAGGACAAACAGGCTTCTGAAAGGAAAGTTCTCACAAGTGGTGTGGGAAGCAGGGCAGCCCGTGCTGCCATAGCTGGCTTGGAGAGATGGTGGAATCTACAGTCTTGGAGGGATTCAGAATTTGACTTTGGACAAGGGTCTGTGGGATGTAATGTCCAAGTTAGTCTTTCTTTTAGTGGAGAGGTGGACCAGGTGATCTGTGAAATCCATCCAAGCCCAAACTATTCATTACTGTCATTCTTCTGGAGTTCTGTCTTCTCACCAGAGATTTTTTTTGTTTCTAGATGCTGAGAGGCATGAATAGCCTAGCCTGAATTACTGTTTTTTGGGAAGCCTAGCTTTTTATTTATGCTATTGTAATCCTTCATTATACCTCAGATTTTTATAAATAAAATATCCATGCTGTACTAAAAGTTGGACTTGCTGCAGAAGATAATGACTGCTTCCATTTCAGTGGATGTAAGATGAATTGAAGAATGGTTTCTTTATTAGTTGTTTGGAAACTGATGCTAATGAGAGTCTTAGTTGCTGTCATTTTCCCTTAAGGGATAAAGCATTCTGTATTGTACAACTTATTTTGAGAATGTTATCAAGGAATAACTATCCAACTTTTTTTTAATAAAATACAAGAACAAAAAAACCCCTGAGAGCTATTTTTAACATACATTATAATGTTCTCTAAAGTAGGGGTTTTTGCCTTAGAGGAGACCTTTTTAATAATGCAAGACACTCATGCCAGGATGCATATTAGTGACATGCAGATAAAAACAAGAAATAAGCAGGGTTTTTTGTAGGTTATATTTAGATGTTTCCAGGTTCCATTTTCTATTTCTTTGTAACTCAAAGGTATAGTCAGTTATTCTTGTCTAGTGAATTTAGTGATGCACATAATCTGATTTAAAGGATTGATGAATCTGCACTGAACAGTTGGTAATAAATTTGTTATAGTGACAGGTGGAAAAAATAGAAAACACTGCCAATGATGACAAGACTTTAACAGAACAGTTTACCTGTCAGGGCAAATACATAATTCTGGAAAGCATGAATAATGATCTTTCTTAATCACTGTAAGGCTTAGTCAGAATTATTGTATGTGGGGTAGCCTTCACTTGCTGTAAATGAAATCTGTTGTAACTATGGAAGAATAATATTGTTGATTTTCCTGTGAATCTGATGCTCTGCATTTTTTAGGCAATGTTTTGCGAAAATGCTTTATTAGAATTTGCTGTTTGGCTGCTGAGGTTTGAAATCAATGGATATTATGAATCACAGAATTGTTTGGATTGGTAAAGATCATCTGGGTCCAACCCTTCTGCAATGGGCAGGGACACCTTCCAATAGACCAGGTTGCTCAGAGCCCCATCCAGTCTGGCCTTGCTTAGTGCATAATGCTTGCTGTTTATTAGCAGAAAGCCAGCCAGTTACACGCAGGAACAGGAGTGAGCAACTGTCACATACTCCAGCTTTGAACTTGGACACAGAATCTTCTCTGACTCTTCTGTGCCCACCTGAGTAGCTGTGAGTACCTGGGTAGAAAATAACTTGCTCCACAAAATGCTGAAACTACTATGGGAGCAATTACAGTTATGAAGTGTCTTAAGTTTGCTTATATTAAGTCCCAAAGACTATTGTTTGCATTCTAAACAGGAAGATTTCACTCAGTGAGTTTCCTACTGTGGGAAGTAGGAGATAAAAATCTAGGAACTTCTTAATTGTCAAGAATGAACTGCTGCTTGATGCCAGAATTAGTTGTTGTGAAGGTCTGTCTTTTGGAAGAAGTGGTACAGCTGATATTTTTTTTAAAGAGAAGAAAAATGTTACCTATATCCATTTGATACTATTAGCTCAGTTTTTAATATGTACATTAGGTGGTCTCAAATCTGTTTTGTGAGAATTGCATGCGAGACCTGTAAAAAAATTTTTTTTTCTTCAACATAGACTCAAGAAAAGGGAGTATATTTTGTGAGATTTCAGTTGATTCCTTTATGTGAATGTTTGACCTCACATAGACTTTCTACAGTATTCAGTTTGCAACTGAAAATTATACCTAGACTATAAAGGCTTGTTAAACCTGCCTACTGGATCTTCAGTCTTGATTCCACCTTTCCTGGGCTGTCCTGTGTAATAGTATGCACCTTTATGTACAAGCAAACCTTTATTAAATGGCATTTTTCTGAGCACTTTTTGCAGAAATCATGGTCAGCATTTAGTTTCTTGGTTACACTCTTCACTGTGATGTGTTTAATTCATAATTTTACATTATTTATGCTACCCTGCAATCCTCAGTCTCCACAGCTTGGCTTTGCCACATATTGATGCACTTGATCATTGGTCTTGGTTAATGCTTTCTGCAGTGTGGAGAACACAGGGGTATATTACACTTTTTCCTACTTCTTGACACTGCAACACTCATCTCTGCCACCATTATATCCAAAAGAGGTACAGTACCACATGCATTGATATTCTGCTTTTGGTGACTGGCGTTTGGTTTTCCCCTTGCAATGTACCCCATGTATACACAGTATGCTCTCTTTATGGTATACCTCATTTCTGCTCTCAGTACAATTCTGACCCTGAAATTACTTGGACATTAACAATTTCCATCCCTCCAGCATAAGATGATGAAGTGATGATACTAGAGTTTGAGATGGAAACAATAACTGCACCCTAGAGAAAAAAACAGTCTTGGGTAAGTTATGTAGGTCATGATGCTCCTTTGTCTGTGAGCAGAGAATCCTGTTTGCTGTTTCATTTCGCAGTTCCAATGTAGTGAAAGAAGAAAGGCTTATTGACCTTAGCAGAAAGAGGATTATCGTAGCCTCCAAAATTGTGTCTGGGTGTGACAGTGTAGAACATTTAGATCATCTAATTGCCACCATGAATCTCAGGAAAATCAGCCATTTCTTGTATTGGAGAAGCAGCAGGGGAAAACCACCAAAAAAGGCATAGTATTTATAAAGATACGAATTTCTCAGCAAAATATTTCCTATTAAGTTCAAACTCATTTTGGTGGAATATGTAGCACACTGGAGATGGTTTTATTATAATGAACCTAGAGGGACTGTCCTTTTAGAGAACAGACAATTCTAGTTAGGCACAAGTTAGGTCAGTGTCTCCTGTGCTCTGTAACTGGTTTGGAGATTTTGTTTAAAAAACGAATTTTGGGCAGAATCAATCCATCTAGTGTGGATGTCTGGAAAACATTAAACTTTGGATCCTAAGAGGAATTCAGCTTGCATTTCAGAGAGAATGTGGGGTCAGACACTAGGCTTCTCTTATCCCAGGCTCATGAGTCTAAACCAGTTTAAAATCTTTTAAAGTCCCGTTTTTACCTTTCTGTGTGGTGCAAGGATATCATAGAAATGAGTGTAAAGTGCTTTTACTTAGTGATTTTTTTTCTTTTGATTTTATTTTTAATCTTGAGCTTTTTTACTTTAGACCCAAAAACCTACACAAGTGGCTGCCTTCTTACAGGTGGTCAGTAGCTAATCCAGTTAGGTTGTGCTGTTCTTTAGTCTCAGAATAGAGGACAAGAGTGAACAGTAATCATGACTGACTCTGAGCTAGCTTATAATGTAATATAAGAGGAGACATAGAAAATCTTTAAAGCTATGTTTTATGTCTTGCTACATTCTAATTTTAAAAAGTAATCTTGGGAAGCAAATCTTTTAATCAAGGAAGAATTTTTTTATAGTGTCTTAATTATCATCTGATGTTTTATTTCCAGGCAACAGTTGTAGTATCAATATAAAGAAAGCATGCATGTATATGTAATATAATAAATAATGTAATAATACATGTCCTTTATAAATATTACATTATCATTAATTATTATATATGTGAGTATATACATATAAGCAAGTATTAGTTATTCTGAACTACGATAATTTTACCTGCTTCGTGCTAACTTTGCAGCAGACAGACAATTGTTGAGTTGGCGCTGCCTAGGCAGTTACTGCAAGGCTGCCGAATCAAAGCAATTGAGCATGTTAATGCTCTTATTCCATTGCACTGTGTTAAGTAAAACATTAATTTAAATTATCTCTTGAAACGGAGAAAACACTTAATTTTTTGGGAGAATCTGTTCTTTTCTTCACTTTACCTGTGATGCTAGGATGGCTGTGCCCTGTGTTTTCCCTGTGCAAATGACAGATGGAGGGATCCACACTCAAGTCACTTTCTGAGGTAGTTCATTGTTCTGCTTCATGTGATGTGTTGTCACGTAAGGGATTTACTGTCATACAGGAGCTCTGCCTGGCTGCATTTTATTTTTTTGTTTAAAATTTAAAGTTTTTAAACAAAAGTTTATAAAGTTAAAAGTTTTCAGTGCATGTTTAGTGAGTGGTTAAGTGGATGTAGAAAGGCACTGAAAAGGTGGTTGTCACCTCTGCACTATGTTACTGTATGTCTTCTAAAAATAAGTGGTCATGTTTCAATGGGATCAGTTTTCTAAGTTAGCTGAAAAGCAAACCTAGTAGTAAGACAAAAGGTCTTGAAGGGATCTGAATGATAATGTAGCTTCCCATACCATCTTGAAAGGCAAGGACCTGTTGGAGTGGGTCCAGAGGAGAGATGTAAAGATGTTTAGAGGGCTGCAGCACCTCTCCTGTGAAGACAGAGTGAGACACTTTGAGTGGTTCGACCTGGAGAAGAAAAGGCTCCAGGGAGACCTTATTGCAGCCTTTCAGCACCTAAAAGGGTCTTAAAAGAAAGACAAAAAGAGACTATTTAGTAGGGCCTGTAGCAATAGGACAAGGGTTAAGGGTTTTAAACTACAAGAGGGTAGATTCAGACTAAATGTAAAGATGGAGTGTTTTATGGTGAGGGTGGTGAAACACTGGATTGGCTTGCCCAGACGAGCTGTGGATTCCCTGTGCTTGGAAACATTCAAGGCGAGGTTGGATGGGGCTGTGAGAAACCTGACCTCATTGAAGATGTCCCTGCCCATGGCAGGGGAGTTGGGCCAGGTGACCTTTAAAGGTCCCTTCCAACCCAAACCATTTTGTGATTCTGTTAAAGTGGATGGTGTTATTGTTTTGGAAGTTTTCAACATCCACACATCTTTATGATGAAACTACAATTTCATTGTACTAGAATATTTTTTTTCAGATTGTTAGCACTGTCAAATGTCAGTGATTAAAAAAATAATAATCTGGAGCTTTAACCTTACTGCTTATACCTCCAAAGTGATTAGTTTAATTTCTCTATCATACCCTGTTTCCTATATTCAATTCTTTTGTCGTGTATTAGTGCATTTCAAATTCCATTAAAGTTGTGATTATAAAAGAGTGGGTTTTTTTAAACTCAAGAAGCAATTTAATAACTTCCAGGTGTAATTACAGTATCTCTTGACGATCAAGTAATTTAATTTTTAAAAACACCTGTTGTCAAGTATTTTCTTGCCTTCACTTACAACATCATACAGAAGCCAAAGACAGTAAAACAGATACTTTGACATGTAAGTAATACACTTCAAAATTTCAGTAAGGAAAGAGAGCTACAAAAATCTGTTCTTGATGTTGCTCATTACTTAGTGTGAAATTTTGGATCCCTTAATGTTTATTAGAGTTTTCCTTGTATGCAATTGAATCAGAATCAACTATCAGTGTTTTTTTCTTTAAAGAAGTCCTTCCTTATTCCTCTGGCATGTAAATAATTTTCTGAAACAATAGTGTATGAGATAAAAACACAAAAGGAAGGGGTCTCTACTTGCATCCGTCCAAAAGAATTAACAGATTTTCTCTACAGATTTTCTGAACAAGGCCTAAGGAAGTTCAATATGACTGAGAGATCAGATGCTTGTACTACTTCGAATAAAGTAAAAAGCAATTGACAACACATACCTGTGAGTAATATTTATTTGCTAGTACCTCTTGAATTTTTATTTGTATAGGCTAATAAATAGTGCTACGCTACAAATGTTTTGTATGCAAATGTCTTATGTCTTGTGCAGGAGACATGAAAGTGGAAATGAACTTGGAATGGAGTATGTTAAAGAGCTTGTTAGTCAGCTGTAAGCACAATAACCATCAACCAACACTGAGGTATTAAAGTTTCTGTTTACACTCACAAATTGTCCCGGTACTAATAGGATCTCGCTTTTAAGGCTTTAAAACTGAGCAGTTTTGATGTGGCTAAAACAGAAAGCAGTGTGATTTATTAGAGCATAATGACAGACTACAATCTTTGATAGCCTTTAAATACAATGGCTACAGATCACCTTCATCTCTCAAGCGTGAAAATTGGAAGCATCATCATTATATGAGCATTATGAGTAAATGCTTCAGAATACACTTGAGCTGAAAAATGATGCATAGACAATTGGTCACATGGTTTACTATTATAAAAAAATGCTCTTCCATTTTTCATTTATTACAGGGCTTGTATTGCTAGTAAACCCTCTCATTTATGTTTGCCCATCTCTGCTATTTGCATTTCAGTGCAATGAATAATTAGGATGACATGCCTTGTGGTTCAGAATCAGAAGAAATAACTCTTTGGACAGGGAAAAGCCTGCTTAGTCTCACCAGAGTTATGCAACATGCTGAAAAAATACTGCAATCCACTTGAAATATTGTAGTATCTCAGTGCAAACCACTGTTTTCCTGTAATGACAAAACTAGGAACTAATAATATCTAAGGTGGGTTTTCGGTAAGTAGACAGATGTTTGCACTAGGGAAGTACTTGTTTTTAGACTGATGAGCTCAGTAGTCCAGTTTATAACTTAGTACTTCTGTGGATACAAGAAGTCAAGAGTACAGGCCAGAACCAGAGAGATGAGCAGGATAACCTCAAGAATATTTAAAGGCCTGACTTCTGACTAGATTTATGTTGGGTAGCACTTAGTCACATCCACATACATACGTGCATACACACACAAACATATTTTTGATTTGCAAGGATGGCAAAATTTGTTTCTAGATGGAGGAAACATGTACGTATGTCTTAGATATATTTTTTAGAGATATATGTAATAAATATTTAAATATAATAATATATCTCTATATAGAATATATCTAACAAAATGTATAAAACCTTTTAAAATGCATATTTAAAAGTGGAGATTGCTGTTGTGTATCTGAAAATACTGATCTGTCATAATGGAAGCATCTATTGAAAAAGTAGCATTTGGAGAAATTCCTGGGACAATATTCTGAATACTTGGAAGCTCTGAAAACTGTGTTTACTGCTCAGAGTTCATTTTGTGGCCAAGGCTGGGGCAGAGGAGGTGGCAGGCCCTAAGGCAGCTGTGTGGCAAAGTTACCTGGCTCCATCAGAGGCCTCCTGGAACCGAATGCAGATATTTTCAGTGTTGACAGTTGGAAAATTGTGGTTTAGGGAATTTTTAAAAATCTGCTGCAATGTTCTGCCTATTAGTTTGGCAGCCTTTGTATGTGCTGGATTTGTGTGAGGTTCCCTCTATGTGAGACTGCTCTCCTCTTTCTTGCCTGCACTGGCACTTAGTTACATGGAAGGAAGAGTTCTTCTACACTGTAAAAGGCAGCAGCACCACTGAGGCCAGACTAAGTTGGAGATGGTCTGCACTATCTGCTTGTGCTGTGGTTAAATTCAGCTGGATGTTCAGGCGTGGATCACCATTACTTGTGTGAACTTTATAACAAATTCCCATTTCATCCTAGGCAGACAAAGCATTTTTATAAGGGCTTGAGACCACCCAAACAACAGATACCCCCAACTCCCTGATAGTTTGTGGTTGAAACGGTTTGGTGCTGCAGAACAATGTGATGTTGTCTTAGCTTCTTGTCTTTCTATTCTGAAAATTATTAAAATGTGAATTATTTTAATCCTGGAAGAATTAAAGAGGAAGAACACTGATTAGAAAAGTTATTAAATACTAAGAGAAAAAGCAGGGAATTAGAACTTGATGACTCGGTAAGATTGAGGATTACCCATTCTGAGGAGATCAGTTGTTTTCCACTGAGTGATGACTGCTATGAGAATGGGAGAGCAAATTAACTTCTGGATACTGCTGGTTACACCTTGGTATCTCTTGTGTGTATTCATAAGTAAATAATTGCTGTGTTCTTCTGAACTTTGTATATCCTGATTTGTGGATTCTCTTGGCACCTGGTAGAAGATGCTGAACGAAGTGACCTAGAGAAGGAGGGTTGAAGTGCTAACAACTGAAAAAAGAAGACTGTGTAAGTATAGGTAAGCTTGAAAATGCCATATGCAAGATTTTGGTCTAAATAAAAGCACAGACTTAGTTAAAATAACAAATGAATAAAAAAGGTTGTTTTATTTATTTTGTTTTTATGATTCCTGTGTTGCTTATCAAAAAACCAAGCCAACCAACCTACTAGAAACTACCAAAGAAACCTCAAAAAGAAACCCTTTGGGCATTCTAGGATGAAATTTGGTCTATAGCTTTTCAGGGGCAATTCCAATATAGTCTTGCATGCTATTTTGTGCTGCTAGACGTCTTTTTTGGCTTCCTTAGTGCCCTAGTCTAACTCATGCGTAAGTGTATCAATGCTTGTGCTGGCCTATCACAGAGCAAGGAGTAAACCAGGAAAGCATTAATGCATGTAGGGTTAGAGCTAGAGAAACCACAGAGGACCAGGAGTGGAGGTAACAAGTAATGAGAACAGACCAATTTTTTATCTTGACATATGGTTCTCTGGAGTGGCGGCTTTGGGGATTTCTATACACAGAACTGCATCTTTGATTGTAGATATGGACTGCTGGGAAATAAGATTGAATGCATTGTTATTATTGTTATTATTCCTCATGGTAGAAGAAGTATTATGATCTTATTTTTATTATTATCTTACTTAGAAATAAAGTTATACTGTGTAATATGTCTTACTCAACATGTAATTTTGCTTTCTTCTGCAAAGGAACTGGGTTTGCATATTAGCTCTGTGTTTGAACTATAGGGAGTAATATAGCTGAAAATCTACTAGGTGTAGTAGAAGAAGTGTTAACTCTACTGCTTCATACAGAAAAGACTTGGAAACAACAGAGCTTCAGGTGTTAGTAAGAGAAGAAAAATGGGATTAAAGAAAAAATTTCCAAAATATATGTTGAAATCTATTGTGCCTATTGTATTCAGTAATTATATCCAAAAGCAAATATCTATGAGGGAGATCCAATCACAGGACTGGGAGGTAGATACTGATGTTTGACAAAAACAAAGAATAAACTACAATTTTCAGCTTTCTTAAATACCTTTTGAGTTTTCATGCAATACTCAAGACTTGTTACCTTATTATCTTATCATAATGCTCTAGGTAGTTGCAATATGTACTGTGAGTCAGTGTCTGTTCAAAATCCGTGGGTTTATTTTCTCTAGTATTGCTACTCTTTGGTGAAGTCACTGGTCATTAGCTGTAAGTGCAATCAAAACTCTGCATGATGCAAGAAACATCAATTTGGGTTTTGTTGAGAATGGTCAGTGCTCTGATGGTTTTGAAAAGTGTTAAGTCAGTTTTCTTAGTCAAAGTAAAATCTGTTTGAAAAATGAACATATTTAATGTTTATTCACCTCTGTAGACAAAGTGAAAGTAAAGGAATAATATTTTTTCTTAATCAGTTTGGAAATGGTGTCATTTACTGTGGCGAGATGCCTAGATTGGTAATCTCAGATAAGATCTTTGTAAGGTAAACCAGAGGTGAGGAAAAACCCTCCACACACAAAAAAAACCCCCTCCTGCCCTTGAAAGACACCTGTAGATGTAAAACAAACAAAAGATCAAAGGGATGAAGCAGAGCAGAAGGCTGAAGAAAGCTCTTATTAAAGGGGAAAAAAAATAGAATCCTTACCTGAGAAGACAGGGATCTGAAAAGCAGAGAGTCATTGTAATGTGCTGTAGTTAAACAGACAAAAATGAAAAGGTAAGAAAAATTAATGTTACCTTGCACAGGTGCAAAGAGGTGTTAGAATAATTAGGAAAACAAAAAGATTAACTGGCTGACACCAAGTAAGATGCTCCTGGGCGTTTGCAGAAGAGGAGCTGCATGCCATGTAAGTATTTGATGAAGCTGTACATGTAAAAACTAAACATAATCATGTGCATAATAATCTCAGATACTTTCTAGAAGACAATGATACCTTAAAAAGTTAGAGAAATAATTTTAAGGACTAACCATAAATATTGTACCTGTAAAATGGCTTTCATTACAGTGATCAAGTCTTGGGACTTTGCCAGAACAAGGTGGGTTTCTTATGAGATGGTTTAAAAAACAAATTCATGTTAATGTGAAGTTTGAGCCATAAAGGACTTGAAAAAAGTTAGTAATATGGACATATTTTTCCAAGATAAATTTTTAATCCTACTGAGGTAATTCCTGCCCCACCCTTTCCTAGGTGTTACGAGCTTTTCTTCTCTCAACTTCTTAATCTGTGATTTCTACGTCTTCTTTTTTTTAATCATGCTTGCAATGCAAATAACACCCTGCTATGCAAGTTTATCTGTAAGTTGATGAACTGAAACTTTGTGTATATGTGTGCTTTACTGTCCTACCTCTCAGGACCTGAATAGTTGGTCATTGCCACGTGTTTGGGTGGACTCTGGTAAAAAAAACCAGCAGTCATTAGACTGATGCCCTGTTGCTGGAAATAATCTCCCTCTTTATAGTTCATGCCAAGAGAATCACTATTCACTTAATTTGGTCCAAATTTACTTCTGCTTTTCTGCTCCTTTGGACCGTAACTACCATGTAGTAAGTTGTGCTTGTTTTCCAAAATACGTAGCAAAATATGTAGTTTTCCTTTTTGAGTGTGTTTACAATATAGAAGACATCAGTTTTAGGCATGAGAAACATTCCATAATGACTGCGGTGTAGATCATGAAGAAGATCTGGCAAAAAAAGGATCCTCTACTAATCTACAAGATTAGTTTCTCACAAAAAATATGTGGAATAATAGTGTGTCATTTCTGTTCAGGAGCTCACTTCATAAGTATGATAAATGCAGGAGTATCACTCTGTCCTGTATATTTTGAGCTGAATTCTTCCACAGCCTTGCGTGGCCTCAAGATGTAGATGTAGTGTCAGAGGGTCAGTCATCTACATGCTTTTTAGATATGTTTTCTCTCTGCCGTGGGATATTATTGTCATCACTTATGGATTCCTGAAATTGTCTTCACAGAATGGGTAAGGTTGGAAGGGACTATGGTGCTCAGGCAGGGTCATCCCAGAGCACATGGCACAGGATTGCATCCAGATGGTTCTGGAATATGTCTGGTGAGGGAGACTCCACAGCCTCTTGGGACAATCTATTCCCATGTGTGGTCACTTGCATAGTAATGAAGTTCCTCCTCATGTTCAACTGGAACTTCCTGTGCATCAGTTCCTGCCTGCTTTTCTAGTCCTATGGTGTAGCAGCTCTGCAAGGAGATTGGCTCCTTCCTGTCTTCTGAGTCGTCTTCCATGCTTGGTCAGTAGCCTGTGTATGTGTTAAGATGTTATTGCTTGGCTGCTTGTGTGAATTTAGCATTGTTCTAGGAGCATCTAGATTCTGTGTTCAGTGCTGGAAGCTAAAACTGTCAATTTTGGATTATCTTGACCTGATAATTATTGCAATTAACTTATTACCTGTTTAGAGGCTGAGATGATTCCAAAAAGCTTTTATTGGCAAGCCTCATTGAATTTTTTTCTTCAGTTTTCTGCTTTTCTTCTATAATTCAGAATGCATTGCCTCATTTTGGGATGTGCTGTCATCCTGGTGGTTAGGTTTATGAGTTCTTTCATGCTTTCTATTTTGTTAGGCAATCTCTTGTTTATATCTCTTAGACTCCTAAGTGAAATGAAGATGGTGTTTAAAGGACTACAGCAATGGAAGTCCCATCTCTCTGAAGACAGAATACAGTACACTTGCTGTTGCAGTTAGATGTAATATAACAGCAGCATTTAGGTCTGTAGCAGCTGCTGACTTTCATTATGTTACAAGAAGCAACCTATTCTCCTGTTAGAGCACAGCTTCAGTCTGAGAGAGGGTTCACAGCATGGAGCTGAGAGGTGAGTGCATTATTCAGGGCTGCTCAGCAGGTCAGAGGGTGTGAGAAGCAGCCCGATACTGCTGGGAAGATGAGCCTTTGAACAATTTACTTCCCTACAAGCCATGCTGCTCTGTTCTTTGACTTTTGGTGAGCTTTCATTTCAATAGGGCTAAGATTTAACCCATCGCATTTACAAAAGAGGCTTTACGATACAGTTCTGAAGTGCCTGTCGCTGTGATAGTTTGGTTCCTACATAGTTGATTCACTGGGATTTGATCTCTGTTAGGAGTGGCAATGACATTATTCATACTCTGCTTGTTCGTAAGTGTTAAATTCTGAAAGGATGCTTTCCTTAAGTGCTACCAGCAAGTTGCAGTTCCTGGCTTTCAAAGCATCTGGGAGTTGAATTCTTTCAGCTTGAGCTGGCAGCTTTCTCACGGCACCAGAATCTCTAGTTCTGTCATGAATAGCAGCCCTTTTCAAGAAAGAGCTCTGCCTTTCATCATCTTTGTCCTTGAGAGAGCAACCACAGAGAAAAACTAGAGGTTTCTGTTCACAAACTGGAGAAGGTTTTAAGCAATTTGGAGAAGAGTGCAGAGAAAGGTCAGAATCGTTTCTTTCTGTCCTCTAACCCTTAGAGTTCAGTTTTTTCTCTTCTCTCTTCCCATTCTTTCTGATGGATACCAGGTCTGAAAAGGGGCTGTCTTTTAAGTAGATGGACAGAAAAAAGTTTCTTCAGACAACTTTTACTCTCAGCTCAGCAAAAATGGGCAAATTTGTGTTGTTAGGGATCTGTAGACTGAAAAAATATTGTTATTAAAATGAAATGTTATTAAAAGATGTAATGAAAGCAAGTGCAAGTGGTGGGCATAAGGTTAAAGTTAAATTTATGGACATTTGAACATATCACCTGTGCGCATGCAAGTGTAATTGCATGTTGCAGTGTAGTATTAACACCATTCAAAACTCAGCTATAAAATTCATTGCGCAATTTTATTTTTTAACATTTTTCCAATAAGTGTGATCTCTAGAGTATTTGCACTTTCTCAACCCCTGGCAAGAACTCATGAATCATAGAATGCCTGGGTTGAAAGGGGCCTTAAGGATCATCTACTTCCAATCCTTTGCCATGGGCAGGGACACCTTCCACTAGACCAGGTTTCTCAGAGCTCCATCCAACCTAGCCTTGAACACTTCCAGGGCTTGGGCCATCCATAATTTCTCTGGGCCACCTGTTCCAGTGCCTCACCACCTAAATAACTTCTTCCCAATATCTAATCTAAACCTGCTCTCTTTCGATTTGAAACCACTCCACCTTGTCGTGTCACTACATGCCCTTGTGGAAAGCCCCTCTCCATCTTTCTTGTCGTCTCCCTTCAGGTACTGGAAGGCTGCTATTAGGTCACCTTTAAGCCTTCTTTTTTCCAAGCTGAACAAACCAAATTCTCTCGGACTTTCCTTGCAGGAGACATGTTCCATCCCTCTAGTCAACTTGGGGCCTTCCTCTGGACGCACTCCAACAGGTCCATGTCCTTTCTGTGCTGGCGACCCCAGAGCCGGAGGCAGAACTGCAGGTGGGGTCTCAGCAGAGCAGAGGGGCAGAATCCCCTCCCACACCCTGCTGCCCACGCTGCTTTGGATGCAGCCCAGGACACAATTGGCCTGAGCTACAAGTGCATATTGCTCAGCTTGAGGAAGCTTTCAGGAAGTGGAAACAAGCACAGGTGGCCCAGGAGGAATACAGGGAAATTATATGGGAAGCTAGTGAAAAGATTAGGGAAACCAAGGCCCAGTTAGAATTGAATCTGGCCGGGAATATTAAAGGTAACTGGAAGGGCTTCTGTAGATACATTGCAAACAAAAGAAAGACTAAGGGATAATGTCCTAAGGATGATTTCTTTCCTCTCCAGAAGGAAATGGGAGACCTGGACAAAGAAAGGCTGAGGTTATTAATGACTTCTGTGCCTCGTCAATGGCAAGTGCTCCAGCCACACCATCCAAGTCCTTGATCTGTGCATCCCCAGCCTGTGTTAGTAGCGGGGATTGCCCTGACCCAGGCGCAGCACCTTGCACATGGTCTTGTTAAACCTCATGAGATTCCCATGGGCCCAATTCTCGAGCTTGTTCAGGTCCTTCTGAATGGTGTCCCATCCTTCAGGTGTGTCAACTGCACCACTCAGAGCTTGGTGTCATCTGCAGGTTTTCTGACAGTGCATTCGATCCCTTCATCTGTGTCATTAATGAAGATATTAAATAGCACTGGTCCCAGTTTGGACCCCTGAGGGACATCACTTGTCACTGATGTCCAGTGAGACCTGGCAAGAACTGTTGTTACAGTTGACTGTGTTTATAAATGATGTTACTTTGTATCTAGTATGTTATAAGCCATCCTTAATTATAGATTTCATCAAATTTTTAAGTGTATAAGTTATTGGATTTGGAAATTAACTTCATAAATCAAACCCAAGCTTTTTTCTCAAAGAGTCTCTGAGAATTGTTGTGTGATTTTTGTTTGTTTGGGGTTTTTATTTTTATCATTCTGCTGAAATGCCAGTGTTTCAAGGAAATGATAAAAGAATTGAAACCTATCCTAAACTAAGTACACAGTAATACAGTGCTGTAGGAATCATCTTTTCCGGGGTCTTCTAAATAACAGGTATTCAGTGGTAACCTGCAAATCTAATTAATCATCACAACAACTGAAAAGCAATCATTTTTTCAGAAGTTCTATATGGTTTTTAATCATTCTGAAGTTTTTTTATTACGTTTTTATATTGAACAACGACTGTAGGTGCTGTGCTATCATTTTTAGCAGCAACCTTAGCTCACTAAGAGTTCTCTCCCCAAGGAATTAAATGGATGAAATTTTAAAGATTACTTTCACCACTGTTACCAAGCTACCTGACTCCTTTACACTGTGCTGACTGATTCAGCACAGTTAGAGATTATTGTTTTAAAGATATAACCCAATATCTTAAAGTCAAGGTATGATTTGGATTTTTTTTTAAGTTCACTTACGGTTCTACAAGCGCTTTTTCAGGGGCAGAAAATGGAATTTTCTGGCTTTGTGGGTGCATCATTCATTACCTCTCATTAATGTCTGGCAAATAAGGCAGTGTTTAGTTTGAAATGTATATTATTGAACCTTGCTCTTTTTTCGTGAAGGAATGTGTGTGATTTCTTAACTAGTCCTTAGTACTGATCAAGGTGTCTGAGAAAAGCTAAACCATTTTGCCCATCAATCCTGTGACAACTTTTACTACTTGTCTTGTAAATTTTATCATCTTTTTCACGGGAGCTGGCATTTATTTGGTATTTATTCAGCATGTAGAATAATGAATCACAATTTACATGATAGTGTGAGTGGCACTAAATCCAGGTGAGTAGGAACAATAGTTCTAATAATTCTAATATACTATCTATGTTGAGCCAGAAGAAAAAAAAAAACTGCTTCAGTTTGAGACACTTGACCTTTTATCTATAGCATAAATCAAACCCCAATAGGTTAAGTGACTCCATTCTTGGACAAGAATTTGGTTTTGAAAGCTGCCAGCTAGGTTGTTCTTATTTTTGCAGATGAACATGTTTGTGTAAGTTGTTCTGAATGTTTTCTTAACTGTGTGATCTCTCAGGATCAAAAGGTAAATAGTGAAACCCAAACCTTTTTTGATCTCCTAACAAAAAGTTTCCCTTTTATTCCTGAAAAGGAGAAGCCAAGTAGTCGCAAGTTTTTCAAAAATACTTCAATCTTTCTATAAATATCCCTTCAGTATTCTAAAACTTTTGCTCGTAAAGTTCCCATTGGCTTATTTCAGACAGTTTGAGACCTAAAAAGAGTGAGCCTGATGTCATGAACCCTTAGACCCAGGTCATGAATCACGAGATAAAATTTTTCCTACACGTTTTACCTGTGATTCAGCTGCAGAGGGCAGTTCAACACTATTAAAAAATAGTTAGCACTTAAAACACTTATAATTTAAGATCAAAGAGAAATCATATAGAAAATAAAATTCTTTTTCATAAGGAAAGGTGTGGGAAGCTTTGTTTTTGTAGGTGATTTCACAGCATTTCCTAAGGACCCATTTTGTATTCTGAGGTGACTGCAAACAAGCAGCAAGACTGAAGATGATCACTGTGAGGCTTAAATGCTACCAAAACTCATTTTTGTCTTTCCCTTTTTTTTTTAAGGAGCAGACCCGAATGCCCTCAAGTGGTTGAGGAGCATATCTGAAATGCTTATACACCAACACATACAGCGTGAGAAACAGGATGAACTGGAACATTTGGTCAGTTCCCAGAACTATGACATCAACAGCATTGATGAGACTTGGTGGAATGCATCCCATGATGGAGTGCTGGGATGGAGGCCTGCAGGCTGGGCAGATGAGGTGGGGGAGTGACACTGGGTGCTAGGGAGAAGTTTGGCTGTACAGCCTTGGCGGTTAGTGATGGTGTGGGTGGGTGACCTGCTTATATGCATGCTAAAGGTGTTATGAAACAGTCCAGGCAAATTCTTACCCTTTTTGGCCCAGAGCCTTGAAACCGAAGTGATGGGATTGCAGACACACTGGGTGCTTGCCATGGGAGGTCAGTACCTTCTGTCATGCTCCATGTTTTCAAGCTCCTCTGCAGTGCATATCAGCACCTACGCTGGCGGTGTAACCAGGAACAGTGCAGTATTATCATGTGTTTCTGTGCGTGAAAAATGTTTTAGTAGTAAAATAAAGGGTTGCAGAGAGTGTGTCCATCCCGAGCTGTCTTTCCTGTTGCTCCCTTTAAGACTCTGCATAGTGCTCAGCTGACACCACCCTGTTCTTTACAAGCCTTTTCTGAAGCAGAGTCTGAAAAGAAATCTGTCCCTTGAAAATATAAGGTGCTTTCGGGAAGAAGCATAACTTCACATTAAAGAAATTGAATTATTTGCTAAAGCTAAATTCATAGTGAAATAAACTCAGCAACTGAGGATTCTGTTGTAATGCTTGTTTGGAGTTTGCAGTTGGCATCAGTAGACATGACCATATCTTTAAACTGTATCTTCATGAGAGAAAAAACATAGTTATTTAAAAAGATTGCCTGAAACGGAATTGATTCAAAATGTTGTGTATGTTATACTCCTGTGGTCCTCATGGAACTAAAATGAGAAGCTTCTTAAAAATGTCACACTCTTTGGAGCCTCAGCACATACCTGAATTATGGGTCTGATGTAAAGCTGTTTAAGATTAATGTAAGTAGCTTTTTCTCTTTGAAGGCTATGAATTGGCTTCTTAATCTCCTTGGTGTAATTTGAACTAACTCTTTCTGGTGGAAATATCAAAACTGAGTCTGAAGCTTTCAGGCAGTGACTATCCCATAGCTGGGGTCATACAAAAAAATTATAAGGTGAAGAAACACTGCTTTAAATACCAATTTTTATTGTTATGTGTAGAAGAGCATTAGTATGTCTTCAACATGACATCTGAGATCCTAAGCTAGCTGGTTTAAATGAACTGAAACATAACAGACACCTTAGTATTTCTAGTATTTCTAGTAATCAAAGAGTTTATTAGAGTAAGCTAAGTGTATTGTCAATAAACTTGAATTTAATATTTGTGTTCATCCTAAGTAGAACAAGTCCATTATTGCTTGAATTGTACCAATAGAAGAAAATCATAATACTCTCATTAAATGTGAGAGAGATGGAAATAATTTATGTATAGAAAATAAGCAAGGCAATTTCATGGGACCACAGGTCACTTAATTTGGGATTTTGTCACTTAATATAGAAAAAAAGGGAAGATATTTAGAGTGGCAAAGCAGTATTCTTTGTGTGAGAGATAATACAAATCATTGAGTACCTGTCTTAAAAAAGAGCTAGTTAAGATTTCATGTTGCACAATTAAATCAAGGTGCTTTGAAACATGAAACGCCTGTTCTTAGATTCTGCTGTGATTTATAGGATCGCACAGAGCAGAATAACTTTTCAAAGAATTTCCATGTGGACTTACAATGCCTATAAGCTTTGACACAGCCATAATATCTAGTTTTGATGTAAAATTCTCAAGCAACGAAGAATTAGCTACCCCAACACTTGCTTTTGTGTCTAATTACCTTAATTTTAACATGTGCTTTGTCCCTGCGATCCAAGTAATTTTTGGTGGGATATTTTGGTTAGCACATTTTGTCAAAAGTAGGTTTGTATTAAAAAGAAAAGTGATGTAAAAATAATAATATAGGTTTCTGTGAGACCCAAAGCCAAGCTTTCATGCCGAAGTATGGCGAGGAAAATGTAAAATGCTCTGATGCACAAAGATTAGCTCTGTGGCAGATGTTCCCCTTGGCTGGAGCCTCCACTCTCTCCATCCTCTGATTGCCCTGCCCTGGGATCCTGCTGAAGTATCCCATGACTTCTAATTCAGGATTTCCACACGAGAAATCTATTGTGTGTGGGAGAATTTGTTATTCCATATGTTGTCCTTATACACTGTTCAGAGCTGGCAATAATGACCCCCGAACCTGCGAGCTGAGAAATGTCATCAGGTGCCATCCTCAGTTGAGGCTGTTACAGCACAGTGTTATGGTCTGATTCTGCATTTCCTCAGTGGAATTGTACTCTTTCCTTGCTCAGTAAAATCTGTCAAGGAAATTTCATAGTTATATTTAATCTAGCTACTTAACAGGGCTTGCTCACCACAATAAATCCATTTAAAAATTTTCATCTTTCACGCTTGCAGAAAGTGATCGCATCAGGCAGTGCTCAGGTCAAGGGATGTGGTCTGAAATAAAGAGCAGAAAGGGAAGGTGCTTTTTGCTATTAGAGGTTTTGTCACTAGAGGTAGTATTTAACAGTTCTAGCACTATGAGTTAGTGTCAGATATGAGACTAAAGCTGGAATCAGGTAAGCAATAAAGAGTTCATCCATATGAACTCTCGCTCCTTATTCTTTCCTCAATCTTTCCTCTTATTCTGCCCTTACTATATCCATGAACAGTTGCTAAGGCTTGGGAAGAACAAAGGTGCTGCTCAAGAATAAAGGCTTCTTTTTATGGATTGTTTCTTGGCATCAAGGAAAGCCGTATGTTAAGATCACAAAGGAAAAAACTCAGTGATAAAAAGGGATTGGATGTCTTTATACAATATGACTTAGTTTTGCTGCACAATTGAGCTGTCATCTTAGTAAATTTTTTTCCTTTCAAGCTATTGTTAAAATATCAGGGTGGGAAAACTATAATGTAGAGTGGCAACACCTGATAGCTTCTACTACTGAACACTTCTACTTTTAAACTGCTCCATGACCTATTTTATTGGAATTTTCTTCATAGAAAGTCTTGGGAGACTCTATGTACTATACATTTCCAGTACCATAAATGTCTGTTTGAGTCTTGGATGAAGACTGAAATGAGTGTTTTATCATTTCAACCAACTGTGGATATGCATTTCAGTTTTGGAGAATGTATTTAACAGAGGAGATAACTACTCCTGTCCAGTGCTCTGTCACACGGGGGTGGCATGCATTGTGTATTAGTCCTTGAAGTAGTTTTGTTATTGTGTAGATAACCTATGTTTCAAGAGCCTGGAGAATAAATCAGATATTTCAGAGAGTTCAGTAGCTCTAAGAATCTGAAGTGCATCATGCATGCTAAATATTTTTCCTACTGTATTTCTTGGAGTAGTAAATTAGCCAAAATCTTTATAGACACGCAGATTTTCTGCTCTGCAACACAGTTTAAGCAATATAACAAAGTTTTATGATCATAGTAAGATGAATTAAGTGGTTAGCCCATTTAAACCTGAATGGAATGGATTGTTATTTTGTACATTTTTTAAAATAACAATTGGATTACAGAGAAGAATTTAAAAAATACAACATAAAAAAATCCAACAAACCCAAAAAACACCCCATGCCCCCAAATAATAAAATAATAAATTTGGCAACATAGTTGCATTATAAGTGAAATAGTCTAACAAATTCAGATATCTTTTAGGAAACTTCACTTTTCCTTAATAAGTCTCTCTTCTGTTTGTGTGAATACTGATAAATCATAGAATCATAGACTGGTCTGGGTTGGGAGCAACCTTAAAGATTGTCTTGTTCCGGCGCCCCTGCCATAGGCAGAGACACCTTCCACTAGACCAGGTTGTTCAGAGCCCCATCCAACCTGGCCTAATACACTTCCAGGGCTTGGGGCATTCACAACTTCTCTGGGCAACATATTCCAGTGCCTCACCATCCTCACAGTGTATGTGCAGAGTATTTTTTTTCTTGTCTTCTTACAGTAAGTTTTCCAATTGGAGAGTTTATATAGTATAGGGTTAGCAGCATTAATATTAAAGAAGTTTCCTATTTTAGTGATGGTGACTAGACATAATCAAGGTCCAAAGTGAAAAATATCGCTGGCAAGATTACTGCATTGACTATAATTTTTCAGAGATAATGTAGTTTTGATTTTCTTGCAGAGTTATTCTTAATGTCTCTTTTTGATTTCTATAGCTGTAGAATAATCTTGTCAATAAGTTTGACAATACGGATAAATAATACACGAACGTTTCAATACTATCTGTTAAAACAAAAACAAACCACCTCCAAACTGTGATAATAAGTACAGTGCTGTCTGGATATTATTTTAGATTCTTTTGAGAAAAAAAGTCCTCCTGTTTTGGGGATATAAGGACATTAGGCAAAACCTTGAGGAGACCAGGCCAAGTGCTAGGCATTATTTTTACATCAGTTTTCTCCACGGGTTGCTAGTTCTGAGGAGTGGGAACATTAGGGACAGCATGTTTGTAGCCTTGGTTTCTCTCTCCATAAGGCAGCTTGGATAAAGCCTTTGAGCTACCTGTAGCAAGTGGTAAGAAATCCAGGAGGTGAAAATGAACTGCTGAATTTCATTATGGGAATGGTATCGATGAGAACCTGTCACATCAGAAAGTGCTGGGGAAAAAGGCGGATTTCAGGCTGAGTAAAAGACTGCTGGTGAACCACCTTAGTATCCTGGGGGTTGTCTGGGCTCACTTATCAGAATCAGTATGAAAAATTGTTATTGCAGAAGATGCTACAAAAAAAAATCTGGACCCAAATAATTTGAAGCTGGAGAAACAACTCTGCTTCCCAGTGCTGATATACAGTTAAAGAAAATATCTACCATGCCAGGTTTAGGTAAGGACAGAATTAATATAAGTACATCACTAAAATGTGACATTTTCACAAACAATATTCATATGATCACGGAGTATTTTTGTTTTAATATCTACCATATTTCAATTTATATAGAAAAATACTGTGTACCAGGATGGCAAGAGCTGAAGGAAAATTTGGGCAAATTGACCAGATGTAAATTGTCAGTTTCCATGCATAAATTCTTGTATAGCATAGATGTTTAAACATAGAAAACTCATTATCAGAGGGAGAGCAGCTATATGTAAAACCCATGTACCTCCAGAAGTAGTAAAGTATGAGCCAGCATTCAAATCCTGAATATAAAAAGAAAAAAAAAAAAAACCCAAAAACCTAGGCTGAGAGCAGTGAATGTAGTTTTAAATTACCCTTAATAAGAATCTGCTATTCAAGCATCTTGATTTAGCTAAAATGTTACAAACTTCCATTTTTCTGTGAATCACCATGGGCCCTTCTGTTAACTCACATGGCCTGTTAAAGCCTGAGCAGGATGCAGCACTGAAGAAACACCATCCCTCTCCCTGTGATTTCTGAGCGATCCTTTCAAGACTAACAATAAGTGTCAGTAATTGTTTCTTATCCTATTTTACTACCGATATTCATTTCTTCTATTTAAGGTACTAATTTTGTCTCATGAGAGAGCAGAGATGAAGGGCGGAATCATGCCCCATATGAGCACAATTTTTGGAGTGGGGTAATGATGGTTGTTACAGAAAAGTGTGTCCTGGCTCATGCTGCATAAAATGTATTTGGACTCTTCATTCTTGGACCAGGTACTGTCAGTGCAACCTGCAGGAGGAAAGGAAGAACTAAATAATATTAGTAACAATTTTGTAATTAATTATTATGTGATTATTTATTATATGATAAATTATATATAATAATATAATATAGTAATTATATAATTAAATTATATTAACAAACAGTGATGCATCTGAACGGTTACCCATTAAGGCCCAATTAATCTGCAACATTCAAACACAAAATTCTTGTCAGCAGGTAAGAACTTACGCTGTATTATATTTCTGAATATAATATAAAATTATGAGGGCAGAAATGGCATGTAAATGCTGCAGTAAAAAAAATCCAATGAAATAGGTGCAAATAGTCCAAGTTGATAAATGCTTAGTTTAAGAAAGAAAAGATCTTAAAATTGCAGAACTGGTACTAACACAGCAAATGGGAGTCCTGTGTGGTTAGGAGGAAAAAGAGATAGGAAACACCCAATATAAATAAAGGTATTTTAAATTTAAACTTTATGTACTTAGAGGAATGTGTTTGGGGACTGGAGCATATGCTTTTTCATGATAATCAGAAAATGTAGTCAGCTAATTAACTTTTGTCCTCATGCTATGTTGAAAAAAGTAGAAAACAAAATTTTTGTAAGCTCTAGAGTCTTAAGTAATTAAAAACCATGTTAGACCTCTCCAGTACCCCTTATAAAGACATAATATTGAATTCAAGAACTTCAGAACTGAATATATTAGAGAGCAGCAGCCATGTATTTTAGAGGCTTTCCTGTCAATAAAGAGCATTATTAGGTTTTTTTAACGGCCTCTTTCTTAGTAAGCTTACTCTAGATGCTGCTGGATAACTACTTAGCTTATTTCCTATATTCCTAATCAGAAAAATGCATGCCACACCATGCTCTTCCTAATGTTTGATGTATACAGCATTATGGAGATTTGACACGTCATCATCCATAGCAATCAACTTTCTAATTTCAACTCTTATACACAGGTCCCTTCAGATTGCAGTCTGTAAACAAATTATCTTTTTTATTGTCCCGTTTGATTAATTTTAAAGTTATGAATATTGCTCTGCAAGGTGTTTATGAGACACTCATTTCGATTTTTTACAAATTCAAAAACCTTTGCTTTGGTGCGCTTTATATGGTTACATAAAAGAAAAAGATTTTCAATTTTTTTTATGAGTCAGATTATTGCTATGGGGTCTTTTTGGTTTTTCTTCAGTTTAGTGTTAAATGACTTACCTTGCTGCTAGTTGATTTTTTTTGTTTTATTTCTTCGTTAATCAGCTATTTGAACTCAATTCCCAGGGTATTTTTAAAAAAGCCTTAACTACTATGTCTAGGGTCTACTCACTAGACTGGTGCCCTACATGTTTATGGATCATTGATGAATCTCCTGGTACCTTTGGAAAACAACCTGTAAACCAACATCTGTTTTTCATTGCTACCCTGTGAACTGAAAGCTGTGAGGATATGCATTTGGGGTTGGGTTGTAGCTCATTACTGCTTATTACGAGATGCTGAGAGTCAAACTTCTCCGAAGACTTGAGAGAATAATGCCATAGCTTTGTTTTCTTTCAGGCTCTGATGAAACAGTGGTCATATCTAAGCTTGAGAGTGATGTTAAAATAACATCCAACCTTCAAAAAATTAAAACTAAAGCTGTGGATAGTAGTACTCCACGGATTCATTCCAAAATTAGCATCCCAGGTTTGTTATTATCTGGTGTTGCAAAGTTTGGGAAAAATAGAAATGCAACAACTGCTATATTTAATAGAGCCAGTTTACTGTGCCTGGATGCGATAGCCGCCTGTCTTCTGCTGTGGGCAGCATAGAAATGGAAAGTTAACAACAGTTTTGGTTTTTTCCTCCATACTCTAAAAATGAAGTCTGTTGTGGCAAACTCAAATTTATCTTTTTCAGTGGGTGAGAAGTGATGATTTTATTTTTTATGTCTATTGTAGTGCTGATATATTAAAAATAACAAAATCACTTAGTTTCACTGAATTTTATATATGCAAATCTTCCAACATAATCTGTTCCTCTGAGATTTTGCTCAAAGTAAGTCTCTCTAGAATCTTTTCACTCTGCAGCTTTGATCACTACTTGAGATTAGAAATGTACCTTCTTGAAAGAAAAAAATCCTTAAAATTGGTGTTTTGGTTTATGTCTAGCAAACTCAGTTTCAGATATGCTGTTCAAATCATTTTCTTTATTATGTTTTTCTATATAGTAAATTCCCATATCTTTAAAAATCTTTAGGCCACCTTATTGAGGGTGCGAAATAATAGCTTTCTTCTTCTACTGGCATAGTTCTTGTCACAGAAGAGAAGTCAAGAGCTTTGTATATTCTTACTTTTTCAATATTTCTTTGCAAATAGCATTTTTTGCTGGAACAAACTCCCCAGGGAAATTGTCACAGCACCAAACCTGTCTGAGTTCAAGAAGTATTTGGACAATGCTCTCAGGCACATGGTGTGACTCTTGGAGTATCCTTTGCAGGACCAGGAGTTGAACTCAATGATCCTTGTGCATCCCTTCCATCTCAGGATACTTTGATTCTCTGCAATCTTTATTGTCCTTTTCCTCATCTGCGGAATGCAATTCATTGCATCTATGTAGGATATTGGTTACATGTTTGTAGATGACTTATTGATACATCCTAGGAATTTTTAGAACAATTAGCTTTATACTTCACTGAATTACTCTTATTGCCATCTTGCTATCAGTAAAGTGTTAAAATTTTGATGCTATGTATCTGCAGCACTAGGGGGCAATTCTAATACCACCATCAGTGTGCTTTTCCACTTCAAGAAATTTAGAAAATGACTATGCTTACAGAGCTGTAAATACTCAGATCTGCTCAATTTCACTTTGCTTTGACCCTAGAAGGCAGATTTTCTGCCAGAGCTCCCAGACTGCAAAGTTAAATTCCAATTAGAAGATATGCTTATATAGTAAGGTAATTATCTTGAATATTTCAAAGAATAAGTTTCAATTTCTGATACACTGGAGGGTATTTCTTGGTCTAGGTGTATTGATTTTTCTCAATATTCGGGTATATTAATATTGAACAGGTAATGCTTCTTTGGCACTTCAAAAGGAATTCTGAACTGTCAGAAATGTCTCTATTGTATGTCCAGTAAATATAGCTCAGTTCTTTTCAGTATGATATGAACTCATAAGTAACAGTTCTGCTTTAGACACACCAGGTCTTTGGTGGTGTGCTGTGGACAGCACAGAAAAAACCTAGACACAGAAACACTGTCACATGCTCTAGCAGTCCTATCTTAGGTTTGCCTTTGCCACTTATTTTTAGAGACTCAGTTTTAAGAATGTATTCCATAAGTAGTTTATTAATGGTGTAGTGCAAAACTGGAATGTGGTGCAGCAGAATGTTTACTTGACTGCAACATAAAAGGATAATTAAAATGATGATCAGTGTAAGCGATCATAATCACATATTTTATACCAAGAATGATACCCCAAATAATTGCCCACACTTTATAATGTGATGAATAAAGGTATTTCTTTGCTTTTAAGAAAATTTTAAGATCTTTATGAATCTTTACTCTGTGTACACGTGTCTTAAGGATGTGAAAGATAATCATGTTTAGTAAAGGCTTTACCTTAACTCCAATTGTGTTGGACTTTGAAAGTATAACAGACTTCAGAAATTACCAGATTCTGGCCGTGGAGTCTTCATGTTCAACTTAAGTAAAGATCTTTGTTTCACCTTAAGGTAGGTGCCAACCTTCTGCTTTAGAATAAGACAGATCAGACAGAATAATTCTTCTCTAATTCTCCAGTACTACCTTTCCATTCTGAACATCCTCATCTTTTAAGTTCTGCCAGCTTGTTTCTGGTCATGTGCAAGTAAAATAAACAGGAATATGGTGGCTTACTCAAACTCCTGGAGGTGGCTGGGAGACTTCCTGGGTGATGGGAGGGGACAAGCAGCCAGTGTGTCCTGGAAGGAGAGGAGTAGCTGGCCTAAAGGTAGGCCAAGAAGTGCTCTCAGGGGGTCCCGTGTTGTTTCAGGAGCTGGACCTATTAACAAATAGTCACGGCACTCAGTACTAAGCAATGTGCAAGGTCTAACATGTAGATCCTGAGGCCAGCAAGTAGCTAGATCACCCCTTCAGAGATGTGTCCCAAGTAACTAAGAGTGGAGGGAATCTATTCACCCACAATTCAAGCTTAATTAATAGTATGTATGGAAACGGGACTTGCTGCTTCCCATAATGCAGAACTGAAAATTGTTGGAGATCCTGCTCTAAAAAAAAAAAAAAAAGACTGAAATAAGGAGGTCAGGTCTCTACTGATCTGAATTAAAAATCATTGGAATTAGATCTTAAAATAAAAACACTAACAGAAGGAGGTCAGGTCTCTACTGTTCTTATTTAAAAAAAGAAAAGTAGAAAAATATCGCTGGCTAAACAAAGTTATTAATAGAAATAGGAAGGGAAGAAGGCACTTAAACCCCATTTCTCAGTGGTATTTAAATATCTCGTTCTCACTAAAATTCTGTGAGTGTTATGCACCAGTATAAAATACCAAAGAGGATATGGACAATATTCTTCAAGTCAATTAGTATTTTTATGTTCCTTCTTCTTAAGACTTTCTTTAGAATGTAAACATTTTTAATCTTATCCTCAGCCTATAGCACCCAGAAGACTAGTATTTTCCCATGCTTTTATATGCCTCTGGACAAACAAAAAACAACCCCAAAATTATTACCAAACTTCTTTTTTCAGCTAAAAAACTGTAACATGTTGCAGATTATTTTTCAACTACAGAACAATATTTCCACAAATTCAATCTTTTTCTAGGAGGATGATAGCAACTAGTGCAGGTGAGACCTGTAAATGTTTTCCTTTTATCTCTTTTTTCACTCACTTCATAATGTGATTTGTTTTAAAAAATATTTGGTTATTTTGAGAAAGGAAGAAAATGATTTGCACTAATGCTTTTTCTCAAAACACAATGAAAATATATCCACATTTGTCTCCTGGAAATACGGGATGTCAAAACCCTTTCACAGCAGGTTTAAGGTATGATTGTGTCTTGAACCTCCATTCTTTGTGGAGTATTCTGGAATGAGAAAAATAATAATGTAACAGATTGTGAGAGACTGTAATCCACAGGTCAGAAAGCCACCTGTAATAACAAGATTTAGAGTTGACATAAGCATTGTTTTGTCAGATAAACAGAGAACTTTCTGAGAAGAAAGTCCATCTTGATCATCTTTATTATTACTGATCTTTCATTAACACCTAGGAAGACTTCTTACCATTTTAAAAGCCGAAAGAAACAGCAAATAATTTTTTGTTTTACTTGAATGGAATGCCTATAATAACTAAATTATGTAAAACAAGTTTCACTAATTCCACCCTACTATTCGTTTGAACAGCAAAAGATAATGTGTGGTACAGACTGGGGTAATTGTTGACAGTGCTTTTCTTGATTTTTCTCTGTATTCTTCTGTTTCTATATATTTCACACTTGATTGGAGCAAAGGGTGAGATTAGAAATTGTTAAAAAGTTGCTCTGGATTATCACCTTCCAATAGCAACTTACTGGAGTTGAACAGGGGAAATAAAAGGATCTATGAGGTGGCTTTTATTTATTTGCTTCATAAAACATAATCTGTATTTTCATGAACCAGTCAGTTCGTAGCAGAATGAGTATTGAATATAAGAGTTCTTAGAACAAATGAAGCTGAAATTACAGGGCCACAGAATTTCCATCCATGCAAATAAATGACATCAATATGTGTAACGTTTGATCACACATGATGTTAAATTGCACAAGATAAAAATTTGAAGATATCAAAAGATCTCTCCTATATTCAGTACTTCTCCCACAAATAGATAGTTTCTCTGCCCACACAAAATCTTCCGTTGCATTTTCTGGCCAGTAGCAGAGCAGGAAAGGGAAGATTAGCGAAAGAAACTTCAAGCTGATTGCAGTTCCTGTAGGGTATTGAGAAGGACATTGAGGAAGTTCTTTTGAATTCTCAGTAGTGTCCGGAATCTGTTAATTCCCCTTTCTCCCTCTCTCAAATACATCCATATTCACTGTTCATACCCAGAATTCACTGTCTGATATGACTGAATTTTCAATTAACCTTTTGCCCATTTTCCACTGTTATCTGTCTTTAGGGTAGACTTCCTGAATCTTCTTCTAGTTAGGGTAGAACACTAGACGTACACATGTCCAAGTAATAGAGACAAAGCAGAAGTACTTATCAAACATATTGGTTAATTTAGCTTGATTCTGTGTTTTTGTGGGAAAAGTTAATGTCTGGCCCTAAATTCTATGAATACATTTCTATGTAGAGTTGAGTTATAGTACCCATTTAATGACAGGATAAATGTTGTGTCTATTTTATTCTCCACAACGAAACAGTTATGGTAGTTACGATTCTTAAAAAGGCATCAGTTTGTTGTAGTGTGTTTATTCTCTGTGCCTGACAGAAACTAATGACAATGAAGTCATCAAGCCCACATAAAATCCCTCAGGCACAGTCTTCGTCATTTGTTATTATTTCTTCTAATGCTTTGCAATGAGTGATGAAAAGGTTTGAAATAACACAAAAGAGAGCTCTGAATTATCTAAAACTGTCTAGTGCAGTTGGGGCTTAGTATTTAAAATTACCTCTTGAATCACTGGAGGCATTAATGGGGTGCAAATGCATTTCATGTGCCTATAATTCTCATAAAGAAAATGTTAGAAGTAAAGCTGAGATGGTTTGGTAACTGCTTGGGAATCTGAAGGATTAAGGAGAAGATAATTTCTTGCATTATTTATCAAGTGTAAAATTGTGGAGAAAATTTTACTCTGCAAAAAGGAATTGCATAGAGTATTTTTAAATAGCAGTAAGAAAGTGGTTTTGGAATGAAATGTTGATGCTCCTCAGGAGATTATTTTTCAATGGAGAGAGTACGTTTTTATGAATCTGTTTTCTTTTTGTTCTAAATTGATTTAATTACATCGAGATTTTGTGTTCTGTTCCACTGAGTAAATTTCTCAAGGCCTTTAATTGCTGGGTAGAATGACTACTATGTGGCACGAAGAAATGGGCATGTTAAATTTTCAGACTGTTGATTTGCAAGTAAGATCATGAAAAGAATGCATGTTTTTAGCACCATGATTTTTAAATTCTGGGTCCTCTCACTGTGCTTTTCAAGTGCGTGTTATCAATTCTTTTTTACTTGAATACACTCTGCCCTCAAGCAAAAGCAACTGAACCAGCAAACCTCTCAATTATTCTGCCGGTTGCACCCCAGTTTCTTCTGTAGATTTGCTGAAGTGTCTGCAGCATGGGCCACAGTGGATATAGGACTGTTGTGTTCTGCTGCTTCTCAGCAGGGAGTCATGATTCTGTCTAAAGCGGTAGAAACCACTCAGACTGCCATTCTGCTGAATTCTAAAATCAAAGAGGAATGCGGGTGGTGTGTGTGCAGGTAGGAGGTGTACACACAATAAAAAATAAACAATAGTAAAAAAACAAGGCTAAACTTCCGAGGGTGCTTTCTTGTACACAGCCCTCGTTAACAGGTGATGTTTCTTCAGGTATAGTATTTAATTTTAGATAATAAAAATTAAGATGAATTTATTTTGTCTATTTATTTTGCTAACCTTCTCTGACTATTATTACTGATGTATAAGTCATACATCACAACAAAATGGGCTGCAACAAAACACAGAAATCAAGAATTTGCTTGCGTTATCTTGTCAAATCTCTCCTTCATCCTGAAGATTAAAAAGATAGAAGGGAAAACCTTATGATTTTTATTTTGGCATTCTGCTTCCTGTACCTTCCCACATTTTGTATTACTATACATTAGTGTATAGTAATACACTATATATGTATTAAGAAATTATTCAGGGTGACTCATATCTTCATTTGTTATTATTTTTTTGTCCAGTTCTATCTAATATTTTTGCTGGGAAATACATAGCTTTAGTGGGTTTAGTATTATTTAATTATTTTTAATCAGACTTTTTAGACTATTAATATTGATCTCCTAATTCCCAAGCAGTAATTTCTGTGGATGGGAGAATCCATTGAATCCTTGGTTCTGATTTCAGCAACAGTTGTAAAAATGGGGTCGTAACACAGACCTAAAGCAAGGAAGTTGAAGGATGGAAGTTTAAGGTGTGGTATGGTATTATAAAAATTGCAATAGCACATTTCATACGTGTCACAGCATGGTGCTCCTTTTCCTTTTTCTGTGCTATCACCCCTAAAAAATGTGACATTTGGTACTGAGCATCACAGCTCAGGAAATAGCATAGTTCACTGGGGGTTTTTGTATTTTTTTGTTTTTCTTCTCTTAATTTTTAAGGTAGTCATTTACTTTTGCTGGTCTATAAAGCTTGCACCTGTCTGAGTAACAGAGACAGAACAGAAGTACATATTTGTATTGTGACAAACTCCGGCTCCAAAGAGCCCTCCCTTACCCAAAGAACTGATAAGAGATCAGATCTTTTCAGATGGCAAAGCAATGTGTTGGGAATATTGTGTGATAATATTTACACTGAGAACTTGCTTCCTGAAGAGGGACAGGACTGCAAAATCCCTCATGTGCTCAGGTGTCACGTATTTCCTAGCTTAACAATGTGATTTCCTGGATTTAGAAGTAACTGCTGACAGATATGTGTAGGAATTTTCTTTGGCAAGGCAAAGCAGTCACCAATTTATTTACTAGTGGAGCTAAAAAATGTAAATTTATTTTGTGGTAAGAAAAAGAACCCTCTAGTTAAAAAACTGCGTGAAACTACTTGTTTTGCAACTGGGGAAAGAAATTGTTTTGCAATGTAAATAACACAACTATTTTGAATTCTTCTGAATTATTTTCAAAAATTTCAGAAAATATTGAAGAAGGTTGGGTTGTTTCTAAAATAAGATGTTGTCTTCCAGCTAGCATGGCACAATGGAATTCTGTACAGAGAAGGGAATTTTAAGGAATTTATAGGAAATTTTGTCTTTTTTTTTTTTTATATTCGATTTTTCTGCCTGCTGTTCTGATTTGTTTACAGTTGCAGGCCCCTTAAGATGTATCCAGCAGGAGTTCATATTAAATATGATGTTTAAAAAATTACTTAGAAGTTGTAGTTTTTATAAGCCATTAATGGAACTGTAAGCACAGATATGTGGAAGCATGGAAATATGGACAAATACTGGAATTCTCACTAGGATGAAACAGCAAACTGTGATCATGTGAAGTATCATATGTATATTGCTTTCGTATTTTTCTCAGATAATATTTCCAGGTACTTGTTCTTGTCACCATCTATATAAGATCTGTACAAAGTTGTCAGTTATGCCTTATTTTCTTAGTGTAGAATAATCTTAATTTTTCATCTAAGAGTGTTGTTCAGAAAAACTTCCCAAGTGCCAAAAATTTAATGACTTTATAACTTGTTTATTTTAAATACTAAGCTTATTTACCCCACTTCTCAAGCTATTGGATTCAATGTTTGTAAGGTTTAGACAACCCTTGGAGAATTCTAAGACTCCACATTCTTCATGAAAATGTATGCTGTTAACTTTATTACTGCTTAATTAACTGATGATTTGTTAATAGAAGGAAATTATTAATGCTTTCTCAGAGGACTGAAAAAGTGCTCTAGCCACTTATTCTGAATTTAGTAACTATAGGTGATGTCAGAATAAAAATCAGTGCTCCCAAATGGATTTTTATTACTTGGGCAAAATTGAAAAGCTGTAATTAATTATACTTTTTTATTAGTAGTACAACATACATATGGGAATTATAAGCTGATAAAAACCTTTGCAACCTTGGATGTCTTATCCTGCAGCCTTGCCAGAACCATGCCAAAAAAAAACATGAACATGAACATGTTTGAGAGTCAAATGTCATAGCTGTTATACCTATTTCAGTTTTGGGTAATAAAAAAATAAGTTCTTGACATCAGCAAAAAGTTAATGTCTTTCATTGAGCTTGCTAAAGAATCTCTGTAAAATTCAGGAATTGGAAGAAACCATTGGAGAGGTCTAAGAATTTGCTTTAATTAAATGTAGTCTTAGTTTTTTGTATGTGAAAATGAACTAGTCAGCCTTTAGATACTAATGATTTTTTGTATCTTGATTTCTCCCTTTTATCTGTTCCTACCCAAAATAAAATTTTCATATTTTCTTTAGGCTGTAGCTTTTTCTTCGCCAGATACTTTTTGGTGAACTTTTTTGTAAGATATCCTGTGTTAGTGGGATGAAAATATTGGAAGTGAATTTTTTGTAATTTCAGTTAAAGGCATGACTTTGATTTTTACTATAAGACTAATATTTTCCAGTTCAAAACAGAAAGCTTATCAAAGTATCAACGGCACCAAGAAAAGGTTCTGCTCAGTTTACCTCCGCTAGAAATGCTGCTCAATGCTATCATTACTATGATTTAAAAGGTATTTTACATTTCCTTTACAGCTGTGTCATACCTTTAGCTGTTACAGATCCACCAAAGTCTGCAAAAGTACACTGAGACTTAGTTCCGACTACCCCAAAGGCTTCATTTTAAGAGTGATTTCGCAATATTTTTTATTTAATGTGGGTTAATACATACAACTGCATAGAAAATAAATTTCAATATACATGCAGAAGTAATGCTTTTTTCATGCTTTAGTAATGTTTATGGCAGTATAGGAGCTATTTTAAGATGAGCTTCAATGTGATAAGCAGGGGGGAGAAGGGAAAAAAATATGTTAATATCAACACCTCATGGCTACAAAGGATAATATTATGAATAAATATTGTGAAAGATTTATGATTCAAAAATGGGAACTTTCAAATGAAAAACAAATCTAAAAAAGCTCCCAGCTCTCAATTTATGAAAGCTCTGTGGGATTGGAATTTAAAGGTAATGAAAGCATATTAAAGATCAATGTTCCCTTCCTGCAACTTTTAAATATGCCTATTTGAGGACTACCTCCATCCTTCAGTTTACGTGTGCAACAAAGCGTTTATCATTTTTTTTCCCCCAGGTCATCACTGAAATGGGGAATCTAATTTTACTGGAAGGTGTTCTGAGACTCCCGTATTTCATATACTATGAAATGGATGTGTATGTTATCACTGGGCTTCCACCATGTCCCCAAGGCAGACTTCTGACATGCACTGTGTATCCCTTATCTGTATTACAGGTTTCTGTTGTATATTCTACTCTTGCTTCAGGTTTGGAATTCCTAGGAATCTGCAGAGTTGATCACATTTTTGCCGTAAGTGTTGTGAGTGTTCCTGAATTTCAATAAATGATGGTAAAGGAGACTAAAACTGAAAGTTAATTTAATTCAATACAACAGCAGGCTATATAGACCGTCATATTTCTCTGTTACAGTTGAAATATTTTACTGAAGCTGAACCACGTGCACTTGAGACACAGATTTATGTCAATTAAAATGTATTCCAAAACAGGTGTGAGAAACACCAAGGGAAGATTAAATGAATGTGCAAGTAAGAGTCTAGGTGTTCCTGCTGAGTTTCTCTCTCTCTCTTCCTCTCTCTCTCTTTCCCGCATTCTGTTTCCCTCTTTCCCCCTTTCTCTCTCTTTTTTCTTTTTCTTTCTTTCTTTCATTCTCTCTTTTTATTTCTCTCTCACTCTGTCTCTTCTCCAGAGCTGTGCCGACTGCTTAATTTTAATATCAAGTGGAAACTCAAGGAACTGGAAATGGAAGTTGGTGGGAAATAATGAATAAAATCTTAAATATTTCTATACTTTTATTTCTTGGAAATAAAGCTAGCAATAAAAACTAGCTAAAAGATTTTCAACACGGTAAAAATGTCATGGGGCTCTAAAATGAGTCTGTAGATGTAGAGGGTATTAAATTTGCAGTGGCCAACCAACTACTTTTGAAGCACTATTTCTTTGGGTGAATTGCCCTAAGACTTCTGTTTTAATCGTGCTGAAGTCTTTACCTTGAAATTTTTCAGCTAAAATGTTTTTGATACGGCAGCATTTGTGTGTAATACAGCAATAACCAGGTTCAGCTGTACTGGTGAGCTAGATATTGAATGAGTGCAGGAGTAATAGATGCTGTTGTGTCTTGACAAGCATTACTTGAATGATTTTTGTGTCAAAGACATTTTAAAATTTTCTTTCTGGCTTGATGTCTTCCACCCTTGTGTAAAGCTTTCATGTTTTGTGTGTTTGACTAAATGTACCTGACTGAAAACAGAAGCCTTGATGTTCCCTTAACAATCACAGCCATCTATTCGGTTGAATTGCAAGCAGCAAAGGGTAATACTATCAAAAAAAGTGCAATGGGAATTTATTTATTACAGTTTTACACCTTTCTGAAAGGAAGAATTGTGTCAACAGCCACTGTTAGTCACGTGCTCAGCTCAACAATGTTCTCAGTTGTGCACTGAACAGTGCTTGCTTTTTAGCAGCCAATGGGGCGGTTCTTCACCAAGAGAATGTCTCTAAATCATTCAAAAGACCTATTATCTCTAACAGCATATATGGGTAACACCTGCTAATAACTGTGCCTATCCTGTTGAGTGCATTTTCCCAATTTGAACGATGTTAGAGAGGAAGGAAACAAATCCGTGCTTTTCACTTGAAGATAAAATGTTCAAGGATGATTGAATAGCTCCTCTCCCTGTTAATGTCTTTTTCTCCCTCAATATGTAATTGAATGGGCAGGTATGAATGCAGCATAGATAAAACAAAAAGCTTTGGTTTAAAAGAAGATCAACTTTAAAATTGTATCAACTTTAAAATTATATCTTAATTTCAGCAGTGGTCTAGGTGATGAGGACTTTAGCTGTGCATGTTTGTGGAAATCACTTTGAAGACTCTGGTACCTCATCTGTATTCTTTTTAGTATCCAAGCTAGGATGGTTAAAGTTAGCTTGGGATTGCATATAATATGGCGTTACATCTTTGGAACATATCCTGGATGTTAACTTTGACTTCTGGTATTGGGATTTCAGCATCTGAAAACAGACACACTACACAGAAATTCTATTTTTCTCTAAGAAACAATCAAGAATTCAAAATACTCAAATCAAATGCTTTTTAAATCTCTATAAAACAATGTCCTAGTAGATGAAGATCTTTTAAATTTCATCTGGAGTAATTTTTTTTTTTTTTTTGCTTAAAGCACAGGACTACACTCATATTTTTCAGTGCTGACACTTATACTGCAGGGTATTATAAATATTTACAGGGCTACAAGTGATGAATTGAGAAAAAAAAGAGATTAAAAAAAATTATTTCTGCATATCACAACTAGGAAGGTATCTTTGAAAACTTAAGAAGAAGTGTGCATTTTTCACCCAATGGAACCTTTTATAGATTCCAGCACAGTAGATGAGCAAGGTCATGCAGTCACAAACAGAAGATGAAATAAAATTCTAGATACAAGCATGAGAGTTTGGATAGAACAGATATCTTTTGAAAGGTAAGGCTTTCACATATAACAACAATATTCAATAGTTTCTTGACTATTATAAAATTTGTTAAGTACTAGGCTAAATCATTAGCAATAACTTAAAATATCACAATGTTTATCACTAGTAGCCTATTAAAGAATACTGAAACTAATACAGATCTCTCACAACTGATGACTTTAGAAACTTGTCTTTGATTTTTCATAGTAATGTAACCTGTATTACTTTTCTTCCCCATATTTGTCATACAGGTTCTTAACCAAAGCTGAAGTAATTTTCACAGGTTCAGATTCCTCCCAGTTGGTGAAATTTTGCAGCGCCTATTCAAACTGAGAATTATCTCTGCTAGTAATGTATGTTCAGACTGCAGTTAAACATCTACCCAAATATCAATATTATTACGTGATTAAAAATTCAACAATGCAAAGATCCCTTTAAAATTCTTGTGATTAGCTCTTTACCATGCAGAGGTAATAAAAGACTTAAGGCAGATTATTTCTTTATTTCAATAAACTCATGATTGATAATTGCAGAACACTGTTGCTGTAGTTACCATTAAATGAGACTGAAAGCAAACTGTCAAAGACCAATTTACTGCAATCCCGGCTGTAGTAATTCTGCAGTTAAAAAGCAACACTGAATTTTGAAGTTATGCCATCTTAGAGAAAGATACCCAGTCTCTAGTCCCCTAAGTGTTTAAGAAATTGAACAATTCTTGAGGGACTGAGTGTAAAAATATTCTTATGGCCTGAACAAAAGGAAAAGTAATACTTTGTCCTCTGCCTTCCCAGGCTGAGCAAGTGGTTATTGAGGTTTAGACTTCTGGTTATGTTTCAAACTTGGAGTTAAATTCAGGTTCACTTTGATCCCATTTAAGTCATAGAACTATGCCTTGGCTTCAGAAGTACTACAGACTGTCTGGGAAAGATTTCCAACTGTGTTTAAAAATGATATTTAGTTGTGCTGGCCAAAATCTCAGTTTCTGTCTTGTTAGAACTTGATAGTCTTGCATATTGATGTGACAAATGTTATGCTTTTGTCCCTGAATGATCTGAAGAGCAGCTAGATGTGCTATCAATGGAATACAACTCAGTTGAGCCCAAAGCTCACAAATATTTCATTGTGTACAATTTTCCAGTCTTCCAGTATATTTTGTGACTAGGAGAGAATGTTGACAGGGTGAGTAAAATGCTGCAAATTAATAAGCCCTAACTCACAAGCCTCATTATGGGTTTTTAGTTTTGATTTTTTTTTTAGGTACCGTTGGCAAGAATAAACAGTATCATTGGGAACGAGTTGGTTGCATGACACCACAAATAGTCATGAGCCTTTCTTTTCTTTCCTTTTCCATAGCACAATTTCAAATTTTCTTCCTTCCTTTCAGATGAGGACATCAGCCTCCTGCTTTCACCCTCCTCACTTTCCAGCCCCCTGACATGCACCCTTGCGCCATAGTCCCACTTTATAATCTTGTTCTTTTCCCCGTTTACCTGGTGCCCTCCTGCATTCACCTCACCAGGAGTGATGTTCACTGTCTTGCTTTGCTTCTCTTTCTTCAGGAGCTGTTACCGATGGCATTTTTAGAGCAGCCACTATGGAAAGAACAGCCTAGGGAAGGACTGAAAGAGTTATCTGACTCTCACAAGTGATGAAAGAATTGAAAGAATCATCTGAAGTTGTTTACAATCAGAATACTGAGAAAAAATACAGCTTTCATTAAGTTTGACTATGTTCCAAAATGTTCAAAATTGGGGTAAAACAGCAGTATCTACAAAATACCAGCAGCCTCTATTAATGACTTACGATGAACGTTTCAACATTTTGGCTCTGAAGCACAAAAGAAGGCCAGGCACTTGTGATTGCAAAGCACTGGAATATTTCAAGCACTATCTTTTTCAAGCACTGGCTTCTTGTTGATATATTTTAATGGAAAGAAGATTTATGCAAAAGTCATGATATTCTTTCAAGAAAAAATATCTGAATGTAAGGCTGCTCAAATACTTAGAAAACCCACTGAAGTAGGGCAATAACAATGAAAAGTAGCCAAGTACATCTTGTGCAGACCAAGATTATAGAAATTCTTAGTTTTTTGCACAGAGTTGTTGATTCAAGAAAAAGATGGCTACATAAGTAAGAAGAAAAAGACAATGCAGAACAACAAACAAGGGATTTTGAATATTCACATTTATTGTGAGAACAGGTAAGTTGTACAAAACAAAGGAAGAGAGAGAAGTAAGGTAAATGCTAATAAATTCTATTGGCTTTTTTATGACTCGGTAGTGCTCTGAGGAACATTAAATTGGTTGAGACTGGTGATTGGCTTTTTAATGACATTTCACAAAATATTAAAAGGATAATCATGTTGGTTTTTATAACTAAAAGAACTAAGCACAAAATATTAAAAAAGATTTAAAACAACTGAAGTGTGATGGCTGGGTTTAAAAATCAAACCATGTACTAAAAATGTGGAAAAATAGAAAGGAAAGAAAGTGATATTATTTGCTCTATTAAAAGTGAAAAATTAAAGGAAGAGAACTAAAAAACCTGGAATGATAGAAAAGAATAGAAATAACAAAGCAAGCAAAATGTTACCTTGTTCCTTGATCTGGAAACCTCTCCTGTTTTACAGATGAAATTTGATTTGTGATACTGGAGCAGTGCAGTTCTGTATCACTTTTTTTTTTTTCCTCCCCCATTATCTGATGATGTCTATTTGTCAGATTTCTGTGATTTTCTTTTGTGCCTTATTTTTTCTTTCGTAATTTTTCTTTCTGATTTCTGTTTATGGTTTTTTTATATAGAGAAATATGATTATATATATATTTCTAGATATATTTCTATTATGTATTTCTGTAACTATTTTCCAAATGCACAATATTTATCTACGTACTCCATATACAGGCCACTTACATTTTTCCATATAAAGTTTCTCTGTATTTGTAGATGTTAATGTAATATTATATATGTAAATTAAATGTTATTGTGTATATAAATATAATTCTCTTGTATATATTGCATACACAGATATTTCAACTGTAATTTGCAGTCATTTATCCGACCATGTTTTACCCTAATCTGGCTCTCTTGTCCTTGTTCTGAGACATTTCCAGGGCCACCATTTCCAATGAGTTACAATAAAACTGATGTTTAGCTAGATTTTTGTAGCATTTTCGTAGCCAAATAGACATTGTGATGTTTCTGTAGATATCAAGTATGTAATGGTTGTTGCTATAGGCAGATTAAAGCTCATCATGTGCATTTGCACAATTGTGATTTATTTGCTTTGCTCTATTATTTGAAACTCCTTGGTCAAGAGATGGGAAATATGTTTCATTCAAAAACTGCTAATTGATTTCTTAGTCTAATTCTGGACAAGAGAGTCCCAGATTCACACAGGTATTTAAAAAATGTCTGGATTTATGTGCATTAACAATTTTTTCTGTTACTCTGCAAATTTAGTGATCCCTAGGACATATTCGAGAACGATGATGTTCTAGGCTAGAATACAGTGTGAACTCAGAAGTGACAGATCAATAATTTATTTATGGCCTAATTGCAGGCACAAGCTGTGGCCCTGCTGTGGAAGGGCAGCATGAGGAAAAGCAGGCACTAATGGCTTTTGCCACCTGCTTTGCAGAGCGCGTCCTGTGGCTGTCAATCAGCTCTCCACATGGACTGGTCCAAAAAAGTCACCCAACTAAATTTCATCTGGTGGTTTTAGAAAACCTGCTGTGAAGATTCTGTTCTTGACTGACAGAAATAAAAACAGGACCCAGGGCATAAGCAGAAAGCAAACTGTATCCCTTGGGTTTTCTAGCTGCTTCTTCTGTTGACCTTTTGGGGAAACCTTTAGCTAATTAATATTTTTAGAAGTCTTAACTCCTATGAAAGAAGAAGAGGTTTGTGATCGTTTTTGTTACAGAAACAAATTTGTTATGCACAAAACTTGCTTGTGGTTTAGCCGTGTTATCCATTAATAAAAAAATCCTCACCTAGAGAAATACACCCAAATTTTTAATAAAAATGGCAATATTTCACCTTTTAAAAAGCCTTCACATGTCACACTTTTAAAAGTGATAAGCCTAAAAAAATAACAAAAGTGTTATCCTTGCTATGGTACAATTATTCTACTTACTTTAATATAAACATGTTAGAAACATAATTTTCCCTACAAGCCTGAACTGTAATTGAGGAGGTTTATTCAGAAGGTTACCCATTCTGTGAAGTACTTTTGTCCTTGAATATGGCATGGTTTAATGCCAGTCTTGCCCCAACGGGCCTCTTTGATCTTTATTCTATTAATGATAAAACTGCGTACTCAATATATTGATTGTTTTGTTTGAAAAATGAAAGCCATTGCTCATGTTGGATTTTGAGTTGGCTCTTTTAGCCTGTGCTTTAACTACTAACAAAGGGACCTTGACAAAATTTTTGTGATTCATATATACTGCAATGCACACAGTTTCCATGAATGTATTTTGGAATACAGTCTTACACCTCCCAGTTAGAAGCGCTAGGCAATGAAATGTGTAGGCAAAGTAGTTCCCTTGATTTTGAGGGGAGCTTTCTGGAAAAGAAAAGCACAGCAGATATCTATGAAATGTTCATTACCATACAAACCTTATCTCTGACTGACTCTATTTTTATTACTCCTGAAAGGCTGAACCACACAAATAACCGATGAAAACAATAATGATTTTTAATAATTTCTTTTAATTCTAGAAACCAGGTTGGACTCGCAGGGACAGTGTCCACCCATCTTCTATTTCTTATTAGTCTTATTTCTGTTTTACTCATTTTCATATTCCATAAAAAAATGGTATATTTTAGCTGTCATTTAGTAATGTGCCAGCATCTGGCATGAGGCTTTTTTTTATTATTCGTTTTCCTTTATCACCAAGGGAATGTAAAATGAAGTGCCTTGTTTTGATAGAGTTTTTTAATTTACTGTTTTCCTTTGGCAGATGTGATTTATGTATCTGTAGCCTGCATGGTCTATGAGTGTCGGGGTCCCTCCCCCGCCGTGTAGCCCTGGGAGAGGGGCCCTGAGGGCACAGACACGGGGCTTCCCTGCCCCTGCTCAGCCTCGTTCCCATGGGTTGGTTTGTGTTCCCTGCGCGGGCAGAAGGACCCTTGGTCCCGTGACTGGAACAGTTCCTGGGCAGAGCCCCGGCCATGCGGCTGGAGAAATAAACATCTCTGAAACATCTAGCAAGAATCTGTCTGTCCATATATATTTCCTTTCCACGGGACTCCTGGTTTGGTATATGCGTGTTGCAGTATCCCCACTGCAACATAATGGTGGAGAATTGAGAGCAGAACGATCCCCGATCCCTAAGCGACTGATTTGTGTGAGTAAACCCTGGAAACTTTGAAGTCCTCTTCTTGGTTTTGCTTTGCTATTCCATATCTAAACTATGGAGGAACCGTGGGAAGACTCTTGGCTCTCAGAGCCGCATATGGACATTTATCTTAAACTTAAAATGATTCTTGAACAACGATTTGTAAATTTTAGCTTGATTCAAGCTCAAAAAGAACTGAAACACTTCCTGGCATGGTTGTTCAAGAACTTTTTCTATGTTTCTTGGGATTTAATTCTTACGAAGGGCTTTTGGAACACCGCTTGGACACAGTTAATTTTTGAGTCAAAATACATGCCGATGGAAGAATATTTTCGTGAATATTATTTAATTTCCGAGACTGTTGAGCAATGTCAGCTGTGTCCTGGCGAAGGGAAGCCTGGCGCAGGGACTGTGCGGCCCAGGCCACGTGCACCGAGCGCTCTGCGAGCACCAGCGAGGCAGTTCCCGCGCGCGGGCGGAGCCACGCGAGCCGCAGTGTCGGTGGCGGAGCGAGGAGCGGCGGGAGCGGCGGGACCCGGCGGTGCCCGCACGACGCAGCACAGAGCGTGGTGGAGCGAGCCCCGTGAACGCCCGGCCGAGAGGGGCGGCGGCGGGCGGCGATGGCGGTGGAGCGGAGCCGCGCCCAGCCGAGACGTGCCGCTGGAGCAGGGCGCGGGGGAGTCATCGCTCGGGGGCCCGGCCGAGACGTGGGTGCAGCGCCCGGCATCGGCAGCGAAGCTGCGACCAGAGGAGGCGACGCACGGAGAACTGAGCGGCGTGGCCCGGCCCGGCCCGCGCAGCCCCGAACGCGACCCCGGGAAGAGCGCGCAGGCACCAGCAGCTCCGACAATTCCAACACGGGAGCGACCGAAGGAGAGAGCAAAGACGCAGCGAGACAGAAAACAGCAGCCACTCGGAAAAAGGAAAAGATCATAGTAACTAACATCTTAGAGGTAGTAAAATGGTATAATGTTAAGCAAAATTATGGTTTTATAACAAGGTGTGACAACAAGCAAGACGTATTCGTGCATAGAACTGCTATTAAAAAGAATAACCCTGAAAAATGCATCCCAAGCTTGGGAGATGGAGGTGGAATTTAAAATTATACGAGGTAGAAAAGGGTTACAAGCATTGCAGGTAACTGGGCCTGATGGTGTTTCTGTGAAAGGCAGTATATATGCTAAAAATCGTAGTCATGTTAGACAATATCTCCATTGTAAGCCCCCCCTACAGTTTCCCTTTCCTAATCCCACCTTTCCCTTTTACCCTATGTCCTATTACCCCCAGTGTATTCCCAATCCGTTTTTTCACCCATGGTTTCCCTCACAAAACCATACCTTTGCCAATTGTTTCCCCAAAAATCCCTTTCCAATGCCGAGTGGGGGATGAAAAAGGGGAGGGAAGAAGTTAAACCCTCTCCTGCCTCAGTTTCCCTACAAAGCATGCTCAGAGAATTCTGTCTCCCTTCTGTCAGCCCTAAGATGTTCCACAGAATCTGTTTGGACATTTAAAGACTCGGGAGGGTGGCTTGTTTTGTCTTGAAACTGTTCTTGTTATGTTTATCCAGTTGTTTTCATTCTCCTTTTATTAAAATAAAACGGGTGAGGTGTTGGGGTCCCTCCCCCTGCCGTGTAGCCCTGGGAGAGGGGCCCTGAGGGCACAGACACGGGGTTTCCCTGCCCCTGCTCAGCCTCGTTCCCATGGGTTGGTTTGTGTTCCCTGCACGGGCAGAAGGACCCTTGGTCCCGTGACTGGAACAGTTCCTGGGCAGAGCTCCGGCCATGCGGCTGGAGAAATAAACATCTCTGAAACAGCTAGCAAGAATCTGTCCACATATGTATTTCCTTTCCACGGGATTCCTGGTTTGGTATATGCATGTTGCAGGATCCCCACTGCAACATATGAGGTGGCGATTCAAAGGAATGAGCCTTGCACTTGGAATATGGTTTGTACTGTCTCAACTGTAATAGGGGAATTCATTCTGTTGTCTTGGCCCTATCCTTGAGAAAGAAATTCCATCTTTTCTGCTTGAAAGGACTGTTATGTGTGAAGAGCTGAGTTACTAGTCATAGGCTCATGAGATTTTTAGCATATTTGTTTTTCTCCTTTTGCTCAGGATTATGGAAAAGTAAGCCTTTGTGGATATTTTCTGCTATATACATAATCAATATTCTGAAATGAATAAAAAGTGTCAATTTTTTTTTTTTTGCAGTGAAAAGAACTTTTTTACCTTAACTTTAAAAATCATTATGCTGAACTAACACATGTGAAGTACTTGAGAACAAATTCATCCATATGTATATTTACATTGTAAATTTACTTTGAGTAAGGCATATATTCACCTTCCAAATGTCAAAGGGGGCAGAATGGTGCTATCCATGTTATTGCAGGTGTGCCTTCAATCTGTGTGAAATACAGATATGTATTTCTTGCTGCTTGAGGAGTCCTTAGGTATTACACACCAGACCTAACAGAAGTTAGGTTGCTGCAGTTATCTAGGTGCAGCATTTTGTGCATTGCCTCTTGCTCCTTTGGCTTTTCCTGGTTTAGGCTCCTCTTTGGATTATCCAGCCCAAACGACCAGGGTGACACGAGCAAGCTGAGTCTGGTGCTCCAGGTTTCACCTCTAATATGTTCTGATTTTATAATGTGACACAGGATTTCAGGGAAGATGTTTCCAGAGAGTAGAAGTTATCAACTTGGCATGAATAGTGCCCACACAGTTTGGAACTGTAAAAAAAAAATAAGTAATCTGCAAATGTAGGTGGTCTTGAACAATTATTAACTTTAATAGTGTCCTGATGGTTGTGTGTTTACTGATAATGTGTATTTCTGTGTATACAAGACAACTGAAATAATTATAAAGTCGCATCTGTTTTGCAGCATGTCCTGGTTGGTTTTTTCAGCTCTTTAAGCACTTGCCATATCATAAACAATTTACATGTGTAATTTAATTACATTTCAAATAGTAGAAGTTATATTAGTGGCTATAGTTATTTCTTTTATAGGAATTTAGAGGTTTTATAATAAAGAGAATAAGGAAAAACTTAATTTTCACAGCAAAAGTATAAATTAATGTACTTTATAAAAGCCTGAAAATTCTTTCTACCCCAAACTTTTCCATTTACTATTTCTATATAACCTTACTTTTGGGGGAATTTTCTTCCCTCCCATTGGCTATATCAGTAAAAGTAACATCTAGTTTAAAGAAGATATAAAGTACTATTTACCAAACTACATTATGCAGTTAAGCAGCTTTAGGTACCCAGATTGCTTCTGTCAGATTCACAGATTTCAAACTGTGATTTAAAGTATATTTTCTGCAATTTTGACCTTGAGGAATAGTAAAAGTAAATTCAATGTAAACAGAAATCTTCCCCAGATGGATTATGCAGAATTGCCAAAGGGATGTGGCTGTAAAAGGCAACATTCCTGCAGGTAATTTTTGAGACATGTGTAGAGAATAAAATGTTTGCTACATCATTTACTTTTGACAACAGAAGCAAAGATTGTAGGACTGGATAGGCCTTTTAACTCACAGAACCCTGTACCTTTTTCTGCTGTATTAGAAATGTATTATAAGTTAGCTGGCTGTATTTTTGAGACCTGAGATTTTGAGTCATAGCACACTTTCCTTTGGTTACAGGTAAGCAGCTTGGTGGCATTTCGAAGATGTAATGCTCTAATGAACCACCCTGGAAACAGATGAGCGGACTTGTACAAGAACCCCTCCTTCCCCCAGGAACATGAGAAATTGCACACTACTTTGGAGAGTTCAGTAGGCTTTGATGCTTGGGAAACAGCATGAAGTGGACTGGATCCCACCACATGATATAAGAAACATTTCAGTTTGGAAGACAAGCCATATGAAGATACTGTGGAAAACCGTTATTTTCTCTGACAGCTGAAAAGTAAGTTCTTGAATGTGAAGCTGAACTTCTCTAATATGTATGGGTGACAAAATGCTGTCCTCTGTGTAATGGTGTGCTGAATTAAAATGCAATGGATTTTGTTATCCCCAAACCATCTTGTTAGCAGAGGTTAAAGCTGGTGGTAAGTTCAACAGTTCATGGGGCAAACTTTCTTGGCAGTGCTTTAGAGACCTGTGCCAGAAGAGCGTGATGAAAAAGAATATCAAATTTAAATGATATATCACAGTTTTATTTGTTTGTACTAATGTCTACTTTCACCAAACAATTCTCCAGAACCCCATATTCCCATAGAAGCACCGTTATTCCATATTAGCTAGCCTGGGTCTGGAATAGATGGGGGTCTTTTTTGGAGCTGCCTTTCACCCTACTTTATGAAGAAAAGTGTACCTAACATCAAAGACTTCTGTTGAATGAAGTTTTCTGTCAAATTCTGTTTTGTAATCAATGCTTCACAGGCCAGTAATTGGTATCAATAACTACTATAATAAACTAAGCGAGCCTGCTAATGGTGCTACAATGATACATAGCAGAGTCTCATGAGAAGGAACAACTGTAGCTTTGCCATTTCTCATGACAAAGAAGAATATAATCTAGGATTTGAGTCGTGGAAATATTTTATATTGCTATTTTAAAATTGAAGAATGGGAAGAACTACACCTGCTTAGCTGTGAATGATTGTACTTTTAGAAATCTTTTGTCATGGATTAAAATTTCCATGGAAAACTGAATCTTCAAAGCTTGCTGTCCTGGAGGTTTATTATGCTTCTTAAGGGGGGGGTAAAAAACAATTTGTAGAGCAGAAAAATTAAGACTGCTTACACATGCACATAGTTGTACTAAGACTCAAATTGCATTCTGTGATTTCAAGGTTATTTGGACTGCAGGTTATTATGTTCAGTTTAGCTTTTACTGGTAGAACAATTATATTTTAGGCTTGATGTTTATACTTGCTTTTAAAGGATTAAATGAAAGCTACAGTTGAAGGGATGAAAGTCACCTGGCTTTTTTCCCCCCACATTTAATTAATTAAAATTGAACTTTGAGGTTAAAACTTACTAATGAAATGTAAAATTTATAATTATGTTACCCTGGAAAAACAAATGTGCCGTGCCAAGAAGTGCATTAGTTGAGTTTCTTATTTTCTGCTGAAATCCTTGGGGTTCAAAGGACATTCAGAGAGAAGCAGCTCTGGGCAGAGGATTTTGACTAACGATACAGTAGGAACTGTAGTTTCCGGCTATCATCCTGTAGCCGCCTCCTTTTTTCACACAATTTGATCACATTTCCTTCAGTGTTTTTAAGGGATATTAAAGATGAGGTGAAGAAATAAACAAAGACACAAACCTGAGTCTTTAGATAAACAATAGTGTATCCTAGTTTTTATTTTGATCTATGCCATTCTTCTTTCAAGACAGTCACACATCAAATGCTCCAAGATTCAGTCCATCAGAATGCACAGCAGCATTAAGGTACAATAAATCTTAGTACACAGCACTGAGAAAAAGAGATACAATTTCCTCAGGCTAAGAATTTAAATTTGAACTGCAGGTTTTCTCAGAGTGGTGGATTTTGAAACTATTTCTTCTTCCTCTACAGCTTCTGAAGAATTTTTCCAGACAAAGGATATAATGTAGGAAGGTGATACTTCCTGTACACCTGGAGCAGTCTTGGTAACCCAGTTTAAAATATTGCTCTACATCCATACAGCTTTTTATTGTCTCCTTCACAATGTGTGATACTTCATCTACAGTCATTGCAAAACCATTTTTGTTTTACATAATACAGGTTCTTCTTTTATAAGTTAAATTAAATTGAATTTATTGTACTTTCAACCATGTTGTTGAATTAAATCTTTTTGGAACGGTTAAAAATACCAGGTGTTGTTTTGCTACCTATTCAGCTCATAATGTACATCTTTAAATTTAGTCTCTTGTATATTCATATCTTAAAAAACTTGAACCATACTGAGTCTTTATCTCTGATACAAAATGCTGTTCTTTTTTATCATAATGCCATTTATCATTCTTTTTGCCTCACTGGTGTGTGAGACATCTGAAACCATACTTCTTATTTTATTGCTATTAATATTTCTTAAAACCTTTTTTCCAAGGACCCTGTCAAAAGGAATTTCAAGGTCCCAAGGAATTATATCTGCTTGTTTCCTTTTGTGCATCTTGTCTTAGCGTTCTGCAAAAAGGATGTATTTATAGAATGCCTGCTCAATGACACTGTTTTGTGTCTATCGCCTGATACTTTCATGTTTTGCTGTGTGACTCTTGTTCACTTTCTTAGTATGAAGTAAGTAACTTTTGCTAACTTTGAAAATCTTTAAATTTCCTGTTAGACCAGTTTGCAAATAACTAGAGAAAATACACTGCGCATCTGTCTGGAATTAGGGACGTGACATCACACTGATTCTGCATAATCCATTTGCTGCTTCACTGCTGTTAAATTTGAACTTTGGAATCATACTTTTCTACCAACAAAATCTTTTAAATTTATAAAAGATTTTAAAAAAAAATTATTTTCTTGTCTAACAAGCTTTGATCTGTTCTATCCCAATCTTTTATGTGTATTATTTCAAAAGTTAATTTCATGATATCAAATCTATTTCTGGACACAGCTGTGTGATGCTTGCTGCCTACTGAGGTTAAGCCACATTATGTGGAAATTCGATTTATTGATACTGTAAGGCTTGTTTTGCCATGATAAGGGAAACTTTTGCTACATCTGCAGTGTTAGTAGGGCAGGCTTCCTTTATCATTGCAGCAACAGTCTTAGTCCTGGAGAGAGGTGTTGGCTTTTCTTGCAGATTAGCAGCTCTGTGTTTTGACTCAGGTTATTTTTGTCCGACATTCACTATTCAGAAAAAAGTGTGATTGTGTAAAAGATTTAAGCAGGAGTCAATATATCTTTAGTGGTTATTTCACCCTTTTTGTCTTTAAATGATTTTCTTTAAAGCTGTTAGCCAAGAGCTTTTCATATTTAGGGTCTGGTTTGATGTTGGTAATAGTCACCACAAAATCCACTGACCTAACTTGATGGTTTTATGTCCCCTACTAACTCACTTCAAAAACCTTTGAAAAACTTATGTGGGTTTTTTTATTTTTTTCAGGGGTTGCAATCTGTGCTCTCAAAGCTAATAAAACTGAAATAGCTGGTACAGGAACTTTATCCAAGTCATGACAGCTGAAAACTGATGAGGGCCATCTGATTACATGTGGACCAAATCATGCCACCTAAGTGCAGGAGGACCGAAAGGATCCTGAGTGCGCTGTGGCTTTTACATAGCTGAAAGCTTAATTCAGAGCTCATTAAATCAAGCAAATTATCTACTGATTTTGGTAACCTGTAGTAAACTTCATTTGCAAAAAACCTGCTTTGCAGCATTTAAGAGAATTAGACTTTAAACTGTATATAACACAACTGCAAGAGAGTGCAAGACAATTGAAAAAGTGTTCCAAAGGAAGGATGAAGTTATGTGTAAATACACAGCTTGGATGAGAGACAGAAGTACAGCTTTGTGTGCCAGAAGCTGCGGAGGAAGAGGTGTTTGCACCAACAGGGAGCAGATTGTGTGCACATACTGCTTTAGAAAAACAGGAACTGAGGGCTCCCTCAAAGACCATCCTTTACAGGAACAAGCCTTCATTTGCAGCACAGTGGCTCTTGAGCTATCAGGCTTTTAATTTAAAACACGGTTATTAGGAGCCGTGTTAATTTTACATAATCTTGTCAGCTTTTAAATTGTGTTGTTATTTCAGCATCAGTGACTGAAGGGTGCATTATTTCATAAAGAGAAAAACAAAACAACAACCCATCTGCTCACCTAGGTAACATGAATCAACAGTTAGTGTTTTTATTTCCTGACATAATTTGTGAATATGGTCCCTATTTATTTCTGCTGAGGTTTCAAAGTTGATTTTATTTCAGGGTGTTTATAGCTGACATATTTTCCAAGCCATGGGATCACATTTTCTCCTATTTGCAGTTTAATTTTTTTTGTTTTTTTGATTCACAGTTCTTCCACCAACTCCATTTGTGTACTACTGAGCAATCTACACCCATTTTGAGGGGACTGCCTCACAACAAGATTATGGGCTGTGAGCAGAGGTGCAAAACTTGAAGCTTAAAGCAGGAATAATTCAGGCAGTAACAACTGCATGCAGATGAGCAGCCACAGACTTTGAAAACATAAGAAAAAAAGAGGCTGTGTGGAGACAAGTAATCAAAAGCCTGCTGGTTCCATTCTGATATGACAAGTACTAAAAGGTCATCACTGGTGCAGAGCTGATTTTTTTGTTGCTTCGAGGCATCACAAAGTTTCACAATCAGGACAACTTGACTTTGTGCCTTGTTATTTTAGATGTCAGCAGGTTTAGTTATTTCCCTATTCATTATGAGAGTCTAGAGAGAAAAGTTCATACTTTGCTGTAGTCTCTAGTCATACTTGAAGTGATAAGTTTCTACTAACGGCTGAAGTTTGTTCTTTTGTCCGCAGTTTTAAGACCCGGAAAAGTCTGGGCTCTTGCACGGAAACATTCTGGTTTATTTTTTAAAAGAAAAGGTACTAAACAGAAAGGGTCACAGGTTTTCGGGCTTTTTATTTCATTTTATTTTTTATTTTGCTTTTGCATACTGAGATGTGCAAAGAATAGAACAATTGAGCATTTTTCAAAGGGAAACGACCCAGTAATTAAAATCAGACACTGGACTGTAAAGCATACATAGACAATAATACAGGCTTTTTTTAATAACAAAAAATACTTGTCCCTCATCTTGATAAGGAGGTTACTAAGAATGAGAAACACTTCAAAGTGATGTTTTAGTGTCGGCATAGGCAGTGTTAAAAGGGTCTGGAAAGATGGTGAAGTATATTGGTTCTGAACAAACACTCCTCTGATGTAGTACAGAAGGAAAATCCAGCTAATTTTGAGTAAAAAGTCTAAACGAAAACATGCTTTAGGATAACTTGAGGAAAAAAAATATTGTGGGTCATTAACAATAATAACTGTTAGGAACAGAAGCCTCCAGAACAGCTGGATTTGGTGCGTTTAAAGGTTTTAAGACTGTTTTAAATGCCTGTTTGTTCATTATCAGATTCTGCTAAACTTCATCCCCACTGAAGGATCACTTACTGGGAAAGGCAGACCTCTGTCTCTAAGTGCTGCCATTGTACATCCATCTCATGGTTTACCATCAAAGGCTGAGAATGGGCAAAAGCATTTCTTGAGCTGTTCTAGAGATGACCAAGCCACTTGTTGTTGTCCTGTTCTAAAACTTTGTGCTACGCTGCTCGGTCTGTAAGCAGCTTCTTCTGTGTGGACACAAAAATATAAGATCTAGATAGCAGCAGATTAAAAACTGATGATGAAAACTAATTAAAAATACTAGGTGCATGTTAAATACCAATTTGAATTGAATTTACGTTAAAAAAATGCATGTCAGTAATTGAAAATTTTCTAAATTTGATTAAAAATAAAGAGACTAGAAGCTAATGATAGAGAAGTGAACAAAAAAAAGTCCTAGAAGTAATGTTCTTTGATTATTTATCACCATGCTCTAACATAAACTGTTAGATTAATACAGAAGAACCTGGAATGCGTGCTCAACAGAAAAAACAGGGCAGATTTCTTGAGATTTCTTTCAAAGTGCTGAATCCTGGGGAAATATATTTACAGATTTTAATGAAGTATAGTTACATTTTCCAGATGTTTTATTGAAATACATTTGGATGTAAAATAAATCAGTAGGCTGTGTAATGAAATCAAGGTCTATAAAGCAAAAGAGAGAAAACCCATCTTGCCAACAGCACAGTTTCTAATGGTCTATTCTTTTTAAATTATAAATACACCAAATTTCAATATTTATGACCTTCATGTCTAAAAATAATTCCCTAGCCTTGCCTGTCATCTTGCTGAACTCTGTGATAAAGACAGATGCTCTCTGGCTTTATGACCCTCTTGATTATTTGTCCTGAGTAGATGATAAAAGAACAAGTTACAGCGTGGATGAAAGCCAGCTGTAGTTACAGCAGGAATATGAGGATCCAAAGCCTGGTGGCTGCAGTTTGCAATGGTTTAAAAAAGAATAGTTAAACTTCAGAAGCCTCCTTTTAGGTAGGCAAAAAATCTAACCACCCCTCTCTCTGCTTTTCTTACAGCTATTACAATTTATTAGTGTCATAAAAAGCAGGTCAAATTATGCTTACTTATTATTGCTGTCTCTGAGGCCATCTACGAAGTTGGTCCAGAGATCTGAATTATGTAATTTCCCTATGTTTATTTTGTAACTAAGATTTCTACTTCCTTCTGTTATTTGACTTCTACTTTGCAGCTCTTTCCATCTTTATTTTCTAGGCATTTAGCATGTTACCTTGTTAGAAAGGGCTAAGCATTGAGTAGCTATGGTCATTCCTAGTACATCCAGGTCAACTTGAAAAATAGATTGGGCATATAGTAAGGTTCTGGGGTAGGACTCAAGATTCGTTCTCCTCCCAAATCAAAGTTGCAAAGTTTTTACAGTGTTATTTAAAGTTGTGCTTTAATGCATGGTCCGCTCCCTTCTTGACTGAAAATGTTAGATTCGATCCTAACCACTGTTCTTTCTACTCTTTGAACTGTTCAAAGGGGAAAATGTTAGAAATAAGGACCCAGCTGGGTCCCTTCTCTCATTCATGCCAGTAATGCTGGTCAAGCAATAGGCTGAAGAGGTTGTATTATTTCAGAACATGCGGTCCATTTATAACCAGATAGATTGCTTTTCTGTAATATTTTATCATCTTTGGAAATGTAATGATTGCAGACATAGATTAAGAAGAAGACAAGATTTTTAGACATTGTGTTGGTAGAAATCTGAACAACTACTCGTTTTGGGGATAAAGCAGCAAAATGCACTAAATATGACATGTCAGGCTCAAGGCTGTGGAGCTGTGCAGTAGCAGCAGCCTGGCATTTCTTCTTTTAACTTTAGTTCTTACTACAGCTGCACTGGTTGCTTTTGCCTCTGTTTAATCCCATTTTTTAGAGCAGATCCTGTTGGTGAGCCTCAAGTTTTTGAGTTTGGTTTTGCATTTTTACTTCATTGATGTCTGTCTTCAGCATATGCTAGCGTATAAGTATCTTTGACTTTAAAAAGAGAAAATACAATGACTTACCCACTGTAGAGAATTCTATGCATTCCAAGTGTATTCCAAATGTATTCTAAGTATACTATAGAAAACTCTTGTCATATTTGACTTTTTCTTATTATTTGAATTCAGAAATCATGTACAAAACTAATGTTTGTAGAGATTAAATATCTCAAAAGCATGTTCTTTATTCTGTTCATTACTTATTATTTCACAAATTTTTCCCTAGTCCTCCCTCAAACTTGAAATACTCAGAGAATAACAAATTTTACTCAAAGGAATAAGAAGTGTATTGGCATAACTTCAGTAGCTTCACGTTTAAAATACGGGAACAGTGGTAGTTAGATGAGATCTCTGCATTTCTTCATCACACTGTTCCTTAAATCACTCAATGAAAATTTAAATACTCTACTGCAATAACCGTTTACAGCCATTGTAGCCGTGTAATCTTCAAAACAGATCACTGCTTGATAATCCTGTGCTGTATAGTAACTATATGTTTTAGTAGTCAGGAATGTTAACACTTTATCTTCTTTTGTCAACACTGTTGTTTCTTTCTGCAGTATTCATGGCAGCTTCAGGACAAGGTTAAAAGCCCCGGTGTGTAAGATTCTCTCCCCTCTCCTCCTTTCTTCAGTTACTACTGATACCAAATTAACATTTTTGGGTGGCAGGCCATATTAAGAAAATAAGAGTGAAGAAAACAAACCATAGCATTGAGCTGGATATTCCATATAATTACTGGCCTGAAGAGGCCTGCCACATGAATATCTAGGACCAAATTTTAAAATTTCTGTAGCAGTGAGGTACTTTAGTAAACTGTAAACAGGAGCTGTAAAACTGCTCCCTGTTGTGTGCGATGAACAAAGGCAATGAATTAGGTGGCAATTATTCATCCCACACATCCAAGCACCTGAGCTAAGAATGAGGCTCTTGGGATTCCTCAGCTCGACTTTCTGCATTACAAGGGTCATAAGAATACTGCTAGATTATCTTTACAGTTTGCTTTTGTGTTTAAATTAATTTTTCATTTTGATATTTTAAAAGGAATTTACTAGTAGCGTATTTGTTCAGTGTATTCTTGGGGAGAAGGAAAAGAAAAGCTGTTATATTTTCTTATTGGAAAGGTTTTTAACCTTGTTAAAGGAGTACAGCTCTATTTCCAATCTTAATTCCAGTTTAAATAAGAATAGTTCTCTTTGTTGTTTTTTTTTTCCTCCTGTCAAGTAGTTTTCTAAAGAACTCAATAGGTACATGTTGGAACTCCTGATCTGAAACTTTGTATAGTTATTTTTAAGAGAAACCTATCTTTATTTTCTTTAAATTTTATTGGTAAAAGCTTGGATTTTGGCCTATGAAACCTCGGAGATTTATGTAACAGCATTAAAAAGGCATTCAGCGTGAAAATGCAAGTGCTTATTCCCTTGAAACATAAAAAAATTTCTTTTTAATTTTGTTTCAAAATCTTGTCATTCTAGACAAAATAATAAATGGAAAATTATTTTCCTCCTTCATTTATGAAGTTACGTGCCTCACAATCAGAATTTTCATTGTGGGGTTGAAAATCAGAAGGGACAAACATTTCACAGTAATCAGTTATGTCTTCATCTTGGCATTAGATTATTTTGTTGGTTTCAAATTTTCTCATGCATGGAGAAATAAATATGAACACCCTGGGATCAAATACACAGCATGGTTTTTATCAAGTTCATAAGAAACGGGGAAAGACAATAATCCTAGAAAAAGATGTTTTGATTGCAGTAAGTACTGTAAGGTACGCTTATCTGAAATGAATTTAAATGTCTTGTGGATCTAACCAGTTACTTTTCCAGTATAGATCTTTTCAGAAGAGTAGGGGTGTGTCTAATACATTGTTTTTCTAGTCTTTCCAGGGTTTATAGAACAGGTAAATATTCTCCTAGTATGTTATACTCACTTATTTCATCTGGTATCCACATTGCCTCATTAGGAAAGGCTGCTTTTATTTAGATGATGCCTGGTATTTTGCAATGTCTGGCTCTTTCCCAGGTGAATGTGCTGAATGCAAAAATAAGCATTCACATCTGTGACTGTTTATCAATGTTGAACAGAAGATTTTTATTGCTTAAGGAGTCATAACTTTCTCTTTAAATTGACAGGAAGGACAAATATGATTAAAGTGACCATCTGTGATTTACTGTGCTTCTGTCAGCCCTGAAGATCTCCTGGAAATCGGGTGTGCCTCCTTTTTTGTGTTTGTGTTTTCTTCAACCATAATTTATTGTCCATGTCAGAGTACAGTGTAAAAACAAGAAACATGCAGAAAGGAGCACCCCAACAGTGGCCCTGTACACTCACTTCTTCCTCGTATTCACTGAATAAGAGTGAGCTTTGAGGCTAAACCATGTGCAATATATACATAGAATCTTCTACAGACAAAGCTGTATCTACTCTAAATGAAGGAAAAACAGTTGCAGGTTTTATGTTAAAGCTGTGCCATGGCCAAAGTTTTTCTCTTGCATTGACAGCAGAAAGGTTTTATTTGGGTGAAACAATGGATTCAGAGCTACACCATATTTGTCTGATTGCAAAATAGTTTTAGTTTTAAACTGAACTATAAGGAATATCTTCTTGTTTGATTTATGCCACAAATGCAATAGTTGAGACTTGACTCTGATCTCTAAAAAAGAAAATATTTGAATAATAATGTGCAATTATTCTTAGTTAAAATATCCAGCGCTTACAAATTCATTTTAAATTTCTTGATGTAGAAATCCTTCATCTATTTCTTGATGTAGAAATCCTTCATCTATTTCTAATACCAAATATACTAAAATTTCATAACCCAACAGCACATTCATTGAATCAAAAATTCATAATATTTTAACATGAAAGACTTTGGACTAGAATCAAAGAATATTAGTCCCTTCGAAAACTTCATGTCAACTTATGAACAGGTAATTTAAATTTACATAAATATAAATTATATATGTGCATAAATACATATTTATATTAAGAAGCATAACTTATGTTCTGCCACTGATAAGAAACAGATTGTATAATAGCTTACTTACCAGTAGTTCTTTGAGTAAATACACCAACATTTCAAATTACTTATGAAACAAGAAATCTCAGTCTCAAATACATTCTAGGACACGTGTTCTCATATAGGTCTCCAAAACAGATTAAATTTTCTGAGTCAATTAATAAGACAATATGGTGACAAGAAAGCATTTTTGAGCTGATGTGTGTGGGAGAGCTGATTTCACCTTCTGGTGCTGAAACCATGCTGGAGTGAGTTAGCAGTGACCTTAATGTCAGGGGCTGGTAAATGCATCTGCTTTCCATGCACTCAGCATTCCCTCTCGAGCTCTGAAACACTGCAGCAGCTTTTGTCAACATTCAGGATGCTGACACAGTGCCAGGGGAAGCTTTAGTTCAGGAGTAAGAAAACATTTGCTGGACCTGTATCAGGGCAGGTTGTAGCTATTTGCAGATTTCCATGAGAGTTAATGTTGTCAGGTTAAGCATGTGGTTATGCAGACCTTTTTCTCAGTAGAGTTTTCTTGGCGTAATCATTTGGCTCACAAACTGGAACCCTGGAACCAGCTAAGGAGTGCAGATAAGAGGGCTGCTCAGGGCATCCCTGAGAGGTTCAGGAACTGCATTGGGAGGGCTGGTGGCACTGCTACACTTGGGAAGGACTTGGTCTCACTTTCTGTGCAGCAGAGATGACCAGAGAATGTGTTGTTATTGCAAAACTTGCCTGTGTTAAAAGTCTGCCTAATTGAAAATCTCTACCACCACCATTTCTTCTGTATGTCTGCTTGCTTACACTGGCCAGAGAGAACCCTCTGTAGGCTCATAACACTGCACTTACCAGCTTGCCGTGGGGCTGATGCTGCCAGCACTCTTCCTACGGATGAAGTCAGCTGCAAAATATACCCTTTGCTGCAAAGCAACACTTCAGTCAGAGCCATTCTTCTAAATGAAAAGAAAGTTTCTACTTTTCAGCCACCCAGGTAAATAACTGACTATAGAAATAAAACATTATAATTCAAAGGCTGCTAATGCTTTCCAAGTTGTTCCAATACTACCTGACAAATTTAAAAGCAAAAAGAACTTAATAAGAGAAATATCTGCTAATGGATATGAAGTGTTGAAGAATCTTATATTTCTATTTGTACCAATGTTTTAAGTGATGTTAGAAACCACTTTTACAGTTACAAACTTATGAGTGAATCCTATAGAAAACCAATTCATGGTGCTTAAACCAGAGCAGTTTCTTGGAATCCAACTCATAGGGTCAGGAAATCATGTGAGATAATAATGCAGGTCATACAGGGCATGAATGACAGGAAAAAACTCCATGAATTCTTGCCTTTTATGTCCAACATTGCACATATTTCCTTTCTAATTTTAGCTTTTCCATCCTTTCTTCTGTCTTCTACTTAGTTTGTTTCTTCATTTTTTAAAGTCCTATGGTGTCTGTTGCTTGAAAGCTTTAGGTGTTAAATTATTCAAATAATAAGTGGCTATAGTAGAAAATTTATACTCTAATTTTCTCAGGGAAACTGAAATTGCCTTTGAAATTGAAGTCACACTTTTTGTAGGCAAGTTTTTTTCATCTGATACACATTCATACATATGCATGTATGTGTAAACTGGTCACGTTATTTTTGTCTGCATAATCCCACCCCACACAATCAACTTTATTTTCCAGATATTAATACAAATTTTGTAACAACTTCATTCTCATTACAAAATGCTATTCTGCAGTATGAGCAGTATCCAAATGGTGGTTTGATTCATATTCCCATTACTTAACCTCTTAGAGAGAAAAACATAAAACTCCCAAATGCTAAAAAGATTTTGTAACTTGCAGCTAAATGGCCGCTGTACTAGCTTTTTTTTTTGGCTATTAAAAATGTAAGAAAATCATAGTTCATTGTGGAACTGAAGGTCAATGTGACTGACTGATGGCTGCAAGCTATTTTTCTATACATTGCCACCATGAAAAGACAAGTACCTAATCCATATTTGGACTTTTTAAGGCGCATTTGTATTAATAGGGACTTCATACTCAAGCTGGAACTAAGAGCAAAGAGCAAAGAATAGAGAGATAAGCATGTATGGAGGAGGCAGGGATCCTGCTTTTTAATAAGCACTTTCTAAAATAATTCCTTGGGCTGTTTATGAAGCTGAATACCCATTTCATGTGGCAGGGAGCGGCAGGCATAGACTGCTTTGCAAGGGGGGACAAGGTGGGAATGGGATGTGACAGTAAGCCAGGTTGTTTTGCTTGGAATCTATTTTTACTAGTTCTTCATGGTAGTAATGAATAAGAGTAATCTAACTGCAAGGGAGTGTGAAGATTGCATGAGAGATATGCATATAAAATACTTTCTTGTCCAGTATTGTTTTCTGTTTTAGCCTTTTGCTTTCCGTAGTGGCAATTCACGCTGCTAACACAAACAAGTTCCAGCAAGGCTTGTCACTGCAGAAATCACACACACCTGAAATTAGATGGTATTTCTGTTCGGGCATGTCATTTTTTACTTGAAAGGACACCCCATCAACCATAAATCATAGAATGGTTTGGGTTGAAAGGGACCTTAAAGATCATCTAGTTTTAATATCCCTGCCATAGGCAGGGACGCCTTCCACTAGACCAGGTTACACTGAAGTTAGACACGTGACCTGCATGAAGTGTTTTGTTTCTTTGTTTGTGGGTTTTGTGTGTGTTTTTTTCTTTTGCTTTAATATAATTTTTACCAGCATTTGGGAGAACTAGAGAACTTCATTGTAATCTAAAAGATCCTGTTTATTATCTGTTATTTTATTGGTGTCTTATATTACTGCAACTTTAATCACATTTGCTTGGAGGAATACGGCTATTCTAACATTACCCTTTATTTCAGTGTGTCAAAATGTGCTTGATGGACAAATTTTGGTGGTTGAAAACATTCTTTAAGTAGCTATATGTGCAAATGAAGTCATTAGTATGAGATTAAATATTCATGTATCTTTCTGGTATAGCTCCAGTGGACTAAAGGAAGACGAGATGACTAAATGTCCCATTATTAAAATGAAACTGCTCCCTTTCAAAGCTTATTTATTTTTTTAGAATCACATTTTTTTCCCCAAGGTTTTATTGTGTGGTTTATTTGGCTTTTCTTAATGATGGTAGGTATTTTCCCCTCTCTTCTCCACTCCTCCACCCCCTTCCTTGTCCTTCCCAGCCCTCACCTTGGGGGAGTGAGACTGGATATGCAAACACTTATGTTTACCAAACCAGGTAATTTTTAGCTAACATTTTGTGACATTTTTAATAAGATATTGTGGACATTTTTTCCTGTGATATTTCTGATATTGATTTGTTTTAGTTTGTGCTTGGTTAAAATATTTTACTAATTTTGAATGAAAATTAGTTTATAGACATCCAAGAGGCGGTGTCCTCAAGGTGGACATATGCCAATTGCAAATTGGAGCAGAGTGAACATTTAGGAAAAGCACTGAAAAATATTTGCTTTTATATCTGGGATATTCCTAGAGACTGTGTTAGAAACTGCCATCTTTCTATCTATCAGCCTTGTGGGAACCCAGAATGCAAAGAATATTTCTCTGCCTGTTTTGAAGGGTTCTACCCCCCTGGACAACACTGTTTTTGACCTTCATTCATGGAGAAAATTGCCTACCCTTTGGGAAGAATTAGAATCTGCACTGGTGTGAATTAGGTGATAGAATATTATGTAAGATTGTCACAGGGTGAAAAACTTAGAGGTCTTGGGTTTATGAATACAGTAAATAGATAAAAGCAAAAAACATCAAAATGGAGGATTGTTGTTGTTCTCCAGACCTTTTTTCTTCTTCTTCTACTCCATATTCTGCAGTAGAAGTAGTTTGGGATGATTGGATAAAGAGTTCTGCAGTTCCTGTCTGCGTGACCAGACAATTTACTAGACATTGGAAGAAAAGTGAAAATATCTTTCGTTTTAAGCTTTTATTGGTTAATTTACCTTTAAAAAGGCTGTGCTATCTTGATAATTTGGCATTCTCCTGCATTCTCTGCTTTGTGCTATGTCTGGGTCACGTTAGTGGCTCTATTTCTCTGATAAGACTTAATAAACAATTATCTGAAAGCAGAGAAGGCCGAAGGTCCCGTTCATCTCTCGGACTCCTCACAGAGACTCTAAAAAGGCTCCCCCATCAGGGGAGGCACAATTAAGGTGCTGGGCTGCATCAAGCCTATTCTGTTTACATCACATATTGGTATGTCTGCTTCTTTCTAAAAAGTGACCTCTAGTAGTTATAGAAGCTTGTTACGGTGTTGTTGGCAATCTTAAGGCCCTCCAGAGATAGTCACAAAGTGTTTGCTCTGATAAAGCTATTCTTTCAAATTACAGAAAACCAAAATAATAACAAAAACACCAAAACCCCCAGACATAAAAAAAAATAAAACAGCAGACCCACACCGAAGCAGTGAAAGTAGTGTTCCTTTTAAAACCCTTCAGCAGAAGAGATCATACATGTACCACTTACCTTTCAAAAGGAGTGTCAGAGGAATGCTTCCTAAGAGAAATGCCTGAAGGAATAGAAGCCTTTTTGTTTCATACTAGAAAATAGTACTTACAAAATGCAGTGGATCTGTCTATTCCCTAGTCAATAGTTGCCAGTAGAACCACATACCCTGTAAGTAATTCAAGTTCAAGAATTCTGTCCAGCTAAGCATAGCAAAGTCACCTGTAAATCTGGACTTCCTAGGGAGTATTTTCTCTTAGAGGTAATATGGTTCTCATACAGGATCTCAGCTTTAGCATTCCTCTAGGGTGCAGTATTTTCACCAGTATTATACTGGTGTAATATAAAAATAAGTTAGAGTGCTGCACATTAAATTAATACTTTTTCTACTACAGCACCAGAATGTTTTTAGGGACCAGACTGTTAAAATAACCATCATAGCTATACCACTAGGGAGATTTCCCAGATTAACAATATTTTGGCTTCTGGTAGTATTTTTATGCTTATGTGTAAACTTGTAAGTTTCTCTCGATGGCTTCTTATTTTTTCCTTTCCTCCTTTTAAATGTTTTTTTAGATTTCTTTTCTCCCCATTCGCTCTACAGAGTTATAGAATGCTGTAGAATCAGAATAGTCTGAGTTGGAAGGGACCCTTAAAGGTTACCAAGTCCAAACCCCCTGCCAATGAGCAGGGATATCATCAGCTATATCAGATTGCTCAGACCCCCATTCAAACTTGAACATTCCCAAGGATGGGGAATCCACTATCTCACTGGGCAACCTGTGCTAGTGTTTCATCACTGTTATTGTAAAAAACTTCTTCCTTATAGGTGATCAAATCTATTCCCTTTATTTTAAAACCTTTACTCTTTGTTCTGTTGCAGCAGGCCCTGGTGAATGTTGTTTCCATCTTTCTTTTACACCACCTTGAAGTACTGTAAGGCTGCCACGAGACTTCTTTTCACCAGGCTGTACAACTGAAGTTCTCTCAGGCCAGCTTCCCAGGAGAGGCGTTCCAGCCTTCTGAGCATCTTCCTCTGGACATGGTCCAACAGGTCTGTCTCTTTTCTCCACATTCCTACCTATTCCATGACTACTATATAAGAAAGCATAGTTTATAGAACAACATTAACTCTGGTTAATCTATTAGGTTGACTGACCTAATAGATTATTTCTGAGTAGTCAAAGGATCATTTATTGCCATCCTTTGTTAACAAACAGTAGCAGGACGTCTAGTTTTAAGTACCTTTTTTTTTTTTTTTAAAGCCTAGGCAGAGAAGCAGAAGAAACAATGACTTTTGAAGTTTTTCCTGAGTTATTACCAAGTGTGAGCACCTTGATCTCAAATCAGAATACATTTCTACTTTAAAATACAGCATTTCACTACTGCAATATTTACATTATCCTATTAAACTCCTAGGATAAGCCTTTGTGGCAGTAGTACTAATCGAAAAGATAGGGACCAAACACAGGCTCTGAATCTTGTTTGCATTGCAAATAGGTAGTTTTTGCCCACCTTGGTTTTGGGGTATTCCTGCTGGCTTTCTCCCGCATGAACTCCTCCTGATAAGACTCTACCAGGTTTTTGTTTTCTGCCTCCTACAGTCCCTCCCTACTCCCCTGTATTCATACTTTGTTATCTGAAGCCTTCTTTACACAATTCTGTCAAATCCCTGAGCATGAAGCTCATAAATACTGGCACTTTCTTGCCATAGAAAGACCACTCAAGAGTTGCAACAGGGCTAGCTCAGAGACTCAAAAATGAAACTCTCTTCTTTTTACAGACACACCAGCAGGCATCTCTTAGATATTCTTTAATGTATTTTTTATTCATTAAAATTTTTTAAAGGGTAGCGAGCTTTTTAGTGGAAGTGACTAATATTTAGTCTTATCTATTGGAGAAAAAACGTTTTTTTAAAGCATCTTTAAAAAAATAACGGAGTGTGACAGTTATATAAAGCTTTTCAAGGCATGGGATTCCCAAGGAACCTTAACCTGAAACCAGAAGTACATTGAAAGATTTAGTTTTGGAGGGCAGTGCCCTCTGCCAGCAGAAACTACAGCAGAGAAGCTGAACACATTTATAACCTACCAGGAAATGAAGACTATCCATCCAGCTAGAGCTACAAAGCAAGGCAGGTACACAAACAGATTTTCGTTGAGGCCACTGGGCACAGTAACTCTACAGTTTTGAAAGAGTAATGACCAATGATAAAGCAAATTACATTTTGTGGCCCAAATAATTGCCCTCAAATATAATTTTAATTAAAGTTTAGATTTCAACTTAGTGTTTCCTTGGAGATGTTACAGGCATCGTATCTAAGGTCAAAACACTTTAGTATGTAGAAAGTAATTTGTCTCATTTCTTCAATAGGATGTAAACATTTTGTCAATTTGTGTTTCTGGAAAGGATGAAAAGACAGTAATTAAAGAGAAAAAGAAGCTCTTGATTGCCTCTCAAAGCACTAAGAGGAGAAAATGCCTCTTGTAAGCATTTAAAGGCTAACTGTTAATGTATAAAAGGACCATTAATTTTTAATTAGGTTTTTTTGGGATTAAATCAAGTTTTTTTAATCGAATATTAGAAATTAATTGTGTAGGGTAATGTTTAATTTTAAGCCAGCTCTAGATGGGTGCCTCTGGAGAGGTTCCCTGAACCAAGAAACCCCTGGGTCTTTATACCCTCTTGGTGTGTGCACCCAGTCATCATATGCCCTGCATGTGCCTCTTGGTGTCATGGCGATTTGTGGTCTGGGGTCTTCTAACACCTCTTTGGATTCTTTCTCCTCGTCCACGTGGACAGGTCATTAACTGTTCTTATCTTCCAGCTTGGGCCAGCCTTGGCCCAACCCTTATCTGAAGATAACTAGTCTTTCTGTGTTTACTCCTCAGCTCAGCCATTTGTGCTAACAAACTGAGTTCATTTCAAGTTCTCCTACAGCTTTGAGAAGGGTCCATTAACACTAAACTGTAAGCAAGTTACTGTTGCACTTAAACCTATTTGATTCATTTGCAATGTTTTAAAAGGAAACAATTTAATTCCCAGCATTCAGGTGTTTACTTTCTATGAAACGGTATTTATGAATTGGTGAACTCTATTGAAAGCTCCTAAGTTTGAAGATCAGATCAGAGAGGTTTATAAGTCTCTCAAAGACCAAACATATACTAATTATGTAAACAAAAATAAGTTGATGTATTTTAATCAAAATTCCAATCTTAAAAATGCCAGACAGATTTGAAGTATTTCAAAATGGAACCTAAACAATATGGAAAGATACTTTATGCAAATGCTATGCATAGGACTAACCTATAATTCCTCATAAATCCTGGTGATAGGATATCAGAGTGAGAGGAGTCATATCGAGACTTCCAGTGGCTTAAACATTTTGATTTTTAAAATATTCATAAATTAATTATTAGGAGAAAAAATATATATTAAATTTCACTTGAAAACTTCCAATACTTGCAGGAGGTTCTTTATATTTTTTAATATGATTTTATTTCATCTCGCACATAAGAATACTTCTGCCTTAACTGGCATCTTTAAAATTAATGAATGGGCTGAAATTTTCTCTCCAAGCCTAAAGAGCTTTCGTGACTTGTAAGAAATGTCCTGTGATTCTTGGTACCAAGATATGATGAAAGAGCTGGTTGATGTATGTATCAGATAATTACAAAAATTGCTCATTTAATGGCAATGAAAAATCTATAGAGGGTTATTTCTTCAAGCAATCTTGGAATTTAAACATGATCTGAGTCACTCGGGCATGACCATTGATGCTTGCTTTAAAATTGGATTTTTATACTTCTCCTTGATTCTTTTATTTCCCCATTGGAGAATTACTGTCTTCATCTTTCCTCATAGCTCAATTTGATATCGTATCTTAGACTAATCATATGTGCATATGTGGCCCAGTTTGAGATCACCCCAAGACAATATGTCATCTGAACATAGTCACAGAAATTGTACATGGATAATTTCCAAAAGATAAGCTCCCACATTTGTGTAAATTGAAAATAAATTATGCCATTAATCAACATACATTTATGAGATAACAGGCAACGTAGTGATTTCAAGCAAGAAGAGTGAAAACCAGATTAGAAAATATCCTGTTTTTCTTGCTCTGTAAAGGCAATTAACAGTGGCCTTGCCCTAACAATGATGGCCTAGCAAAAATAAAGTGCAAGACGACTTTTTTTTTCCTGGAATGGAAGGATGTCACATTTATTGCAATAGGTTTCAATTTACAAAATCAAAAATGTATTCTGATCAGTAGTTTTTAAAAGTGATAACAACACAATCTGATGTTTACTTGATTTGGTTCATCATTATTCAGATGAAGCATACTATTTGTAGACATTTGCAGGGGAACTGCCAACAGAGTTCACAGTTACATTCTAAATGTGGAAGTTAATGCAGCTGCATTTTTTTTCATTAAACATCAGGTATAACATCTCTCCCTTAGTTTGCTCAATCTGCTTTATTTGCTCAAAATACCAGTCCACAAAAGACTTCCAGTTTTCATTAAGTGGTTAACTAACTCCTGCTGACACCTTTTCCTTTTTACTAAATGAATTTCCCATCTCTTCCATTACGTGTAACTGTTCCTTCTAATTGATGTATATAGAAAAGTTTAAGGCCTAATGCAGGTGTGTTACTGACAAGCCAACCAAATTTCTCCAGATGTACCTTAATGAAATAGGAATTAGACTATTTTCTCTTACCTCTCTCACCATTAGGAGGAACCTTTTATGAACTTGTTGAGGAAGGCCTGTCAAGAAACAGAAGATATGGCCTTGCCTAGTGACTATCTCAAATGTCCAAAAATCTCTAGAATGAAAGAGTTTTCTGAAAAGTCACTGATAGGAAACATTAACTGAATGTTCTATACCAGCTGGTGTAAAGATCAGCCTTAAAGAAAGGAAGATAAAATACATTATATACTGTGTTATTTGTAGAATTTTCACTGATGTGTAAAGGAAATGCATAACAATCAGAGTAAGAACTTTTTTTCCCTCTTGGCATAGGAGAAAATAATCAGCATCTTCTGCTGGTGTCTTCTTGATTCAATGGTGCATTTACTGTCCTTCTGACCCATCTATCTTGCAAATGGAAAGAGCCAGAGTAAGTGTTCCACTTCCTTTGTTTTATTTAATGGTCTCTGCTAGTACAAAAACATTTACTAAGCAGATCTGGTAGATGCAAACACATTCTAATCAAACCAGCAAAAGTACAAACAAGACAGAAAAAAAGGAAAAATACTCATTGCAACAGGTAGAAGTACCTATAAAGAATATTTCATTCTGTAGGGTAAAAGAAGATTTCTCATCTCCCTGAGCAGCATGTTACATTTTGCTGCTGAAGCTGCCAGCTCTGCAGTTCACAACTGCTGCTACAGAACATCAAATTCCTTTGTGCCTGATGCCACCTCATACTGTAGTACAACAGGCCCACACTGCATCTTTGTAGTACAAAATCGGCAAAATCAATCTCAATTCCCAAACAACCAGGGTTACTAGAGTGGAAAATGACACAATGCTGTAGTCTGTGATGTTGCTGGAGTAGTGAGAGGACACGGGCAACAAATATTGGACATATATTTGCAATCTGACCATGTACTCCCACGTCATTGATCCAGTTCCTCCTGGCTATAGTGCAACTTAAGTTGAACTTAACTAAAGGCAGTGGAATTTGAAGCTGTAGTCACTATATGTACTTAGCTGAGCTAGACCATCTGCTGCATTGGGGTGCTGGGGGAGAGCAAATGCACCGTAAGTGAAGAGGAAGAGCTTGCATTAACACCTTTTTGAAGATTTTAAAGGTGAACTGCTATATACTACCTTTAGATGCTTGCAATGGGACAGATCATTTTGCTGGTTTTTTTGAAGCCGCAAAAATTCCTTTCAACAGGTGGGTTTCTTACAGGGTGAGGTTAAGCATATTCGCTTGAGATATTTTGGCTAACAAAAACCAGTCAGAACATCACTAGAGGAAAAGTGAAAATCTGTAAATGCTGGTTCACCGAGGCTGAAATGATTTACAGCAAAATCTTCAATTTGGCAAAGGATTTTTGAAATACAGTCAGTTCTGAGGGCAACCTGTCTTTCTTTTGAAGTCTTTTGTTTAGCTGCCTTTCCCTCTTGTTCTTCTCTCTGCTTTGAGGACTGCACAAGAACCCTGAAGTAGATAGGTTTGCCAGATGGGTTGAGGATCTCCCTTGAAATGCTGGGATGGCTGCTCTGGGAATATTATGTCCCAGGTCTCAGCCCCTTTAACCTCTTGCTGTTCAGACGAATCTGTAAAGCATCAGCTTTAAAACCATCTTGCTTTTAAAAGTGCCAGATGCTTCTCTCCCTAGGCACCTTTGTCTGAGGGGCTGAGATTGCAATCCCCGGGTAACGTAACAACCCTTTTCAGTTTATACATGAAGTGTGCACTGCCAGAATGAATAAGGTGGTGACAGGGCAAAGGCGCTGGTTCATGGGCTCTTTTCTGCTCAGTTTTCTCTGTCTTCTTAGATTTCTCAAAATCCCTTTTCCTTTAGTATCAGAAATTCTCTACTAAGTGTGTGGTGAGGCACTGAACAGGTTGCCCAGAGAGGGGCATTGAGCAACCTGATCTAGTGAAAGGTGTCCCTGATCATGGCAGGGAGGTGGGACTAGATGAACTTGAAAGGTCCCTTTCAAACCTTTTTGGATATTCTGCTTTATGGAAGACACTGTTATTTTAAAAGCGTTTCCCTGCTCATTGCCAGTAGTTCTGAACCCTTGAATTAACTTTTTCTTTCTTCTTTTGTTTTCTACTCTTTCTTCTATTGTTTTAAAACAGATGTGCTCCTCAGGTTTACTCTAGCTGCTTCACAAAAATAATTTTTTTTTTTACCGATTTCACTTGTGAGCTCACGGTACTTCTCTGGACTGCCAAAGTTTCCCTGGGGTTATGAACCCTCAATCTTTAAATTAAAAATTGCTGCCTTGACATCTTAGACGGTCAAAGGAGCTGTGTTCAAAAGTTACAGAAATCAGGAGCTTGCCATTTAAAAAAAATATTTGCAGAGTGCAATTTGTCATTGCTTTTACATTTGAGTTTGTTTAAAGACAACATGCAGTTTAAGTACAAAGTTATAGCAATGAATTCTCTTAATAATGGTGTTGTGGGCTGAGTAACAGTGGAGGGATTGAGGCAGAGAAAGAAAGGCACAGTATTGTTAGTGTTACTTGAATCTCTCTAATGAGTGGCTCAGCCTTGCTTTTCATTCTTCCATAGAATGTCATAGAATATGTCAAAGTATAGATGGCAGGAGGTTGATTTTATTTGTGTCTAACCTCAACCTTCCTATGTCCTGGTGTATCTAAGAGAATAATCTACAGCTATATTCTATAGAACTTTAAAGGAAGGGAGCCTTCCAGAATATAAGATGATTAGATGAAAACTATTTACTTTTACATGTTACAAGAGAATTTGATTAATTTCTCTGACTACTTATTTGCTTTTAAGCTTGCAGAAAACTTTTAAAAGGATTAAAACTAAATATTTGCCTATGTGTGGCTTTATGTACAGCAGATGCACGTGAACTGTGTGGTTGTAGGGTTTTTCTATACTGGGATGGATATCGTTGAATAGATAATTAGGGGTTGGTCAAGCACGGAAATCTCGAAGTGAAGTTGCTGTATAGAGGGAAACAAAACAAAGTTGTTGAGTTCTGGTATGCAAGCTGTCTGTACTGTAGGTTCACAAGAAACTTTTTTCAGCAAGTTTTTAGGATGAGTACTGCCCATTGTATTTCTTAGAAGATGAATTTCAAGGTGAACTGAAAAAAGCTGTGAAATAGCACACAGAAATTGTCATTGCCTTTTTTTTCCCTCAAGTACTCTTCCACTGATGCATTTTTAATACTACTTTCAGAGTGAGAAAACACATTATATCAATGTGGTTTTAGCCTCAAGAAACTGCAAAATAATGAGACAAACTGTTTATTAATGACAGCCTATTGGCATGACTTACGATATTTTCCATCATTGCATCAGATTTGTATTGAGTTTTCAATGACAACAACTGGCCTAGAAGAGTTATTCTTTTTATTCTTTTTTCTCCTCTGCTGAAAGGTGTTAGCTCATAAATTACAGGGATGTTTTGTGTAAAAGTCTTAAGATTGAAAAATGGGAGCAAAAGTTCTATTTTGCTGGATGCTTACTTCAGTGTCTATACTCCTTTATTTTTGTCTTTTTTTTTTTTTTTTTTCAAAGGAAGAAACCACATAGCTGGCAGGGCTTACTGAGTGAAAAATAAATTAGCTGTTGCCACTCTATGAATATGCAAAGTCTGGATTTTTTTTTGTTTTCTACCCACTGCTGGTGTGGTTTTTTGGTGGTGGTTTGGGGTTTTTTTGTGGAATCCTTTAAATTAACTTCAGGGTTTTTTCTTATTTTTGTTTCCAATTTTGTGAGATATACTCTCTTATAAGAGGTTTAACAGGAGCTCAAGTTCATGTTTTAATAAATCTATCACTAATAAAAGAAACAAAACATTTTGTTAATACAGAAGTGGGCAAAAATTACTTCATCTACATTTTAATATCTATGTATTGTAATTTGTGTAGGAATAGTTAGAAAAGCTTTCAACTACTGGTCATAAGGAGGAGCTGCTAGCGTAATCACTTCTTAAGGAAAATAAACCTTCAGGTAAATCTAATTAGAGATGAAAGGCTACATGTAAATAATTGCCTAGATCACCACTGTCCAGGCATGGTTGTCTCTAGAAGCAGTGCACTCAGCGCATCTGCTTCACTGAACTGCAAAGTTTGCTTCTTTCTGATGATCTGCACTTCCAGTCACTGAGGTCTGCTTTTGCAGCAGTTAATTGATGGGAGGGATGGAAATGTTCAAAGGTGGTCACTGTCATGGTTGAGCATGGTCTTCCCCAAGTATCATTCAAGAGGCAAGGGCTACAGCACTAGCAATTTCTGTTGAACTGAGACAATCTTTGAGTTAAAAGAATTTGTTCTGACTGAAGAATAGGACGGCAGTCAAGCCTGACTATTTTTCCAAGAAATATCACTTAGGCCTGAACTTTTCTGAAGGCACTATTTAACTGCCAAGTGACTTGTGCATCCCACATCTGGACACGACACACCATCATTTTCATGATCATTTGCAAATGGCATGATAAGTCTAAATGCACAGATCCATATAGATATGCACACAGTGCAAAGTTGCACATGAAAGTTGGGAATTAAGTGAGGTTTTTCTTAAATATACCATACCCCTGGTTTCTCCTCTAGTATGTTTGGGGTTTTTACCTCTTTCTGGACAATTAACTATTGCAAAGTGACAGTTGATAGCTAATTTGTAAGGAAGTGTAAGTGCAGCTGTAGGACTGTATTTCTTTATGATAGTGTGTATACCGTTTTTGACAGCCTTTTCAAAATCATATTTGCAGGAAGTCCTTGAAAGAGCTGCTTCCCTTTGAGCATCCTTGTCTGAGGCACTTCTGAGCATCTTCAGACTCATTCAAAACACTGTTGTCTTTTCTCCTGTCTGGGCTAAAACTTAAGAGGGAAATGCGTGTCAAAAGATGCTCCCACCCTAATCTCTCCTTTGTATTCTGTACTGAATGAAAGGATTTAAAATCATTTTGTCCATTAACTATAGGCTACAGACTATTTATCTGAGCTAGTTATCTACCAGTCATAGTGGAAATATAATTAACACAGACACAAATTACGATTGCTGATTCTTTTGGCAGTAAAATATTACTCATAATGCACATTTATTGTGATTGCTATTACTAACCATATTGATTCCCAGCATGCTTAAGGAACACAGCAACAGGAAATACTGTGTGAGATGCCATGCAAAAAGTCATTGCAGAGGCTCCAAACAGTGCTACAAATGTGCTGCCATTAAACAAGGCTGTTATCTATGACAAAAATGACACTGTGGCTCATCTTTCTTAGTGGCAGGACTAGCAATAGTGTTTATGTGCAATTTTTCTGGAGAAGCTGTTGCTGTTTGTCATTAATACTTCTCCTGTACCCTCACTTACAGTGTGACAAGAGTGTTGGCAATTTTGGTAATTTTCCCTGATTAGCTGTGTGGGTTGCACAAGGTTTACCAGCACTTTTTTTCTTCACCTTTTCCTTCACTTTCATGTGAGAGCTTGAAAGTTCAACAGAATATTTTAAAACATATATGAAAACATCTCTATTGGCTGGTTTTAATCAAACTGGCTTGTGAACAGGTAGTGAGATTAAGCAAATTATTAACCAGATGAAAACATTGCAGAATGTTAGCAGGGGTCTATAGACATATTTAATTATTTGGGTCATCCTGCACTTGTCTTCTCTTCGTATCCCATTTACTTAAAATAGAAACAGTGTAACAATCTCTATCATCCCTTAACTTGCAAAAAAAAAAAATAGCCAAAATAGTTTATACAAAGTGATTCTCTTTGATTTATTTATCAATTTACCTTTGTTCCAAAAAGTGGATATTTTCAGACTGATTGTCTGTAACAATAGTTATTGCATTAACTTTGTTCCTCAAGTCCTTTCCCAATTTTTTTCTAATTGTAGACCACATGGACTAGAGAAAAATTTTTAGTTTAATTTTGCAGTGTTGTTTTGAAAGGTCACAAACACAGAGTTTGAAACTCAATACAGACACTGCGAAACAAACTCTCAACTAAGCCAAGTCCTTATTCAGAGGAGAGCTACAGAACAGTGTGTGCCTGGTGAGCTCTAAGGGCAGACATGTACTGAATTTTATGTTTCTTCAGATTTTTTGAAAGGTGTGTTTCCTACATAAAAGGAATTGCTATAGAGCTGCCAACTCTCCTTTCAGCAGTGGAGAGCAGACCCTCATTACTGATGTGAAGGACAATGAAGGGCACAAAGATCTTTTGGATGTTCACTTAGTAACTCTGTTAGAGGACCAGGCTCTTCCCAATGAGAAGAATGAGTCCTCAGCCTGTTTAAATTATTCTGAATGGATTTACATACATTTATTCCAGCTCAGTTCCTGGAATATGCATGTACCATGTAATAGGAAATATATATATATTTTATATTGATAAATATTACTGAAGATTATTAAATACCTTTTACTGAACATTCACTTCTTCTTGTTGATGTATAGACATGATCTTTGGCTATGACAACATGTATTCAAAAGTGATAATGAATGCTTTTATCAGATGTATCTCTAAAGCTAAAGGACTTCTGAGTTGTAGAAAGCCGAAGGTAAGAATTTATCCCAATCATGTAAAAATTTTTTGTTAAAATTACGCCTTATATAAGTACCTGCAAGCAGATCCACAATAGAAGTCCAGCTGTTATGAAAAAAAGCACTATAGCTTATACCTTTAAACTTTTTTTCCTCTGGAAGCTAAATGTATTCTATGTATACAGTTACAGCGTGTGTAAACTACAGAAAGAATCAGGGACATGTATTTCATGGTCAGGTTACCCACTTTATTTCTAATGTATAGACTTCCTTTAATTCATAGTTTAATAAAGTAATTGTAGAAATGACTCTTAAACAGCTTCAAATCCATCTGCCCTGTATTTTGTTAGAAATTTGCTTTTAATTCCTGCTCTGAAAGAAACCCTGGAATCAGATGCAATGCTTCCAGGACTTGAAATTATGTTAATATAACAGAGTTGCTGACATGTCTGAAGTATATTCTCACTTAATAATATGCATTTCTTAGGAAGATAATCATCTTCCAATTTGTCTAGGACAGAAAATAAAATGTCATAGAAGCAACTGAGATATATATATCTATAAAGTTCCTCTGAGCCTCTTGTTCATCATTATATGTTGTCCTGATCTATAGTTGAAAATTTGTTATAATAGTGGTCTAGCACAAATGGAGACAAAGTATTTCTTAGTATTATAGACCCTAACTGTGAAAAGGCAGCAGTGTCTCACAAATTTATTGTCTAGCCATGCAGTAATGACAGCAAAATATTCAGAGACATCTGTTATAAAGAGTTATAAAGAATTATTAAAGAAATCGCTAACCCTTGAGGTAAAGGGAATTTTTGAGAGTCATTACTTGTAAGAAACTGAACCAAAGCAGCAATTGTCTGCTGAGACTAGGATATTCAGAGCTTTCTATCTTCTGAGTTACTTCCTTTTTGCCGTCATCTACCCTTTCTTCTACTGGGGATAAGTTATTATGAAAAATACTTAATAAATTTGGCAATTCATTTATCTGTATTTTATACTTGCATGGTCATTTTCCTGATCATTTTGTATATGAATTATAGCTAGCTTTTCATAGAAAACTTTGAAAACCTTCTCAAGTATCTAGACACGTTCGATATTCTTGGATGTTAAGCCAAAGCCAAACTCACGGACTGATCCTCCACTTTTTTTTCTAGTATCTTACCAGAATTTGAAATTTTGGTTTGGTTTAAGATCTTGAAGCTCATTTTTATTGCTGGATTATGAAAGGGGCTTGATTGTCAACCCTGAAGCACCTTCTAGGATGTGTTCTAGGTCTGAATACACATGTTGTTATCAATTCCAAGCAAGATTGCAGTGATGAGGTCAATATGTCAGTTATGTCTGAGAAGTGCCGTTTCTAACAATTAGATGAGAACGACATCTTAGTAGAAAACTGGAAAGTGTTATGGTTTTGTTTTCAACAAGTTACAGATCATCTCATGGAGGTCAAGCATTTTTCCTTGGTCAAAATGATCTTCTCTTCATAGAAGAGTACAGATTATGTTGATGGAAACATTTGTGTCAAGCAAAATATTTTGTGAATTCATGTCAACATTGCAAATTGTTTTGGCTGAAGAGAGATAAAAGCCTCCCCACATACCCAATTTATATTTTAGGAACCTTTAAATGAAAGTGCCCTAACAATTCAATTCAAATGCTTTGTTCTGAAATACAATTTTCAATACAGATTTTCCCCAAATTGAAAATGAACAGATATTTTTGTTTAGGTTGCACCAGTAATTTTATGATGACTTAGGAAGTTTACCAAAATGTCACTTTAATGAGCTTCATTTGTTAAAACTATACTTTTAAAGGGCCCAAGCAATAATTTTAGGTGTATTTGGTTTTGTGTCAATATTTTGGTTCTTGTTTCCCTCAGGAAACTGGTGAACTTCAGAAGCATGTTATTTCTCTGATTTTTTTATTGCTCAATTTCTTTCCACTAAGTCTAACTTTCATCAAGTTTATATTTGGTCTCCTTTTTGTCCATTTTAAATCAATTTTTTTCATCTGGAAGTCTACATAGTAGGTCTGAACTAAGTAATTTCTGCAAAATATGTAGGCACATGTCTACTGTCTGTACTATGTGAAATGCCTCTACTTCAGATGATAATCTTGTGTATGAGGTACTTGTTTGAAAGTCCATTTTTTAAAAAAGGCTTGACTAAGATACATTTACGAGTTAAACTTGAAAATCTGTGATCATTGTCCAGGCACCTAATGGAGAAAAACTGAACCTTTGGCCTAAGACTGGGAAAAGGAGGCCTTCCATGAGAAAGATAAAGTCAGATGGAATACTATGATGCTTATTAAATTGTCTATATCTTGGAATAGCTAAAGAACAATTGTATTTCATTATTGTGCTCTTTTTGCATATATAACAACAACAAAAAAAACTTTGTAAGAAAAAGCTCCTAAGCTGTTAATTCTTTCTTTTCAAAATTTACTTCCAATTATTGTCCTAGGCATTATGCAAGAAGGTTGCAATGTTTATCTGTCTTTGTCACAGAAGCATCACTTAAATTAGTATAAACTATTGAATATTTTCTGGATGCCAGGAGGAAAACTTCAGCCATTTGGCTGAGATCTCCTGAGGTGTTAAATAACACCTTGGACATCTTAGACATCTTGGACAAATAGGCACTTGATATGTGCAGATCAGTTTTATGTACAGAAAACAGATCAATGTGTCTATGATTGACTCTGTATGTGTTAGCTGGTGTGCGCATGTGTGGTAAGTCAGAGACATAAAGAACGTAGATTTTACTGCGTGGGAACAGTGAGTCATTAAACTTGCTCTCCACAGCTGTAAATTGAGAAGCAAATAAGCATGCGTGTTTTCATGCACGCAGTAAAAGAAGCAAAATAAAGGGAATAGCAGTGCATGAATATTCAAGATTTACTATATTTTTTCATTTCTTTTATAGCATCTTTTTATTTTATTTATACACGAAGTGCAGAGGTGTGCAAGATGATGCACAAGTTTGTTGAGTTGTGGGCTTTTTTCCCCAATAAGAGTTGGTAACACTTCAGTTGGGAAAGATGCAGAAACACTGTTAGCAAACCCCATGCACAGAAGTCACAGGAGCTGCAGGATCAGAATTACCCTGTGATTAGTTAAGCAGCTAATGCCATTGGCTATCAACTTGGGGTGATATGAAGCATCTTGTTATTTCTTTGAAAATATCATAAGGTTGCTAATTTTTTATATATATTTTATGTTGCACATCTCATATGACTGCACTAGTGCCCCCTTCACAATGCATCAGTGTTACCCACAAATTGCTTGGCCTAAGGACTCTGAGCTGAGTCTGGCTTTTCCAGTGCCCGCTTTCTGATGGATAAGTAATGGGAACCATTGCAATGACATCTTAAGCCTGCAGCCCTCAGACAGCACATATAATGTTTTAGAGAAAACAGGAATAGAGAGAGATGCTAAGGAATAGAAAGACTTGGGTCCACATATACAGTACTCTGCAAAGTGGAAATACACTGTCAAAGGGAAAATGGTTCGCCTCTGGGGAAGAGTATTACCCTAGAAACAAGAGAGATGTATGGAAGAAGAGCAAATATCTGAGTCAAAACCATTTCTTGACGGGTTAGGGCGTAGTAACTGGTCTCATGTAAAGCTCAAAGCACAGACTTTGAAATATGAAATAATATGAAATAATTGTTAGCCTGGTTTGTTTACTTGAGATATTCCTTTAGGCTATTCAAAAGTCAAATCTGTTCTTATTGCATATAATGGCTGTGTTTTCAGTGTATGCATGTGGGTGTAACTTTTTGAACTGTGTTTCCACAATGAAAACTTTGAAACAACAGTAACTGCAGATAACCAACTGTATTTGTTTAAATTAACTTCTGCTCTTATTACAGTATTTTTAGAAACCTAAAGGGCTGCAGATGCAGTTTAGCAGGTATTTGTTTACATTTTAAGAGATAATTATGTGATGTCCACCAAGCCTGTGCGCAATCTATAATGGTAATTATCATGCTTGTACAAAAATACAAATCACACTCCAAAATATGTATCCCATGGCAAATTATTCCCTTCTGCATTTTTAAACTACTTAGAAGAATAATGCTCTCCTACAGTATTACTGCTTGCACTGTTTTCATGCTAGTTTCTCTTACTTTTGTTTGATTGCTGTTAATGTACTCTCACATTGCATAGCAGATTAACTTTTTCCTCCAGTTTACGTAAGCAGCCATCTCAAATGGAATCACTGATGCAAGAGGCAGCAGAGTCATCTCAATCTATGTACCCATCTACTACTACTAGAAACCCATGAGACCTATTGACAGAAATGATGTGCAGTTACAGTACAGCTTCTCCAGTTCTATCATTTGCAGTTTTAAGGTGACACTATATAGAATTTTGGAGCTCTAAGTGCTTTCATCCTGCTTCTTCACACAGGCAAGCTACAAAATGTTCATTGCTTTTCAACACTTCAGCCTCTGTAAGTGAAAACTCAGATATATAGAAATTATTGTGGACTAGAAACTTTGCTGTGTCAGAATTCAACTTGACTCACAGAAAGAGAACTCTGGCACCTTTCTGTCATTCTGAGCTTGACTGGTAAGGCAACTGATTAGGATTAATCTGCTCTACCCTGAACTACAGTAGTGCTGGGACAGCTCCTCCATAGTTAGCCTAGCTGTATCAAATGCTAGTAGTTTGATGACAGTGTTTGTTTAGTCTGTGGCAGAAATCTGAAGCGCCAAGAGTCTTTGCTAAGGGCATAATCTAAGTGCAGATAAACTGTATTCTTGTTTTCCTGTGGCTGTGTTAATCAGGACTGTGTGCCACTCTACTATATTTAAGAAAAATATATTTATACCTTAAGTTTTGTGACTTAAAGTATTTACAGAATCATCTAATCTGATCCTTGCTCGCTTTCAAAAAGCCTGGAATGCTAAGGAGTGAACCATGCAAGGAGTTTCCAGAGGTATCTGATTGATCTAAGCAGAATTCACATGACGAGTGGGCACTGAAAGCCTGGAGCATGCAAATCTTTTGCATGGCAGAGAATAAACACTTCAGTGAATCTCCTAAAAGGGCACATTCGGAAAAAGTTACACTAGGTATTAGAAATTGGTTGTTCTTTCACCACGTTGCGTCTCTATGCTTAGGAAATGCTACAACATCTAAAAATAGAATATGTTTATCCATGGGTTTCCTTAGTTATCTTTGGGAAAATATGATTTTCCTCTTTCTTTTACACGAAAATAATTTCTGACTCTGGATGGCCTGAATAATGTGGATCCTTTTTCTCGAGTCTGGATTAGATTGGTTTTGCAAGGAAAAAAGTGAGTTGGGGCAAAACTGGATGTGTACCGTTAGTGGGTTAATTTGACCGTGGTGTTCGTAAATCTCGGGATGCAAATCAGAATTGCAACTGGCTGCCAGTTTCCTAAGGTTCAGAGTAGCAAATACAACAATCTGATAGCCACAGTCTCAAGTCTTTCTCTGCTTCATTGATACAAGGTCAGAAATGGTTGTACTTTTGCCCTTCACTGCAGGGCTTCTCTCAAGTATATTACTCAATTACTCAAGTTCCCTATAACTCAGGCAGTAATTTCAAACTTGGCCAGACTAATAATTTTCTGAGGATAGGAATATACTAAGAAAAGATAGTAGATCATCATGATCTTAAGGGCAGGATGATTTGCCTGATGGAATGTAGATGTCTGCACTTGAGCCAGATGTCTATGCTTCTGTTACAATCAGTGGAGAAAGACAGGGAAGAGTAGGACGTAACTCCACTCCTCTGACAGGGCTAAAACTGTGCAGATAAATAGTTTCCTATAAATGCCAGTTTCTCTACCAACCATAAAAGGAGGCTTGGATGAATAATTTGGAAGTAGGCAAGCAAATCCTCTCCTCAGTGCTCGAAGCATAATAAATCTTTCAAGTGGGACACAGATGAAACACAGCCGATCAAACTAATAATTTGGAGCTCAATAATCTACCACTTCTGATGCACTTTGTTTCACAGCAAAATTTCTGTCTAGCTCTGAACAAAACTGCTAACATTTCCCTTTAGGGGGGACCATTCCTAAGGTGAGCTCTCCTGGCAGCCCCGTTCAAACTGGAAGTGGTTTCCTATTTTCCCGGTAAGGGTTTTTGCCTCCTCAAAAGCTGTGTGCTATTTGCCTTTTTAAATAGTGTCAGTTGTGTATAAAGATGCAAGACACAATTAGTGTCTCAGCCTTCAGCATACAATGTGATTATTTCCGCTACGTTAATATTTCAGCTAATTCATCAAAACATATTATTCACCTCCAATACCCCCAGAGGCTGTATTCCTCCACAGAATTCTAACTGGTTTTGCATTTGGTGAAAGCAGTAAGAGAGGGAGAGGTTTTATATTTGTTATGTTGAAATGAATTAGAGTTTGGGGCAGAATGTTTTGTTAATATTGCTGAAAGACATAGAATTGGTTTTGTGTTTGGCAAATCTTCTGATTCTCTCTGGTACCCTCTCAAGCCTTTAAAAAACCTTGTAATTTTTGTCTCCTCAGAAGAATATAACTTCTGAATAAATTTAGTATAAGAAAAATGGTGAAATATTTAGATAAATAGTACCTGTCATGCGTTTCTGAGAAAAAAAATGAGCCTGAGGAAGGGGATAGGGCTTTTCTTTCCCCACCCAGGCTTAAAATCATCCAGACCTGGTATTTGGGAAAGGACTCTTAGGTCACACAGTATGGGGTAGCCTGACAGTTACAGGGCAGTCCAAGCTGGCATCACCCAGTGAGCATGTGAGAAACTTTACCTATGAACATAAATCCGTGTTGTTGCTTCAGACTGTGCATAGCAGGTACTTTGAGGAAGCAACTTCTGTATCTACTGCAGACTTGGATATCTTCATAACTTGCCCCAACTACTTCCTATTTATCTTGTGTCATATGAAACCTCTATTACCTTATTCCACAAACATGAAAGTATTTTCGAAAAGAAAGAAAAGAAAGAAAGAAAAATAGAACATGTATTTCCCCCTCTTCCAAAGTCCTTTCACGTATATTTCTTTCATGCAAAAGTGTAGCTTTTGATATACATCATTTTGTAGGGTTTTTCTGGCAGGAGAATATTTTAATCGAATAAGCACAGCTCCTGCCTGCTTCACACACTGGTTGCCTTAGTAACTGTGGCATAGTACAGCTGAAGTGTGCTGATACCCTTGAAAGGGAGTTTGAAGGAAGCAGATGGGCTGTGATCATCATCGGTTGGATCAATTAGATGAGTAGATTGTGAGACACTAAAAATAATACATTCAATTGCTTAAAAAATTAATTTTGCAAGAGGAACAGCATTTTCAATGTGACTATTTAAGATATATGTCATTGTATTTGCAATATTTTTGTTCCGTTTATATGATGGGGAAAGACACTCCTGTCTTTTAGCAGGAGATGAACTTGAGAGCTTTACTTTATTTTTAGTGATTTCTTCATTTCCAGACAGTATCTGCTGGTATGAACAAGGTGTGTTAATAAGCTAAAAGGTTAACTAATCCATAATAAACAGAAGACTGAATTCATAAGCTAGTTACCTATGCTAAGTTTTAAAACAAAGACAAGAAAGGCAGTACTAAAATGTCTTTACAAAAAAAAGACAGGGAAAGGAAAAATCTGAGATTTGCAACTTTGATATTTTTGCAGAATATGAGTGCTTCCTAGATGAAAGCTGTGCTACATTGTATCAGGGAGAAAAACCAACCATGTTTGGAAATAGTTTTGTAAATTATCATCTTAACAGATTTACAGAGTGTAACTTTATTATCCCATTTTGATTTACCATAAATTTATTCCAAAGGAAATTGAAGTGAGTGACAATATTTCCACATTTTCAAATTTTAAGAGTTCTCTTTATGTTTTAATAGGAAAATTTGCAGGCTCAGTGTTAAATATTCTATAGCATTTGCAGAAAATTGGCCGCTAAATTAAAAATTACTA